>NC_018212.1:2016760-2341020 GCF_000219625.1 Zymoseptoria tritici IPO323 | reverse complement strand
AGCCGCGATGGGCAATTTGACTATGCACTACACCTACACCGCAGGCAAATGGTCACTCTCCCGCGACGACACAACTTGGACATCCGATCTCGTCCACGAGCAATTTCCATTGCGATGGATGCAAAATCTCGCACAGGACATCGATATTCGTGTCTGTCGGGATTTGCGGAGTGAAAGGGTGAGTGGGGAGTGGATCGCGAGGTGGAGAAGAGCTGCATATAATATTTTGGCGGGCACGTATTAGGTTGAGGGGAGGTTCATGGGTGAGGATGGGATGGTGAAAGTCAGGTATCAGTTCTGTGATAAGGATTATAATGGAGGGTATAGAGAGCAATAGGGGATAGGGCAGCCGCAGGGAGACATGTCTGAGATTGTGCACGACAGGATGCACGCAGATGCGACGATGGAGGCTTGGTCAGATCAAGAAGTAGGTAGACATATGTAATGCAACCACCATTCATAAAAGAATCGCCTCCCTGTTTGCTATCTGTACAACGCTTTGCTGCTTCGTGGAGTTTCCTCCTCCATTTTTTGTTCCTCAAGTCATACATTTCTTCGAGCTCACTTCGAAGAACGGCACTGAAGTCCTTCCACAAATCGCGGCAACCAACGCCGAGGAGTGGAGCACCATGCGTACGATGCAAGGTCTCAATCCGGTGATGGAATATCTCGCGGGTTACCGCCATGGATTTTCATTCGGATCAGAGATGGTGATCCGTTTCGTAAACAAGACCTCTATGCCTGCCGTTCGCTACATTCACGATGGACCAACCACGGATCCGCGCAACATCATACCCTTCACAATGCTGGAACGCTTCACCCATATCAAGCTGGAGATTCCAATCTCTCTGATCAAATTCAACGGTCAGGTCATCGGTGGCATCATCAACACGAAATTCTGGACCGACGGGAGAGGGCTGGTGTGGTGGGCGGAGCTCGGCCAGTCTTGGTGGGAACCTGTCTCGCCAGGAGCAGACTCGGAAGAGGCCAGATCCCTGGCGAGGGAAAACATGCTCATGCTCGAGCACTATCTCCTCCAGAACACCCTTAGCGGATCCAACCATCAAGTCTCGCTACAACAAATGCGTCTCGCGGTCGGAAGCTTCATTAACCTGATGAACGCCCGCACTGATCCCATTCTCTACCTTCGACACGGTTGGACGTTTGAGAGGCTGGACGCGGGAATCCATCGGCACGATAGATCTAACGCCCGGAGGGAGCTGTTGAAGGAAGTCTTTTCGGGGTACCCACAGGCGTCGGTGTTCGAGTAAGCGGCGGTGACAACCTTCAGCGAGAAGGTTTGCGATGGACAGAAAGAAATCAGTCTGATGCTGTGTCAGAGCTCGTGAGATGGGCGTGTCATGGACGTCTGGGACACGGTCTTGCTCGCAGACTCTCTGTCGGTATTGAGAAAGGATCGTGAGGATGTCCTAGAATCGTTTTTGGGATTGAGAGACATGCCCGAGCTGGGATTAAGATTTCTTGTGCGATGGAATCATTCTCCTTTCATGCTGCGGTCGAAGGACACCCACGGGCGTTTTTCTTTGATGCTGCGATGGGGTCATACGCACGGGCGTTTCTTGGAATTCTGTAATGCATTTGGAGAAATGGCATCGTTTCTTTGTGTTTTATTCCAGAAAGGACCGGATGCGGACAGTTCAGCTCGATCGAAGCTCTTTCGCGAGTCGAATGGAAGTAGAGATTCATACAGGAGCTGTTATTCAAGCTCGCAACACAAAGCTTCAACATAACTTATACTGCATGTCTACCCCTGCCCCTGTGTACATCTCTGCCACGCCGCCGGCAGAGGCTAATAGTTTTCTCTCGAGAGAAAGAGGTATGCAAACATCTCTGAAAAGCTCCAACAGGCTGCCACGCCGCGCAGGCATTCATCCAGCCCATCAGAGCTCGCTTTCTGACTTTGCGCCTGCAAGGGCTCCTTCATCTTCCCAATTAATCCCAATTGTAGGACGCTGGCAGAAGCGTGCTCAGCGCTCGAACAACAAGCGCTTCCATCCGCTTCCGCCGTGGTTCTCTTCGGTCTATGCGGTTGTTACACGGTCCCATCATCCTCACCCTAATAGAGCAACGACCTCTTGTAGCTGGGAACCCGAACCCCACACTCAACGCCTCCCGCGAATGCCTGCATGCTCACTCTCCGCCACAGCCATAGAGATCCCGGAGACCACCATCACAAACAGACCCAGGAGCGCAACCTCAAACAGCACCTTGCACATCTTCTGCCACGCAAGCTCAGCCCTCCGTTGATCTTCTTCCCACTCTTCGACGTGCCCGACCGCCCTCTCCAACTGGTGGAAAGCCGAGCCGGCAGGCAAGAACCCCATGGAATCTCGTTTAGCATGCTTCCCCGATTTCTCAACAGCTCTGGCAACACGCTTCTCAATTTTGCTGCTGCGAAACGGTAAGATGAAGTTGTTGTTGTAGTAGGAATGTCCCTGCTGCGAGATGTCGGGGAAATACCAAACGTCGCTTGAGGAGCGCTGGTATGTGAAGGTCAAGGTGCCGCCAAGGCGTCCGCGGGAATAACGCTCCGGATCCGTGCTGTAGAGCAGGTGGACCTTGATTCGGGAGAAGCGGGAGAGGATCAAGTCGAGGAGGTCGTGAGGTACAGTCGTGCGGGAAGAATGCTTGATCATGCACCAGCCGCGGGTGGGTACTATTTGCTCAATGCGAAGATTCAAGCTGTGTGCATCATCGCGATGAGGTGCTTGGATGTCGGTCGAGATGTCGGCGCGGACCATGGGAACAAGACCAGGGAAAGTTGTGAGCATGGAGATCGGTCCCTGCCAGGCTTCGGCGTTCGTGCACTGGATGCGATCCTGCTCGGACGACGGGATCGAGTTGCTGACCACGAGATCCAGGGTCTTTGGTAGAGTCAGGCCGCCGTAGATCTTGTACACGAGCTCGAGAGGCAGTCGAGTCGCCATCAGGCGGAACGTCTGCTCGTCCATGGTTGAGGGTTGCCAGGTTGTAGATGAAGTGAAGGATGTGCAGAAAGCTCAACCCAGAACTTTTGTGGTCTGCAGCGGGAGTACCCCAGCGCGGAATGTTCGCGCGATCCATACTCGACTAGGGACACATGCCATGAGATAGAAGCAGACATAAGACGGGAATCATGACCGACTGGAGTACAAGTTTCTGCAGAACTCTTGCATGGTTTAGATACGAACGCTACTTGACCCATTACGCTACCGATATTCCTTCGCAGCAAAGAGTAAGAGACTTGGCAAGACCAAGGCACGACCAACGCCCGTCTTCTCCTTCAAAGCCAATTATTTCCACAAAGGCCTGCATCGTCTCTCAACCTCAAACGTGTATCTTCCTGATTCAAGCAGACGACCTACAAATTTTCTATCCTCCACTTGACGGAGTCACCGAGGCGGTCTTTCCCTTCCAGATGGGCGACATACCACTTTGTCCATGGCTTTTCTTGCACTCTCTTCTTCTCACAGCTTTCCACTGCATTCCGCCGCTCCTTCCTCACGGGATAACAACCCACCACTCCTCCGGCCCAAAGCAAACCAAATGCACCAAATTCACCACAAACAGCACCAATACCAACCCCCACACAGACCTGAGATCCTCCTCTTTCTGCCTTTGCACCCTGTAGCTCTCATGCTGCCTAATCCCCTCGTCCAACCCTTCAAGCCTCCACCCAGCCGGAAGCCAGTACTCCACAAAGTACTGCCGATCCAGCACCCTCAGCATGACATCCACCTCCTGTCGGCACCACTGCAGCTGTTCACCACCGATGAGTCCGTTGAGTACTTCATTCTGCAGATGGAAGGCGATGTACGTGTTGATCAGCTCCATCACTTGCCCGTCAGCGGCGGAGTTTGGGGCGATGAGGTGGCTCCATGGTTGAGATTGGCGGACCGCCCACCAGTCGGTCCCGTCTGAAATGTAGACCAAAGTGAGGGTGCTGAAGATACGGTCGCCAGAGGGGGAGAGGAGGGAGAGGGGGAGTGAGAAGTTAAGGATGGGAAAGCGTTGGAGGATGGAGTCTGGGACGAGGGTTCGCTCAGCAGGAATGAAGGTGGAGTTTGTGAGGCTGATATTGAGTGTGGACTGAAAGTAACGGCCGGTCGAAGCGCCGGTGAGCAGGGCGAGTTGAGGAGTCAGTCGAAGGAGGGCGCGGGTTGCTCTCCAGTCGGCGATGTTGGTGGCAGCAATCTGAGGCCCGGTTGTGGTCGCGCTCGCCTTTAACGCGGTGAGGTCGATTTCGAGGAAGGGTGGAATGCTGTCTTCAATGATCTGGAGAATAAGCTCGTCGGGCATTGCTTGCTCAAGGTCCGCTGGTGGAAGCGTGGTTGTTGATATTGTCGAATTGGCCGCGACTTGCTGCAAGTTTGCCGGCAACACTTGGTGCGCCCCTGCGATGGGCGTGTTAATGGGAATCATCGTCGAGTTGAGTGTGAGGGGCAACACGTCGTCTGGCGTCGCTTTTGGGGACTCCACCGTACGCGTGGACTGGGACATATCCGCGCTGAATGTGAGATGTAAGAAGGTGGACCAAGTGCAAAGACAGGAAGAGAAAATGAAGTTAAATACAAGCAAGAGGAGAGCTGATCACCACGCGCAATTCGTGTCGTGTGTCCATCTGACGCGCGATTCACATGTGACTAGCCGAAAGACGCTCAAAATAAGTTCAAGTGCAGATCCTGACGATCGTGTTTTCAACAATGGCATTGACCCATTGTTCTGCAATAATGCCGAAGCAGTATCGTAGTGCTATCGCCTTTTGCAATCAGCCTGCCATGCCCGTTGTGTAGCATTTTGGCGCTAGGGCACCCCCGCATCTCCGCTTTGATCGCGTCTCCGTGATCTCTCTGGCCTGCAACAAAATAACATTTTCAGCTCTGTGAAGGCAGTCATCAAGGAGTATGGATGTGCGAATGACCGCGAATATAGCAAAACTGCCCTTGGAGTTGACATACAAGATCTACACGCACCTTCATCTACTAAGGAAATTGAACCTCATCTTCATCGACAGCTCTGCCTCGTCCGAACACCGCGGGCATCTCAACTGCACCAACGTTGAAGAATGGGAAGGGCCGCCATCCATGCTCGCCGCGTCTCTGAAGTCGCTACCCTGGCCCGCGCCGATGTCCAAGCCAACATCCACTCTAAGCTTCCCGCGGACACCTATCTGGTAAACCTCCGCCGTGAACAAATAGTCGGCCCAGATGCCCCATTGCGCATCTGGCCCGAAGACTACGAGGCTCCGATCGACTGCATTTCCTACATCCTTACCGCCCGCTTCTCGCGCATCGTCGTCCACTCGCTCTGTAGCTGCAACTCTCTATCGTGATCCTCCTCTGAAGACGCCTACGACGTCAGGTTCACATACGACCGGTTACTGAAAGGAATCTGGGAGCTGGAACGCGAGGTCTCGTCCTGCAACTCCCTCGAGGTGGAGCGACGTATCAGCATAGCCGTTCAAAGTCAGTGGATCCCATTTCTCAGCGGCAATCTGAGCCTCGCTAGTATACAGTGCAGCGGTCGGCAATTTTGCCGGATTGTGAAGTGGGAGGTCATAATGGAGGTGGAGAAGGAGCTTTGGAGAAGGAGAGGCATTATGACCGCGCGAAGAAGTCGGAGAAGAGTGCATTTGCGAGGAAGCCACGGAGGCAGTCGGCCGTGAGCACACTGCTCATATTCATGGAACGGAGTTGGTTGCATTTTGGGTGTACGTGCTTGTGATTGCTTTGCTGGCGGCCTGGGGTTGTTCTTGGGATTCGTCGCAAGCTTAAACTGCTGGTATCGCCTCCCTTAAGCGGGTTTACACAAGCGTGGGCGCGGTCTTGCGGAGTGCTTGGAAGGGAATGGGGAGCAGCACCGGTAGTGGGACGGACGACGAAGCGTGCTGGAACATCATTGAGCACGGGAAGAGCGTCAA
This sequence comes from Zymoseptoria tritici IPO323, assembly GCF_000219625.1. NCBI lineage: Eukaryota > Fungi > Ascomycota > Dothideomycetes > Mycosphaerellales > Mycosphaerellaceae > Zymoseptoria > Zymoseptoria tritici. The sequence goes on along the minus strand of NC_018212.1, from coordinate 2,335,100 downwards.
CCTGAGGGAGGAAAGAGAATGAGCTAGGAATGTGTCCCAGTAAAGAGGACTGTACACGAGAATATCCATGTTCACAGGATCAATGCTACAGGGTATTGGACGCAAACGATCGTAGCATTTCTTCTTGCACCCGTTTCATGGCTCACGGTAGACATTGTGAGTATCCTAGGTTACCTGTACGAGCTCGACCGAGATGCAATTTGTTTCTGCAGTCATGATACTCTGCCTTTCACGTCCGCTCATGTCAATGCCAAGTTTCCCGGAGATAGCTCCGCTTTTCTAGTCACGTCAACTTCGCAAGTGAGAAGAAGACCTGAACGTCAACACCATTGAGCTTCTTCTCTTGTGACGACTTCCACCATCAACAGGAATCACGGCGGTACCAACGAGATCCGGCGCACGCCTAGTCTAAACAACATGAACGAGCAAACGATCCGCCTTCTGGCGACCTTGCCGCTGGAAATCATCCACAAGATCTACAACGACCTTACCACACCCGCAACACTCGACTTCATCGTCACTCACCATGCCTCCGACGACCATGCCATCCACCTACACTGCACCAACATCAACGAATGGACCGCGCAACTCTCTATGCTCGCCGCATTCCCAGATCTCGCCTCCATGGCCCGCGACGATGCCAACATCCTCCCGAAACTCCTAGCGCAAGAACACCAAATCACCATCCGCCTCAAACAACAACCAACGACTGCCTACTCCACTTTACACGCCGCCATCTCCGCCGCCGACATCCCAGACCAAGCCGTCCCCGACTTTCTCCCCGCCCTCTTCTCCCGCATCGTCATCGAAGTCCTCTGCCTCCAAAGCGGAACCACCCTCCAACTCACATACACCTACACCCTCTCTCCTTCAGGCCTCTGGGCGCTTCATCCTAAGCTTGCGCCTCGTCCCAACATGTCAGTCGACCTCCCATTAAGAGGTGTTCTGGCGCTGGTGGATAAAGCCGTCCGGAGTGAGCTTGGAAGTGTTTTCAATGGTGAGGTGGGTATGGCTGCGATTGAGCATGCAGGAGGGAAGTTTTCTGAGGTGCTGGAGAAGGCGGTGGTTGATCAGATTGAGTGGGAGAAGGATGTGGCGGAGAAGGAGAAGCAGTGGATGAAGGAGCGATGCGAGTTTATGGATCGGATTCTGGTTGAGGAAGAAGAGGAGCGGGAACTGGGTGCTCGCCTGGCGCGGATGTGTCGGCGTGGTCGCCAGCGCGTGGTGAGGGGTTTGGAGCGGGTTGGGTTGGGAGTGTATTTTTGCTTGGGCGGGAGGTTTGAGGTGGGATGCTGATCGGGCCTACACTCTAAGGTCGATTCGCGGAGCGATTGGACAGCAGCGGCAGCTTCCTAGAGACTGCGGTGCGAGTACGGTATTCACGGGACATTATGGTCCGCACGAGGAATGGGAACAGGGAAAGCATTCCAGAGTATTCATGCAGGATGCCTTGAATACCAATCAACGCCACGGAAAGCGGTATAGGTCCACAGCTCTCAAGCTATGAAGGTTTTGCGAAGGCGCGATCGCTCATCGATTGGAGAAATGTTTATCGCAAGTGCGAAACGATCCTCTCGTGCCTTCGTTGCCAGGCGTCGTGGAAGTTGCTAGGTGTCGCCGTGAAGGCGGTATTCATTGACTTCATATCTGGGCTACGGCTCATATCAACTTCCTCCATTCTTCTTCTTGTCATAGACGCCGGATCCGTCCTGTCCTGGTCTGCTAGCCGCCAAAGCAGTCGATGCCGATAATCTGCTAATGCCTCAGGCAAGAACCACGTTTGGAGGATACTTGTCCGACCGTTGTTATACATCGACACTTTACTTCGGTCCCATACGCTACAGGAAATACGACCTTTTCAGCTTGACGAAGGCGCTAGATAAGGCAGGGCATTGTACAACGCGGAGCAGCGAACTTCACGGGACTCCTCGCTCGCTCTATCTTCGCCTCCAGTGGCTCGACTCAGATCCATTACCAGAGCGGCGACCTTTACCTCTCGCTCAACGCTGAGCCAACACCTGGCTGAATAAGAGCGGCATCATTTCCCGCATTACTGCCCATGACGCCAAAGAATCAGGCCCGCTCATCGCCGACTCCGGGTCGCAAGACTAGCTTGCCAAGCAGGGAGCCAAAGCCGACGCCCAAGGTCCGTGGAGTCGACGAGTCTCTCTGCAAAGAACACATGAGGCTGGAGTCGTGGGTACCGGTAGCTTTCCGAGTAGAGGAAGTCCCTACTCGGATTAAGCATAAAATATACCTAACTTATAGCCTATATAATAAGACACCTATCGCTATAGACATCGCTAGTCCGGAAGAGATACGAATCGAGATTCTTCGCAAGCTAGCAACGACTAACGCCTGCTAGAAAGGAAGTCCTAGGATCGTTGTTAATCGAGTGCCGAGACGACGGGAAATATCGTTCGGTTCGCCGGCTTAATCTATATTGTACCTACATTCTAGCCAACGTAGCGATTAACGTAGCAATTGAGCGCCCGGAGGCCACCGACTATGAGTTTGTCTGAGAGTTGACTCACAATCTAGGTGGAAGGTACCAAAGGTTTCGTATTGATGAGGAACGACACCGACCAGGAAACTGCAGTTTCGAGACTTCGTCTAAATCCAGATATATAGCTACCATTCTGGCGCTTGCTATTAGCCCGGCATGCTGTTGTTCCTTTCGGCAGCGAGTCCGTCTAGTGAGCACGAGATGTAGCTGTTCTTGCGGCCAAAATGACAATGTAATCCCTTTACGAACAACGAAAGCCAAGGACGCTGAGCATCAGAATCGAAATTCCTACAGCAGGAGGCCGCATATCCTTGCCTTATCAAGCATCCGAAGCGTATAAGCGGCAGCAGTGCCTCACGCACAAGCCTGCCACCCGAGTGCGATCGCACAACTCTCCAGCGCGAGCCGTATTTGCCGGACGATCCTTTTCCGGCCACGTTTCGCGGCGTTGTGGGAATTGCCGGTTGGTGACATGAAGAAGGCATATGTCGACCTCACTGCTTCGTCGGCCTTTGTCAAGTCGCCCATTCTTCTTGCTTTGAACATGATGCTGCTGCTTTCCCGACCTACCACGCAAGACTGCCGATCTGACGTGGCATGCCTGAGGCACACACTTATGGTCCGATCCGTCCTTGCCACGATCCGTGATCGTTCCAAATCTAGGAGGTACCGCCAGTCCCAGGAATGGCATGGCCAGACCTCCCGATTGCTGCTCGACGCTATCCAAGGCTCGGAAATTCCTCATCATGACGAGCAGCGGTCACTCAAAACCCGAGGGGAACTGGACGACAACTCTTCTTCGAGCTAGCCTTCCCAAAGCCTGGTCCCGGTCCGAAAAGCCCTCGGGGTCGCGAACTGTTGAAGATTAGAGCCCATAAGATTGAATACATGACAACTACCTGCAGTGTCATATATATACGTGTTCAACCGATATCGGATGAACCCTGACCTAATGCTATATTGTAACACTCCCACTCAAACGATATCGGTTCGAAAACCAATAACTCCAAATATCCGGCTGTCTCGTTAAAAAACCTCGGTTGACTTTGAGGGAAAAAGAGTACAGCATCGCCTCGATTATTTCATCGACTCATCTCGAGTTCCCCGATCTCTTGTATCTAGTGTTCCGCCTATGCTCTTTCCTTCAATTAAGCACCGGAATCCCTTAGTATCCTCCTCGTGTTCCTCTTGAATGTCGGGTGTGTAAAGGTCCGGTTCGTAATGGCCTTTATTAGGTGGTGCGCATTCAAGGTATTGAAGTTGTCGTGTATCGAGGGATCCGTAGTGCGTCGTAGGATGGTAACGAACAGTCGATTTCGCTGATTCCAGCATTCCTGTTCAAAACAGAGTCGATTCCAGCGGTTGTCGTCGTTTATTATGTGTGATGATCGTGCGACCTAAGGTGATCGGTCTCCTCCAGGCCTTAGCAGGTCGAAGAGTTCCTCGGAGATGTTCTGTACTAGGTAGCACACATCTAGTTTCCACTCCTCTAAATTCGACAGGTCGCTTTTTAATGTCGAGGGGAGTGAATTAGGTAAGACATCGTGTATGTCTCTAACAATCAGTCGCACAGTTAGTGCGAGGGCAGGGTTACGCTCTTCGAAGCGTCGCTGCGGCCGGTTCATGTCTGCGATGTTAGTGGGTAGGTGTGTGTGTTTGTATTTGATGGTGTGTTTAGTGAGTTTTAAGACGTCGCCAGGTCATGAAGTTTCTGCGCTTTTTAAGACTTCTTACGGTCTGCAAGGTATCCGAGGAAAACCCGCACAAGTGCCTTATCAGCCCTAGTGCGCAGCAATTCCTTCTTCGTGCGTCCTTCTCTTATTCCGACTATTCCCATAGCTAAGGCGTGTTTCTCGAAGAGTGTTTGGCCCAACACCTTCGTGAAGATATCGGCAGGATTCTGATCTCTAGGAATGTGCAGGAAATTAACGTATCCAGCGTCAACTTGGTCTCGCGTGTAGTGAAACTGTACGCGGATGTGCTTCGTCTTTTTATGCATCTCGGGGTTGTTGGCGATTTTGATAGCACTTTAATTGTCGACTCGGATGAGGATTAAGTCCTTAGGATATCCGAAGTACGCTATCATTTCCTTTAACTAGACAGCTTCCTTTACCGCATAGTGAACTGCAGTGTATTCAGCTTCGGCAGTTAACAGTGCAACCGTAGTCTGTTTCTTGCATCTCCAGCTAACGGCGGTGCTGCCAATAGTAAATACGTAGCCTCCGATGGATTTGCTGTCTGATCGATCTCCTGCATATTTAGCGTCGCTGTATCCTACGAGGTTGTCGTCTTGTCCAGAGTACTCTAGTCCAGCGTCCAGTATTCTAAGGATATATCGCATAATCCGCTTTACGTGCTCGTGGTGTTGCGGTGACGGGTTCGAGCAGAATCGGCTGGCTATTGACACCGCGAATGAGAGGTTAGGTCGAGTTCCAAGCATCGTATACATCAAAGATCCAACTATTGATTGGTATTTAAGTCGGTCTTCTGATTTTGCGGTAAATCCTGGCTTTGTTAGCTCCTACTTTTGACTAGAGGCAAAGGGCATTGCGGCAGGGTTAGCATTAAGCAAGCCGAATCGTTCGAGCATTGCTTTTATGTGTGCCTTTTGGGTTAGTTTAATAGTGCCCTTGCTGCGGTCCCTTTCGATTCTAATGCCGAGGAAGAACTCGCACTCGCCTATGTCCTTTATCTTGAATCGATCAGAGAGGGACTGTTTGACGTCCTTAATTAATTCGAGGTCCGGTCCAGCGATAAGGAGATCGTCCACGTAGACTAGGATGAATGTAGAGTCCTTCTTGAACACTGCCTTGTTATAAACACACAGTAAGAATCTAATGTCTGACAAGGCTTTGTTAAGAGTATTGTACTAGACTCGGGGTGCTTGTTTTAGTCCGTAGAGTGCCTTCTTTAGCTTGCACACCTTGCCGTTAATCTTGGAGCCTAGTGGCAGCTCGACGTAGATTTCTTCCTTAACTTTCCCGTAGAGGAACGCTGTTTTGACGTCTATTTGATAAACGTGCTAGTTGAACTTGGCAGCGAGTGCAAACATAATCCGGTAACTTATTAGCTTTACAACAGCTGCGAAGGTTTCTAAGAAGTTAATCCCCTCTCGTTGTTCAAAGCTACGCACTACCTAGCGAGCCTTGTATCGCGTAATCTCTCCGTAAAGTCCTTGTTTGACAGTAAAAACCCAGCGACCGGATAACACAGGCGTGTGCGCGGTGCCTTTATCGACGATTTCCTAGGTATCGTTTTCTTAAAGCGATTCGTTTTCTTCGGTAATAGCCTGCTCCTACTGGGCCTTGTTACCGCAGTGTGTCGCTTCGTAATAGGTTTTTGGAACGACAGGGTTATCCTCGACCAGATGAATCTTTGTTAGCCTCTGGTCTTCGTCCTCCTTTAGCTGTCCGTCCCAGGGTGTCTTGTTATCGTCTTCGAGTTCGATGTCTAGGACTGGTATCGGTCCAGTTTGGGCTGTGAATGCGAGTAGGTTATCGTTGTTAATACAGGCGTAATTGACTATCGATGCGATCTCTATTCGACGATGCAATTAATCGGAATTGACTGTAGGGAGTCCTGGATTTGATAGCACTTCAAGTAATACCGGTGGTGCGTTAACATTCCGTGGTGGTGGAGCGATCTTCGGTAGAGCGATGGGCTGCACAGGATTCGAAATAACGTCTCCTTGACGCCCGTGTTTCTCCTACTCGACTCCGGCAGCCTAAGCCTCTATCGCCGGTGAGAGATGCTTTGGCATTGCAATAGCGTTATAAGGTAGTACGTCTTCCGGTGCGAGTGGCGCAATGTGGTCGATCTCGTTACTCGAGAATGGCGGAAACTTGAGTTCCTTAATTTCATTGTGGTTAAGCCGCACATTCTCGTCGAACAACACTTCTTTTGCGCGCTCGATCTTCCCGGATATTAGATCCTATAGTCGGAAAAGGTTGTGGCCTTTAAATCCAACAAGCACTCGAACATGCGCTCGCTCGTCGTATTTCTTCGGGAATTTTCGCTTCGGTACTAGTTTGTAGGCTCTGCAGCTAACACGGCGTATCCAATCGATATTAGGCGCTATGCCGTAAAGGCATTCAAATGGACTCTTCCAGTTGCGAAGGGCGGTTGACGGTGACCTGTTGTTAATAAATACTGCGGCCTTTATTAGCTCGGGCCACAGTTGGTTCTTTAATTGACCGTTAAATTTCATGCATCGAATAATGTTCTACAATGTCTGATGGCGGCGTTCGACGACGCCGTTTTGCTCGGATTAATAGGGTGCAGAGATTGTCCAGTTTAGTCCCGCGGCGTGCGCTACGTTAGTAATGATATCCGTGAATTCAGTGCCACTATTAGCGCGCGCATGCTTGATAATTGCGCCAAACTCTCGATGCATCCGTACTTCGAAGTCATAATAATAGCAGTAGACTTCTCGCGCCTGCTTCGACTTTAAAGTGTATAGCTACGCATAACGTGTCATGTTATCTACGATGAGGAGGTAGTATTGTTCGCTAGATTCCGAGAGCGGTAGAGGTCCTCCGAGATCTATGTGTACTTTCTCGAGGGGTTGTTGTGCGCGAACGGGCTTAGATGTAGCATGTCTCTGTTGCAGTTTATTCCTGTTGCACGCATCGCATAAGAAGGTCTTATCGATAAATTTGATTCCTTAACGGCCAAGCATTTCGCGGAGAGGTCTGTCGCCGAGATGTCCAAATCTTGAGTGCCAAATTGACAGTAGCAGTCGTTGAACAGTGTGTTGCGCAATAAAGGAGGCATTAAATGCGCGCATTATCTCTGGTTCGTTATTCCAGTAGACATTGAATGTTCGGCCGAGAGATACATCGAGTTTCCAGAGTGCGCCGTATTGTGTCCCTGTGCATATAATATCCCCGTCTGATTTGTCTGCGTTAATTTTCCGGAAGCGACAAGAGCCTTGTTCAAACGTGCATCGCGCGGCGTTCTTGCTAATACTCGAAACAGAGACTAGATTAACTGACAGTTGCGGAACGTGAATAACCTTCTTTAGCACTAAGTCGGTGTTTCCTTGCGGTCGTATCGTCGACAGGGTCACACTTCCAACGCCGAGCGCAAAGAATCCTTTACCACACCCAACTATTTCGACAGGTTTTGGTAGCGGTACGTATTCTGTGAACATCGAGCGCTCGTTGCAAACGTGCGAGGTAGTGCCTAAATCAACGATCTAATCGAACTTTTGAAAACCATTCTTTTTCACTTCGGTGTTACTCGTGTTCGGTTTGATGTCCGGAGCAATCGCTTTGTACGCTGCTTCTGCCGCCGGTGCGCTGTTCTTAGGAAATATCGTAGTAAATGATGAGGGATCGTAATCGGTGAGTTAGCTGGCGTTGTCGGTGAAAACTATTAAGAGGTCCGCAAAGTAATGTTCGTCGTCTTGAAGGTCGGTAACTGCGTCGTCTGTATTTCCGAATGTCGTAATGTGTGAACGGGGTCTTTGAATAGCATTTGAACCGGTAGCTTGACGCGGCGGTCCACTCGATTGACCTAGATTGAAGCGTTGACGCTTCCTTTCCATCATCGCCCGATACTTGTCGTCGTTTTGCTTGAAACAGTCGCCGTTGGTGTGATACGCAGCGTTCTCATGCCCTGGCTATTGACACTTAGCGTTCTTGTCTCCGACCAGCTTTCCCAAAGGTGGCCCGCTGCGAGTATCGAACGGGCGCTTTTGTCCAGCGTGCATAACTGCGTAAGATCGATTCTTAGCGGGAATAAGGTCCGGATTCGTGCTCTTCGTCATCTGGTTCCATTTGTTCTCTGCGGAGGTAGTGATATCCTCGAAGGTCAGGGGAGTGCCCTTTCCTACACCGCAGATGCTGCTAGTAAGACCGAGAGTTCCGATCCAGTTCCTGAACGGATTACCCAGTGCGCGAAGAAAACGAAGGATCTTTGAGGCCTCGTTAATGCGCATTTCGCTCCGGATGCGATTGACATCTTCAAATCGCTTCTTAAATTTATTAAGAAACTCTCCAAAAGAACGGGCTTGATCGAATGAATACGTATCCCACAGCTCGAGTTTCTCTATAAGCAGGTTAATGCCGGCTGCAGTGCTCTCACGATCGAGAATTTAGACAGCGTCTTTGATCGTGCGGACCGACGTCAATTTCAGCTGGAGGTGCGTGTCGACTGTGGCCATAAGATATCCAAGAAGTGAGTCGTTTCTTCCTGCCCACGTAGCGTGCTCAAGCATGTACTCGTTGTGTTCGAGCGTAGTTGGAGTGAGCGGTGTTTCTGGTCCTGTCTCTTGACTAAGAAACAGGCCTAAATAACCCACTTTGCGGAGGCAAATACAAAAATCACGATACTAATCGGTATAGTTCGCAGCGCCTTTCAATTTCTGGCAGTTGTCGAACGCTTTGGTGTCCTTGTGTGCTTTGTGATACGCCTCGTTCCAGAGGCGAGATCCAGTTGTGATTTTTACAGTAACTGGCACTGTGTTGGCGTTAGTAGCCCGCGGAGGTGGCATAGTGCCCGATGATGATGTTTCTGCGTCGGTTGACGCGGAGGCGCTGTTGCGCGTAGCTCTTGGAGCCATTTTTCTCGACAGTATTGTTGGACCGGCGATTGGAACTGAAGCAATGTAACGTGTAGTTTCGTCGGGAATTGGACTCGGTTCCCTTAAAAGTAGTTCGGTTAGCGAGCCTAGCGGAGTGCTTTTGACCGGTTGTTTCCCAGTTTTGTTGCTTAGTTTCTTAAACAGGAAGTCGCCGTCAGATTCTTCCGAGGAGGAGCTTAATGTGTTTGATAGAGGTTTGGCCGAGTTTCCCTAGGCTAGAGGGTTTGTATTTAATGTCTTTGAACTAGAGGCTTTTGGGGCAGCAGTTAGTATATCGGTAGTTGAAGTTGATGTAGCCTCGGTACGGCGCTTAGATTTCAGATTTTTTGGTGGGTGTACAGAATTCTTATCGCCTTGCACCCCGGACGTAGTTATTATAATTGTATTTCCCTGGTCGTCGATGTCGTCGAACGTAACGGGCTTTGGCCTCGTGACAGTTGATAATTCGAGAGATAAAAAGAGTCGCGGTTTCGATAAGCTCGAAGTAGTAGTCGATAGTAGACGTGCTGCAGTAAGTCGTTGCTGTGCTTGTCGACTGGATTCTTCGGCTTAAGCTTTTGCTTGCTGTTTTCGGTGTCGCTCGGCGCGTTTGTATTTAGCGTTAAGAAATCGTTTTCTCGCCGCCTTCTCTTCTTAAGTCTCTGTCGATAGGCGCCTAGGTGCTATAACTGAGTCCTTAAATGTCCTTGCAATGTTATAAATTGTGCGGTTCTGTGACCTTCCTAAGAAAAACTCTGTGGCGCTAAGCCTAAATAGGTTATGAAATCTATTGACTGACACTCGATGTTATGAAAATATTGCTTTAAGTCGAGATTTGTAGCAGAATCGTGTCAGGTTTCTTATCGAGGCACCAAGCAGACTAATCGAGTCGGTAACCGATGTCAGGTAACTAGAAATGACAGCATTAAGCTGTGGTCTGGACTACAGTAGTTAAAATTTCAAGGCCCGGTGTATTCTGAACCGGACTAAGGAGTCTAATAGAGCACCGACGTCGCTGTCGCCTTAAATGATAGCTTAATGTCATGAAAATCGCTGGGTCGTACTGTCGCTCTTGAAAACGATCAGACGTTAAACATTCCTTCCTCGTGAACAGCTGAGCTGCAACAAATGTAATGAAATAAATAGGAATGATAAGGGCTTATAATCATGTCGTGATATGGCAATTGATGCCGTAAAGCGCTATACCGGGCTCATAACCTGTTGAAGATTAGAGCCCATAAGATTGAATACATGACAACTACCTGCAGTGTCATATATATACGTGTTCAACCGATATCGGATGAACCCTGACCTAATGCTATATTGTAACACGAACTGATCGAGCTGCCGATACACCGCGGTCATTTCAAAAGGCAAGGATTCACCTATCTGCCGTCGCTGCTTGCTGGTCGGCAACGTGGACCGCACGCAGCTCGAAGAGGACTCTGCATCTCGTCATCACGCTAACTTCAAGAGTCTTGCATCCTGGACTCTGACACCATCTTCCCAAGGTCATCGTCGACTAGGCTGGAGAGTACGAAATTGTACGAGCAAGAACGAGAGATCTACGCCGATGAACCTCGAACAGGAAGGAGGATTTGTGCCAAAGACATACCTCCGGGGGGCCGCTCAAAGTGCGCCAGCCCTAATACGGCTTTGGGATCGACAATCGGATTTTGGTAGGGTTTACTACTAAAACAACGCGTTGTTGCCTACATTAGTATCGTTAGTAGCAATGTGAATATATTAGTGAAAACTATGTTTATAGCTCGGCGCGTTTAAAGGTGTTGTTAATCGCTCTCGCTGTCGCTTTTAACGTGCAGGTAGTTATTAAACTTGTTGTTACTACCGTTCAGAGCTATGCGCTCTACAAGGTCTATATAGTCCGCTGCCCTCGCAATTCTGCTACAGATATAGTCTATTTTACGCCCTTACTAGACCTTCGTAACCTTATCGTAAGCATAAGTAATAGTAGCTACGTTGTTAGTAGTTATCGTATATTTCTAGTCCCTAAGGAGTACCTCTTTATAGTAGTAAACGCTCTTAATTAGATGCAGGTCTAGTAAGTTTAGTAGCTACTGCTTAATAAACTAGATAGCTATATCTTTAATATAAGGAGCTAGTAGTCGTAGTGCTTTTACATAGCTACTAAGGTTGTCTTTAGTAATTATTACCGTCCTTTTAGGGCACTCCTTCTTTAATTAAAGGTAATAGGGAAATAATAGCTCTATATAAATAAACACCGCGTACTATACGAAGTCTATACTACTACGTTTATTAGCTCTTACAAACTCGGTCGCTAAAGGCTATATTATCGTAGGTAAGATCTTAGCTCTACGTTAACTAGTGCTAGTGCCCCTTATACCTTAAGAACGAGCAAGACGACGAGCGGCATTGTCCTCGTCTCGTTCGCGCTATGCCTTACTTAAGCGGCGGTGTTTACGAGTGCCCTTAATAAGAGCGCGTAAACGAGAGTTCTATGCCCTCCTATCTAGCTGCTCTACTAGCTTCTTTATCTCCTTTTTAACGTGCTCTAAGGTGTCCTATGTCTCTAGTATCTATATCTTTATCGGTCTCTTAACGACGTTACTAATGTACTCGCTAGCCGCGGCCTACTATATAAGAACGACCGCGACCTTCTCGTTATTACCGTAGGGCTACTCTCCTTCGAGGCATAAGATGTACGTATTTAGTAAGCCTCCGAGGAGCAGCTTCTTCTCGTCGACTATAATAAAGAGCGGTAGTAGTAGCAGCTAAGTAAGCTTAGTAGTAAGGTATTCGTAGTAATCGAGGCGGTCGTCCTTATTCGGTTATAAGAGGTGTTGCTTACGTAGTAAACGTCTACGAACGATCTTCTTCTAGCGGCGGTTAATATTACCGGCAACGTATCGCTCGTTACGGAGGACATTAAGGACCTATTAATTACTTAGAAACTATATGCTATACTAATCTACCGGTCTTATATTACTATCGATCTAACTAAGAGGTTAACGCTACTTTAATAGTCGACTAAAACTATAAGGAAGCTTGTTCCTTAAGACCTCTTCCTTTGTAATCTTACCTACGTTTATCGCATCTTAAATGCCTCTATTAGCTACTATAGTCTGCTTAAGACGAGGGTAGATGTCGTTAATAGCCTCTCGGACGATACGTAAGAGTAAGGAGCCGGGCTTAACTCGCGCTAGAAGTCCTCGCTTTAGTGCTAGTATTCGTAGATCGAGTTTAGTACATTTAAGGGTATTATCTACGTTCTTCTTAGCTAGTATCTCTTACTACGTAAGTCTTAGGCACTCTATAAAGATAGCCTTTAAGGTACGTACAATAGTGTAGTAGCATTTCTTTAATCTAGTGCTAATAGTTCTGTTTAATAAGCTAGCTCCGTAGAGCGTAAGAGTAGCACCTTTCTTAGCATATATAAGGTACTTATAGGCCGGCGACGAGGAACACCTGTACGTGGTGCCGGCTACGAACCTACGACGACATCGTCGTCGTAGAGCCAAGTTTCCTCCGGAGGATTGGAGAGGCCGTCGATCCCTCTTCCCTTACAAAAACAATACGACCTAGAGGTACACCTCCCCTCGAAACACAAGCTACAACAGAACAACAGCACGATTCGAACGAATAGCTCTCTACGCTACGAACAAGAAGAAGAAGAAGAAGAAGAAGAGGCAGTCCACTCTGTCCTATACGCGCACCTCCTCGAAATCCGAATCGAAATCGCATGTCCCTTCTCTAGTAGAGACGTCGTTGCCCTCGAAAGGAAGCATACATACACTTTAAAGAGCTGGAACTCGGTGGAATCCACAACTCTGCGATTAACCTGCGTTGTCGTAGATAGAACTGCTACTACGATACCACAAAGGCATATTAAGGACAAGAGAAAGAGACAGCGGGTTGGATAGCTGCTTGCGTAGCTGCTTGCGCAGCTTGAGCTGCTTGCGCAGCTACGTCGCTCCTGCACTGCTTTTTGCACTGCAATGCATTTCCTCCTCTCTCTTTCGAATTCGCAGCGTGCGTGCGAAGCGGAAGGATCCGCTGAAAATTCTGCAAAAGCTTGGCGCGAAAATTCTGCAGCCTTAGGCTGCAACACTGCAGCCCCGGCTGCACGACACTCGTTGGATTTCCTTTGTTTTGCGCTGCTTTTGAAGTCCTTCGGTAGATTCTGCTTTGCAGATTCTACCTTAGGCACGGGGTCTCCCCTAAGGTTAAAGAATACCGAAAAATCTGATTGTAACTAGATCTACTGCTTTGCCTTTATAGCAAAGCCGTCCTACATAGTCTTGGACTCCGAAAGGACGTAAATGGAACAAACAAACAAACAAAACAATAAGGTACTTATAGCTAGAAACTATTATAACGCGATAGCAGGATCAAAGGAGAAGACACTAAAGACTCGTTTACAATTTAGCACGTTTAATTGCATAGTGTAGTAGTAGTGTAATTAATTATCTAAGATGTTGTTAACACGAGGGAAATACTAACGGCCGGCGCCCTCTTATCTAGTGACCGGCGCCCACTAATATCAGCTGTAATATGCGCTATCTTTTACAGCTCTTCTGCGTATCGACTACTAGCTGCGCAGCCTTAGCTTCCTCGTCCCTCGGTCGCGGCTTTGCTAACGACAATAACATAGTTTTACGACTGGACGAACGACGAGGTGTCCGCGACCGACACCCCTCCGCTGTTAGGGGATAGTCGTTCCTCCTATACCCCTACTCCAGGCCGCGAGGGGGGCCCCTCGGATCGCTCCCTAAGAGACGTAATGCGATATGCGTAGGTAAGCAAAAGCTGTGTATTATACGCATATCGATAGTTAAGATTGCACGTCGATATCGATGGGCGCCGGTCACTAGATAAGAGGGCGCCGGCCGTTAGTATTTCCCTTAACACGAGAGCTGGAGTAAACAAGTGACGTAGTGGCGCACTTTGAGCGGGGGAACGGAGGTACCTCGGCCGTCATCGCGCTGCCGGAGTCTTTGATTGGTCGGCTTGTACGCCTCCGCATTTCGAAAGTCGGGAAGCTTTGAAGATGGCGTCCGCCACTGTCGATCTTCAAGGAGAACGATCGGCGTGGCACTTTCCCAGATCGGACTTTTCGGCTTCCTCGTGGGATTCCTGTGCGATCGCAATACACATGGCATTCGCCGTGCAAGGGAGATATAAGCATGATTCGACCTCATGTCCATATTCCTGTGGCGTGAAGTGCGTTATGTTCTTATTGTATGCCTCCGCAGTAACAACATTGCCCTTTCCGCACGAAACATCATCTTGGACCCTTGGTCATCCGCTCAGCCGCTACCCAGATCACGCCAAAGAATTGGGGCACTCCACATGACGTCTCTATACGAGCTGTGAAGATGTCAATCGATCGATCCAATCGATGCGGATCGATTACATTTCACGTCCTGGAAAAGGCAAGCTTCCGCGATTTTGGCGAGAGTGTCATCTAGTCCGCCAGCCTACCGTTTGCGGCAGTCGTAAAACCGCAACTACAGGCGACCATCACCTCGTACTCTTTCCGACAAACGAGGGACCAAGTGGGGGCTGTGAACGATGGTCTTACCCCAACCGCACAGAGCGTGAGCTTGGGTATACGTCAAATCCGGGTATGACAATGTGCAAGACACTACATAAGTACCCCAGCATTCCCCACGTTTCTCCCCACAATCTCTTTATCCTTCTTAGACCACTATACCACCACCATGAAGTCCCTCACCCTCCTCTCCCTCCTCGGCACGACCGCCCAAGCCTTCCCATGGGTCCAAAATGTCCCCGGCGTGGACAACTCCATGCTCTCCTCTCTCAATCGGCGACAGCAAAATCCTGCACCAGGTCCCGGCTCCGCTCAAACCTGCCCTTTCAACCCAAACCATGTCAACGCTCCCGAGGTGACAGACCAATTCCCCTACAACAACGCCAGAAAAGGTGGACGGGGAAACGAAAAGGGCGGCTACCTTGTCCCAGCTCCCTTCGACAACGTGCATCGCTACATCCCTCCGACAGCACGAGACATTCGGTACGTCCATGACACAATCTCCTATACCTACCAACACGAGCGCTAACTTCCCTCCCAGCGGCCCCTGCCCCGGCCTCAACGTCGCCGCAAACCACGGCTTCCTCGCCCGCGACGGCATAACCACCTTCGCCGAGCTCGTCAACGCCCAACAAAACATCTACAACGTCGGCTACGACCTCTCCCTCCTCCTCGCCTTCCTCGGCCTGCAAGCCGACGGAGACCTCGTAACAACCAAACTCTCCATCGGCTGCGACGCCACAACCCGCACCTCCATCGCGCCCTTACTCACCGGCTCACAACCCGGTCTTGCCGGCCACAACAAATTCGAAGGCGACACCTCCCTCACCCGCAACGACTTCTTCACCGGCGGCGGCGACAACTTCTCTTTCAACCGCACCCTGTTCGACATGATGTCGTCCACCACAGGCGGGAATTTCAACCGCGAAAACCTCGCGGTCTACCGCAAACAGCGCTACGACCAGTCCGTCGCGGAAAACGCCAACTTCTTCTTCGGACCCCTCGCGCTCCTCCTCTTCGGCGCCGCCTCGTTCCTCTACGAACTCATGCCATCGGGATCGAGGAACTACGCTCCCGACCAGGAAACCATGAATTCCTTCTTCATCGACGAACGCTTGCCGTCCAACTGGATCAACCGCGTCGAACCCTACTCCAACGGCGACGTCGTCCGGGAGATTCTGGCCATGTACCTCGAAGCGCCCGTTCTCTTCGGTGGCAACACCGCTCAAGGGAAGTTTTTGGGCCTCGACTTCGGCGCGATCAAGGAGGGGAAGTTGGACGCGGGGATTGAGGGGCCGGCGTTGACGTGTTTGCTGTATCAGCTTGCGTTGGGGAATGTGCCGAGTACGTTGAATGGAGTCGTGACGCCGGTGGTTGAGACTTTAAGTGGAGTGTTTTCGGTCGTGAGCAAGGAGTTTGCGAATTTGGGGTGTGCTAGGCCGGTGACGAAGTAGATGGGGGAGTAGGAGGGAGGATGATGTTGGAGAGCACTGAGGAGAAGATAATGACCCGTGAAGACGATTGATGCGGATTGACATGCTGCTGGGATAGAGATAAGCTACATAGAATGAAAGACGGACGATGGATATCAACATTTCACTCGCACTATTATATGCAGTGGGGGAGGTGTTCGCTCTATTTTTCATCTATAACTGGCGAAGATGCAGTTTATAGAAATCGTCTTTTGGGAGGGGTTTTATCCACTGTGCATATAAGCAGGCAAGTACGCAGTCCGAGAAGGATGTTGGGCGTCCGACGGCCCAGAATCCCGGAGTCGAAGTGAAAGAGCTTCAAAAACAGTGAGCGTTCGCCCGAGCGAATTTCGTGCAGGAAAGATGCTACATTATTAAGGACGCCGCCAACTGCTGAACTCGTATCGTTTGTTCCTCGTGGCGTTTGAAAGTGAAACAACATGTCGATCGTCACCTTCGGCATAGTCGGACTTCTCATCGTCCTCATTATCTGATTCGCCTTACTCGTCAACGCAACCGTGGCCGTAGTCCTCAAAATGGTACTGATCAACAGGCTAGTGATACCACCACACGACCTCACCTTCTGGCTTGGAGTCCAATCCAACGTTTAGCTTGTGATACGAGTCGTGAACGTTAAATTAGTCTAGCTGAGCATTGTCGATAGAGTTTCCGACTTTCGAGGAGCTCACGGCCGGTACGCTCGAAGCAGGGGACATCATTCTCTACGTGGCCTTGTCTTCGTTGATGCGGAGGTCAAAGATACCCTCCATGTGTTGCATGAAATTGCCGAACTTTCGCTGTTTTATGTAAGTCGACGTCCTCTTTCTCGATGGGACGTTCGTCGAACGCTCGACGACGACGGGTTAAGCAGTTGGCTGACCAGTGGATGACGACTTGTTGAAGATCCACGCTTGACGCTTAGGCTTCGGCACGTGAGAAAGAGGGTGCCCACGAAGCTCAATCAGACTGTGACCGCAAAGCGCTGCTTGTCGGTATTGCTGAAGCTCGTATGCTCTCGTCCTGGAGTTGCGGACCCGCAGTTCTAATATGCCGTTTCGCCTCGTCGTGCCCTTCGTTTCGCTGCTGCCGCGTTTTGCTTTCGATTTCAGACATATAATGCCATTGCTCGCGTCGAATGGGTAAGGCCTGGCCACGAGTTTGTGAGCAGGCTTTCGATATCGCTTGAAAAATGGCTTGCTGGTTCGAGAAAGTCAGGTATAGATGGACATCGCCGGCATCGGCATCGGCATCACCTGGGAAGTATAGATTCCAGACACGACATCCTTCAAATGCTTCAACCTTCAAATGCTTCAAACCTCGCGTCAATCTCGCGTCAATCTCGCGTCAGTCGCTGTATACCAAGCGGAGTGCCGACTACTGATCAGAGGGGTTGTAATATCTATGTAGGTCCTCTACCTGCGATCGAATCAGCAGAACTCACGAACGACTGCGAAGTAAGCTTGAAGCGTATGTGATTATTGTATTAGTATGCTATGCAGCAAAAGCGCGCAAAAGTAAGCAGTCTTCCCAAGCGCCGACTCCAAGCATGTGAGCAGCAACAATCCTGCGGCCGATCAGAAGTTCGATCCCTCCATTCATCGTGATCCTCAAGTTCCGGCGTCCGTGGTACGGAGCTGAGCGTGCCGTCATGTCTGTCAGATCGCAGCGAATACTTTCGAACGCAGCGATATCCAAGTCTCAAAATCATGCTCGAACCTCCGGAGCCACTCAACGTCCTACTTCTTACTTCTTGTGGAATTTGGGTCTCCCACCTTTCATCCTCCTCACAGCTTCGGCCGCTGCTCCTCCTTCGAACTCAAATCCTCTCGGCCCACCGGTGCCAGCAGCAGAGGGTGGATGAAGGTGCTTGGCAACGCCGTCGTCTTCCTTGTCGTCGTCCTCGTTGTCGCTCTCGTCGATCACCTGCTCTGAGGTAGCCATGGGCGTGGAGAAGGTATCTTGAGTCTGGCTTTGAGCCGGTGCTGTGGGTGAGAGCCGATGGTTGGAGACGGTAGCGTGTTCGCGCGCGGCTTTTGTAGGCGATGGGTCGCAGGACGGAGGGAGGGTACATCGCTTGAGTCGCGGAGTCGGGTCCTGGAAAGCTGGCTCTTCATCTTCGTCGATGTCGTTCATGAGATCATCGATATCAGCCTGCGAGGCGCCGCTCGTCCCGATCATCTTGCTTACGTTGCCTCCAGCGTCCTCGGAGGCAAGCTGCTTGCTCGGCGTCTCGATCTGCGGAACATTCTGGGCCCAGCGCTTGTCATCGCGGACCAAGTACCCACGAATTCCAGCTAGTGCCTTCTCCGCGGTCTCCCACTTCGAGTCGATAAAGCTCTCCATCATGTTAAAAGCTCCGACGACGCCTTCGAGGAGCTCTTCGTCCTCGCTGCCCTTGATGTCCCACTTCATCAGGTTTGGCAACCTGCCTTCGTGGTAGAGATGAAGCCACTCTTTGAGGTTGGTCCAGTTGGGCGAGTATGTGACTGCGAGCTTGATGTCTCCTCGTGGCGCTTGTGCGGTGGTCGAGATATCCTTGAACGGCTTCAGGCGTTGCAGCTGAAGCTGTTGTCCCTTCTTGAACCCATCCTTGACGACGGTTTTGTTATCCTCCATTGCCCACCAGTTCGTGCAGTCCTCTTCACCTCCGGCAAGAACGATCGGCATCGCCACTGCATTCCCGCGGTGCATGATTGCCTGCTCGTACCACGGCAGAAGTTTGCTGGCGTGGAAGTTTTCCACCTTCACTTCGAAGCTGTTGACCACGTAGTAGAGCGGCACGGCCTCCTTGCGAGTGGCGCGGCATACCTGGAGAAGGGCAAGATCGTTGGCGGCTTCGCGCTCTGCTTCGGCGGTTGGAGAAATGATCAGGGGTTCGTCATGGCGCAGAACTTTCGCGAAGATGCGGCGTTGGACGAGAGTTGGCATGTTGAGGAGGTGGCCGCGAGGGAAGTTGTCGGCGATGTCTTTGTTGTGAGCTGCCTAGAAAATGTTAGCTTGCCGTCTCATCCTGCGGTTTCGAGGAACTCACGTTGCGCTCAGGTCGCTGTCCGCTGGAGTTCCATCCGCCCAGATCGCTGACGTTGTCCAGATCATTTTCGGCCAGCATTATTGGCGCTTCAACTCGTGGACGCACGCTCTGGTGTTGTGGCAGCTCGTCGTCGTCCTGTTCCGCCTTGCGCTTGACTGCTGCTTTGCCGAACAACATCGTGTTTGCTGGGCTTGTTGTAGCTGAATCCGGTTGAGGAGAGTGTTCGGAAGTGGGGGAGAAAAGATCGAAGTCGGTAGAAGAGGAGACGAAGTGTCCATGAAAATCGGCGTCGTGAATCAGACGGGTGACTTGGGCATGTCTCGCGCGGATGGCGCTAAAACATTTAGCGCGTCAAGTGAGACATCAGCAAACATCCCGCTGTGCAGGATTCTGAGACTCTCTCCGATACGCCATCCTTTGCAACATCACCACTCTCAAAACAGGTCCAACAAACCAGGCGCCCCGTTCAATACACCACATTCTCAATGGCAGCATCAACGCAGAACGAACCAGGCTCTGGCCCCAACGTCCGCAGCTTCGATATGGACATTACCTTCCGTGTCCGCGCTCGCAAAGGGGATTCGAAGCATGCCTCCTACTCCGGCCATACAATGACAAGGACTCCGATGCAAGAGTCCCGAAGCACGAGAATCACAAATCGCCGCACCTCGTACCCACAGCGGATGCAATTGCGACAAGCCAGACAGCACAACGAAAGCAGCAGACTTCTCCGCCTGTCGCCAGAACTCCGCAACCACATCTTCGAACTCGTTCTCGTCGACGACGAGCAAGTCTTCATCGGTGCCAACACGACTCTGCCAGGCCTGCTCTCCACCTCCTCCCAAATTCGCGCCGAGACACATCTCATGTTCTGGCAACGAAACGAGTTTGTCTGGCAAATCTCCGACTACAACGCCGCCAATCTCCAACGTTTTACCACAAGCGATCTCTACGTCTCTTTCGACAACGTTGCTCGTACCAGAACGTATCAAGTGCGAGTCCTGGACCAGCCGAATTGGCGCAACCTGCTTGCTTGGCTGTATGCCGAGCATTCCGCCACTACCCGCGAGACTTTCAAAATCGTGTCGAAGCGCCCACCCCGGGAATTCATACGTATCGTCACTCTTCTGAAGGATACGATCTCGTCGAGGGAGATATGTTGGAAAGAAGATAGTCTTGCCATATCTCGAGCGATTCAGCGGAATGGTTTGGCAAGCTGTGACGAGAGATGGGGCAGGGAGGACTACTTCGCAGAGTTCAGGACGGATAAATGGAAAGAGCTCTGAAAGAGCAGATCGACCGTGACCGACTGGCAGCTCACCACGAAGCATGCCGAGCGCGGCCTTCTATACTCGCCGTCTCAGACGACTGCGAGATACCATGGACCATCAGGATTCATCGTATGGGCTTCCTGTCTCAGAACGAGGCTTCCAGCGTCTCGAGAACTACAGCATACGGAGCAACATATCGGCCAGATGGAGAACTAACGACTGCACATTGGCAAGATCGGAATGTTGCCGACGAATTGTGATTCCGCGTTGCTCACCGCAAGCGACCTCCGGAGCTTCATACATGACCAGTACGCTTTTTGATAGCATCGGATGCTTGTCAGTAATTCAGTACGCACAGAATCTGCAAATCGATTCACGATACTGGACATTGTTGTCAAAGCTCCACACAGCACAAAGAACAGTATGAAAATTGCTCGCTTGCCTTCGTACCTCTCATGGCTCACGGTGCTTCTACACGGGGTCCTGGAAACACACATCACTCGATCCGAAACCGACTTTCCAGTGTGTCCGTTGCTGCAAAGTATCTTCTGCTACGATGTCAGCGCTGTTGGCAGAAGGAACCAGGTATGCGATCCGACCCTTTGCTTCTCGCCGATGCGGCGATGTCCACAGGTGGAAATTATGCTGCTCCTGTGGAGACTCCGTGAATACGCTCCTCGCCAAGGCAGGAGCTCGCCATAGATGCTCTAGGTTATGAGGCGAAGCGGAGTACATAGCACGTGCGTCTTCAATATAGATCTCTCCAGTCGTGTCGTACAAACTCAGGTCCTTACACTCCTGCAATATTCGTCTTGTGCAATGCTTCGTGCCAATCGTAGAAGTTCCCTCATCCCGGTCCATCTCTGTCCACGACCTGACTGACCAGTACTGACTTCCGATTCGTCATACTCATCATCCATAGCTTCCTCTGTTGTCTCTCCGTAGCATCTGAAGGGTTTAGTCCGGGAGTCTCGCCGCCTTTGTCTCCTTTCTGTTTGACCTCTGACCTCCTCGAACTTCTGTTTCGTTCCACGGAGCACAATTCCTCCGAAAATAGCTGTTCTCCCTAGTATCCCCGATTGTCATCAGAAGGTCTCCGAAATTGAGCCGTCTTCCTTCGGCAAAGATATTCCCCATGGAATGAAAGTTCGTTGGCTGGAAGTCTTTCCGGACGTACAATTCCCTCTACCTACAGCATCGATTTAACTTGAGATCTGCAACAGTATCCGGTCTGCGATTTTGTAGCCGCTTCGATTGGTGCCTGGTCTGGCAGTAGCTACCAGCTGGCGGCCGTTCTTGGGCTATACAGCACGCCGCCTATAGCAAGTACTGGAGGCGAAAAGCACTTCGTCGATGTTGATTGAGATTCATCAAGGGCTCGGAACTGGATCAAGCAACCTTCACAACGAATTGCAATCATCCGATAGCTCCGCCGCCGTTGGTCGTCGGTGTGGCTGAGCGCCAAGGTCCGCAATATCGACACGGCTCGAACACCTGATTCATCACGCTCATCGCCGAGATACATTGAACGTGAGGCCGGCAACGATTCTTGGATCATTGACTTGCTTCCGGCCATAGAGTCATCGCTGCTTTGAGACGCCTCTCGGTCGTGTTGCAGTCGTCCTCCATCACTCGATGACAAAAGGAAGCTCACCTCACCTCCGACCACAACGGTTAGCTCCAACAACAACGTTCCATCCAGCTCGAACCAGCGTCCTTCCAAACCAAACCAAAACATCATCGCCACGTCTTCTTCCTCAGTGCCGTAGTCTATCCCACCATCGATTGGAACAAAAATTGAGTCACTCTGGCATTGACGCTCACCATCACGATCTCAAACCTCCTCTCAAAACACAAAAACTTCTGCCCACCAGATGGTGAGCAGTGAAATCTCCCCTGGGGAGTTTCTTTGTGCGCGGTTGTCGAGATGTTGCTGCTGCTGCCGATGCCACTGCCACTGCCACTGCCACTGCCACTGCCACTGCCACTGCCACGCCCCGCTACTAACTACTCTATCTACGAAAGCAAAGAGAGAGAGAGAGAAAGAGAGAAGAAAGAAATGTAGTACGCACCTTGTTATACCGCCAGACCACGAAACCCGGCAGTTTTGGGACTTGCTGAGGTCCATCGGTGAAGGTGTCCGGAAAATCTGGGGTTATATTGGTCACATTGAGGGGCCGGGGATGGGCCGAGGGGGAGAGGTTGGGTATGAGAGCATTGGATCAGCATAATAGCACCCAAGAGAAGCAGAACATGCGGTACGATATCGCCCTGTCCACATTGCGTACCGGATGAGCTACTGGCGACATCCGGCGCGATCGAGAGACTTGATTCTACATTTTGAGTATGAGAGCTTCGTTTTGCAACAACAGCACAATGCATACAGATCCACCAAACGTCTTCGCAATCGTGAGTAGCGGCTGACCATATCCTTCAATGCTATCGACTTCATCACTCGAGCGGTCCAATGTACGGGAGGTATCAACAGCGAAGCAGTTTACAACACAACCCACCCCGACAGCGTATCGCATCAGGGTATGCAAGCAAGCTTGTTGCCATCGAGCAGAGTTCAATGACTCCGTCCGGTTGCCACTCAGACCTCAGCCTGCCCATGCTCTCGAGGACGGCCACGATGTCAACTCACCAGCTAAACCCGCCATGACCTCAACACACCGGCAATGCCGAAACAAAGTCTTCATGCCGCATAAAAGGACCTCTGTAACCCTCTCTTGCCCGTCAAGAGGGTCATCGAATTGACGTTGTACCCTCCTTGAGACCGTTCGGGTCTCCTTATCGCTCCGGCGATGCCTCTACTTTCACGTTACGACCAGCACAGGCAGAAGCAATAGATTCATACACATGACGACGTGGAGGGAAAGCATGACGGGAGAATGGTGAGGTCAATGGTAGTTGCTGAATTGACGACAGTAGCTAGGTGGTGGTTGACGTAGAGAAGCTGGCTTTCACTCCCGTTGAGCTGCTTCTGGGCTGGATCAACAATGTTCAGTCTGTCCGTCTTGTCGAACATGCAGTATGCGTCGACGCCTCTCGTGTTCTGGCCTTGACTGGCGTACAGCGCGTTGATGCGTGTTGACAGGGTAGTATTGTCGTAGTGGAGAGCCAGTCGAAGCATCAGCTGGCCAGTGATGAGCTTTGGGTGCACTCCCGCCGTGCCGGAGAGGATTTTGAGACTGGCCACGGGAAGACTGCTGCAATGATACAAGGGCTTTTGTAGGCATTTCACTTTTGAAAGCTTTTGCTCCTCGGCCTCAAGTCCACATCGAAGTCCCATCCTCCTGTTCCTCATCCAGCAGCACACCTCCTACCCAGGTCGACTCCTCCTGCTCGCCACTATTGAACTCGTCGGCCTGCTTCGCACGATACAGCGGCCGGCCAGTGATCTTCCTGTTGTGAACAATTCGGGCCGCCTCTACCCTCGCAGTTCAGACCTCCTCGCAGCCCACCTCCTCTGTACTGTCTTCCTTCTTCCTTAGGACCACATCACCCACCCTGTCTCCTTGTCATCGAGCAGTACTCCTCCAACCTGCTCCGGCTCCTCCTCATTTCCAGCCTCCCAGAACTCGCTCTGCTTCGTCTGGAACATCGAAATTCCAAGCATCCTCCTCTTCCAACTCGAATGAACTCCTCCAAGTTCTTCTCCATCCCAAGTCCTCACCTCCGTGTTGTCCATGTCCTCCACACTGTCCCAGATCACCCTCTGCCCCTCCCTCGCAACCATCCACGCCGCGCGAAACAAATCC
Source organism: Zymoseptoria tritici IPO323 (assembly GCF_000219625.1). Classification (NCBI taxonomy): domain Eukaryota; kingdom Fungi; phylum Ascomycota; class Dothideomycetes; order Mycosphaerellales; family Mycosphaerellaceae; genus Zymoseptoria; species Zymoseptoria tritici. The sequence continues at coordinate 2,310,961 of NC_018212.1, read as the reverse complement.
TCCACCGTCGAGCCTGCACCCATCCGAACCGCGCCCTTGATTCGCTGGAACCGATGGATGTGCATGTCCAGATCGTGTTCAAGCCGGATGTTGAAGGTGACGATGACCAGCGTAGGCATCGATGGGCTGGTGATGAGCATTTTCCCCAAATCACCGGATATTGCGCGCTTCATCGACCTGTAGGCCTCCCTGTCGTTCAGGTCGTCGATGGTGGTGGAGAAGGTTGCACCGCGCCAGGCTTCGAAGACGGTATCGGCGTCGGTGAGGCTGTGGCTCGAATGGCGGACTGGGATGGACATGCCGGAAGAGGAGATTGGGAAGCGGCAGGTGAAGTGCGGTAGGCCGTTGGTATCGATGGCCGAGGTGAAGGTGCGGCAGATTGACGTGCCGGCTGTGACGGAGGTGATTAGGATCGGGTTCAGGCGGACGAGTGTTGCTGGTGACGAGAGGCGCATTGGGAGAACGTTGCGGAAGAGGCTCGCTTGGAGGTGGTTGTATTGGAGGATCGTGTTGGCGAAGGCGCGGGTCTTCTGAGCAATGAAGAGGGCGCGTGGAGAGAGATGTAAGGATGATCTCGTTCAACTCGACTGGGAGGGGAGCAACTCCGTCGATGTCCATCTCGTTGTTGTTGTCTTGATGAGATGGAATGGAGGAATCTCGTTGTTGGTGGCAGACATTGTGGGTGTGTCTGCGAGATCGTTCGTATAGTCTGTCGAAGATTCGAGTCGAATTGTTGTTGAATCCGGATGTCGAGTCGTTGGTGTTTTGTATAGAAGCAAAGTCCAAGAATTTGTGTATAAGCGAGCGCAGGAGGAAAAAAGCACGCTAGTCGACGACTTGCAAGTTCATGAACATCCAAGTCGCGCTCTTCACTTCTCCCTCACAACCAGAACGTCAACACTCCGGCGACATCATCGACAACAACCATCATGTCGATCCAGCCCACTCACCCCATGGGCGCAATGAACAAGATCGCAAAAGACACCTCCAACCGCAAGAACCCCAACCGCAAAAAAAAGCTCGAATACCCGCCCAACGGCTACCAGGCTCCAAAAAGCCTGCTCCGCGTCCATTCTCCCGAAGACATCACGCGCAATCACGGACGCGTCTTGCAGATCTGGACGATGTGCCGCAAACCGTGGGGCGCGCCAAACAATGGCTGCCGTTCGGCGCATCGGAACTTCTATGTGTGGCACAATGGCGTGTTGCGCGAGGTGTGGAAGTGTGTGAGGGACGTTTGCGATTGGGATGGTCATGAGGCGGAGGAGGATGAAGAGGGCGATGGCGATGGCGACGATGGCGATGAGGCTGGAGGAGGAGGCGACGATACAGGCGGCGGGTTCAACGACCAAGTCGATGATAGAGACTCGATGGCGGGAGGCGATACCGAGGAGGATGAGCCCGGTAAGGGAATGGAGGAGATGTTGAAGAAGCACAACGAGGCCAAGAATAAGACGCAGCAGAGCAAGATGCGTCACACCGACTTCAACGTCAAGGTGCACAAGAAGCAATTGACGGCCAGGCCGTTCAAGATCGATGCGAGTTTGTAAGGAGGAAGCTAAAATGGATGGCCTATAACATACGGTAAGTTTGCTTCGCGGCGTGATTGCTGCTCGTTATTGCTGACGCAGGCAAAGCCAAGCAGGACTCCAAACATCACGAACAAAGGCCATGCGATGGGCATCGAAACGAACAACTCATTCCAGCACCATGCGGAAGAAGCAGTGCGACGAGATTGATTGCGAGTCTGCTTGCGAACAGCATGGAGCAAGGGTGCGACGTGTGCGTTTGGGCAGAAAGGGACAAGAACTGTCGCATTTGTCTGAGCGTCTCCTCCTCGGCGAGCAGAAGGGATCGCTCTGGCATGAACGAATGTTGGCTCGAGGTACAACGCCGACGGACAGAACGTCGTGCTGTGACACTTACCAGTACCGAGATTGGTAGACCAAGAACACATCGCAAAATTTACTCCCTGTTCCTCCATTCTCAACATATCAATCATTGCAGAAGGCTGATCGAAGTGTGACAGGTGGACGTAGAACTGCGCCAATATAGGAGTACTCCAATCTTCGCAGCCTCAGCCAATGGCTCAAAAGCTCACTGCTCCAGCAAAACCGGTCTTGAGGGATCCGGAATGTTGAGTTCAGCAAATCGAGTCCTCAAGAACCACGACCAGCAACATCGTGGTCTAGACCATGTGTGATCTCCACATTCCTATTGGCACCCCAGATATCGATTCCTTTGTTCTCGACCGACTTCCACTGAAATCCGGCACTTCGTCTTTCATCGCGAATTTTGGCTGACTTGAGACAAAGGTAGATTCCGCTTGCGGACTTAGCACGTTATCAGCCGGCAACAATGCCGTGCGATGTGTCCAGGAATATGAACATTGGCACGCCCGGACGCCGGGTCTTGCTTCCTCCTTCACGCACTGCCACCGCAGACTTGACGTACCCAACAACTCTGAAGTATGGCCCCTTCAATAGGCACCCTCCTCGGCCTCGCGGTCTTGCTCACCTCCAGCGTCGTCGCCGCCGACAAGACAATCAAGATCCCCGCGACCGTGCCCAAGACAGCCGGTCCCGTCGTCGACCGCAGCTTCTTGTCCTACTCCTTCGACGTGGCCACCTTCTACAACAGCTCCTTCGACGCCGCCGGAAAGCCCAACAAGTTCGTCGCCAACCTCATCCAAGGTATCGCTGATCGTACGGGCGGCACGCCCATCATCCGCGTCGGTGGGACGGCCGGTGATCGTGGCAGCTACTCGGCGACTCAGGTCAAGTTGGCGGTCAATCAAGACGCTTCAAAGCAGGGACCCGCATTTCAGGCTCCATTCCTCGTCGTTGGACCGAGATACTTCGATGCGTTCAAGAACTTCAAGAACGCCAAGTTCATCCTCCAGGTACCATCTGCGAATGACAACTTGCCGAACGGCATCGCGTGGGCCCGCAAGGCTTTGACGACCATTGGATACAACCGCCTGGATGCCGTGCAGATCGGCAACGATCCGGACTCCTGGAAGGGCTTCACCGTGCAAAAGTACGTCGACCGTCACCGCAAGTTCGAAAAAGCGCTGGTCAAGGAGTTCCCCAAACTCAACACGAAGATCTTCCAAGGAATCGACAAGGCGTGGAACACCAAAACCTTCCTCCCCTCCAAAGAGGCTTTCGCAAAGGGTCTCAACGGCGACAAGCGCATCAAGCAAGTCGGCTATCAGTGAGTATGCCCACAGGATCTCTCATCGAATTCGAACACTTACATGATTCTTAGCTACTACCAATCCACCCTCCCCACCCTATCCCAATCCCAACTCCAATCCCAAATCGCCAACCACACCCGCACCGTCGTCCAAATGGCCCGCTACCGCCCCAACATCAACTACATCCGCCAGTCCCAACCAGGGATCAAAATCTTGATGTCCGAAGTCGGCGCCTTCCAATCCACTTCCGTCCAAAACTTCAACAACCTCGCCACCGCCCTCTGGCACGTCGACTACTTCCTCCACTGCATGGCTATCGGTGTCGACAGGATCCACATGCAGCAGATCGTCGCTCCGGGGTTTAATCTCTGGACTCCGACGGCGAACAAGTGGGGTTCGCAAGCGAGGGTGCAGCCGAATTATTACTCGCAGCCGTTTGTGGCGGACTTTATTTCGAGGACGCCGCCGAGGGTGGTGGAGATCCCCATACCGGGACAGCACGTCCTCTCCGCCTACGCGGGCTATCAGAACGGCAAGTTGGCGAAAATCGCATTCGTCAACATGAACCTCTGGGACGGAAAGGGAAAGCGCCCGGGTGGGTACTTTGTTATGAACGGCTTGCCGAAGGGTGTCAAGTCGGCGAAGATCCATTATCTGACGAGTAAGAATGGGTATATGGCGAGGGACAGTCTGACGTACAAGGGCATGAAGTGGACGGGGGGCAGTGGAGGGAGTTCGTTCAAGGTTGTGAATGATTCAAAGACGGTGAAGGTTGTGGGAGGGAAGTTGAAGGTTCCGGTTTGGAGGACGCAGGCGGCGTTGGTGGAGTTAATTTACTAGATCACATGGGGTATGACCGTGTATGAGACCTTTGGTCATGCTTTGAAGCGGTCTTGTGAGGATTGTTGTGATGGCCGAACGAACCACATGGGTTCACATGTTGTATGGATGTCTCAAGCTGCCTGTTCCGTCCACATCATACATATGCTGGATGTCATGACGCCCAATACTGTATCACGACACAGACTTCGTCACTCCTCTTGCCATCGCTGCAGTAGATGGACGGAATGCTTGCAAAGGTTACCCAGGGCGAGTAAATATTCGAGATTGGGAAACAGACCGCTAAGGATTCGGCAGGGCCGCAGGAGTACTTTGATACTTAAGCGGATCGAGACGACGGCTCCATCTCGCCATCGGCGTAGGTAGAGTTCGTCATCAACTTCAAAGATTGAGCTTGATCGAACAAGCATCGTAGATACTTCGTTCTTGCACGGCAGTACCTTTATCCGCAAATGAGCGCCGAGCAACAGACTCAAGAGCTTTCCTACGCCTTGTCTGTTTCCGTTGCTCTTCGTACCAAGTCAGACGAAGTATGTGAGCTCAGGTATTCAAGATGCATCGGGAAGGATTTCAATCAGCTTGGAATTGTCTTCACGAGATCTCACGTGGTTGGTAACCAGAAGTTGCAGACTTCCGAGACTTCGCCGCCGAAGATCATGCTGGATAGAGACAGAAAGCGGAAAAAGGAAGCGCTGGAGCTTGCTGGGACAGATTGTGACCTATGCATGAGCAAGAGCCAGTGACGATCTCGCCCTTCGCGTTGCCGACAGTCGGTTGCTAAAAAGAAGCGGTGTAGTCGAGGCCAGGGTCGGTAAATCTCATTCTGCGTCTTTGTCTGAAAGATGTGACTACCTCTTGGAGGACTTTCCTGCTGCCCATAGTGAGGCACATGGAGTACAGGTGCCCCTCCAAACTCAGTAGTCTTCCATACCGTTGCAGATGCTGCATTATGGTTTCGCGAGGATCGGAGTTGCAACAACCCAAGAGAAGTCTCGTCTCCCACCCATGGTCTCTTACCCAAATCACGGATGAACGAGGTGATACCAGGCCAATTAGAAACAATACCAAGCGATGGCAATGTCCAATCAAGCCCCAGTCACGACAATCTTGCTCGGTCTTGACGCAGACACTCACATCTAATCGCCATTGGTAATCCCGAACGTAATACCTTTCCAAACCCACGTCCTCGATGACGAACCCTCCCGACTCTGACCCGATCTCTCGTATTCTCGCTGATCTCGCTCAAGACTTCTCTGTATGGCCGTCTCCAAGACCTTGGACTTGTCGTACTCGTCCAGTATCAGCACAACAGGTCCCTTCGCAGTGCCGATCGCAAGCCACGCACTGTCGAAGGAGAACTGGAAGCTGGAGTTCTCGTGCAAATTAAGCGCATCTCCGAGCATTCGTACCAACTGCCCGGTCTCGACGCTCCACATCGGAATGCACAGACGGCCGGAGATCCCGTTCTGGGCATGACCACTCGCCAGCACCGCGAGTATCTCGCCGCTTGGAGAGAACTTCAATCCTTCGTGGTATAGAGCGAGATGGACATCGTGAATATCGATGGTCCTTTTGCGTCGCTTATTCCAGTGCTCCCATATGTCAATCCAGCGGTTCTCACGGCATGAGGCTATAAGCTGGCCATTTGCGGAGATTGCAACGTCTCCACAGTCTTTCTGGGCGACGGGGTACAAGTTCTCCATCGTCCACTCGCTCGTCTTCCACACGACTATCGTGACCGCCACGAATGTCTTCTGGGCTATGGCGAGCATCCCTCCATTCGGGGTGAATTGGGCGGAGGTGATAGGTGTCCGCACTTGTCCTCCCAGGTCTTTGACCATATCGCCGCTGTCTGTGTTTCTAATCTGCAATGTACCATTCGTTTCGCTCTTGTAGCAAAAGAAAGTCCCGCGTGGTGAGAAGCTCGCGGTCTCCAGACGTGGCGGTGGCGCCTCGGAATCTAGCATCCAAGTTGTGCCTTTCCAGGTCGTTGGATCCATCTCTTTCACAATGTGTGTTTGAGGGTTGGAATGAGCTACCAGGATGACGAGTTTCCCGTTCAGTCGAAAAGCAAAATCTTCGGATGGACCGGTGTGGACGATGCGGCAGGGACCGTCCGACTGAGAGTCCTTGATGATGATCGAGCCACTGGCGGCAGATGCAGCGAGCAACCCGGCATCGTGGGAGAACTTTATCCGCATGACTTTGAATTCTTGCTTGGCCACGAGAGTGTCTCCTGGCGGCTCGCCTTGCGTCGGTGGTTCGTTGTTGCCAGTGGGATGGGCTGCAACTGTAGAAGAACTCTCAGACGATTTTCGTAAGTTCGCTCCGTCGTGGCCGCCCGAAGCTTGCTCGTTCCAGGTTGTGCTGTCTGGGACGGAGACACACGAGGGTTCTCTATATGACGGCGGTGGTTGATGGTACTCATGACCATGGGAGGGGGCACCGGCAGCGGGATGAGGTCCTGGCGCAGAGGCTTCAAGCTCAACACTCTCCCAATATGCCGAGTAGATGGTTTCGGCAGGGTCTTCACCTCCGTCGTTGATACCTGCTTCGTCCGCTGAGAACAATACCGCCCCTGCCTCGGCACTACTAGCATTAGCATCCGTGGATCGGAATGAAGCTGCGTCCAGATGTTGAAGCCAAGAATGATCTAGAGCATCGCTGGCATGCGGTCGATCCGCTGGTGTCGCCGCAATACATCGTTCCAAGAAGGCCTGACCCGCCTGACTCACAAGCAGACCATCCAATATCCCGAGCGACTGCAGCTTTCCGTCTTTGGCATATCGAGCCAGACTTCCAACGTCCGGAAACGGAGGCTTCCCGGTGATCATCAGCCATGCAATCACTCCGGTCGACCAGATGTCTACGGCATTGGTGTACCCGGTCTCTTGATTCAAACTGTCTCCATCTATCAGCCCATGCAGCTCTGGAGCCATGAATGTTATGGTTCCAATCGCGGTCCGCAGCTCAGTCACACCGCCGGCGGCACGCTTGCTAATGCCGAAGTCTGCAACTTTGACCCACCAGGCCGGCCCGAGACTTGCGACCATGATGTTCTATTCACCTATCAGCATCTCAAATCTCAATGCGTAGATATTTGGGTTCGAAGATTACTGCCGGCTTGAGATCACGATGGGTAAACCCTCTCTCGTGCATGAATCGTAGTGCCTGGAGAACCTGAAAGATGATGGTCTGAACCTCTGGCTCCGGGAGTGGAATGGTACGACAGGTATATTGCTGCAGGTCGCCATGCTGCATGAACTCCATGGCGATGTATATGTGCTCTTGCGACTCGTACCATCCGGTGGACTGGACGAAGAAGTCGCTGAACTGTCATCACCCGGCACGAATCAGCCCGAGCCATGGCAGCCTCATCTGAAACAGTGTACCTTGGGCACAGAAAACAGTCCAATTGCTCGAAGTTCTGCTGTCCAATTGCCTGACTTCTTCAAGACTTCCTTCACCGCCAGAAGCTGCTCCCTCTTTGCTCCTTCTACGCATCGCTCAAGGTAGACTCTGCCAAAGCTTCCTTGTCCCAGCTCTTTCACTCTCCGCCAAGTGTTTCTCTTTCGCTCCGTCTTTCTGCCCGGCGCTGCAATGTATTCGTCATGATGAGTGATGCTTCCGGACGTATTATCGCTCGGTGTATCGAAATGGACGTCCAGCTGGGTTCGCAGTACGATGGGATCAGCTCGAGTGGGATCGATGGTCGTCGCCGGAGGTCTGGGGACTGTCATCTTGTGTGCGACCAGGTCTGGTATGGTGATATTCCAGAAGCAAATTGGGATGCGACGAGAGCTTCGGAAATGCTTCCCCGCTTCAGCCGCAATGTTCTGGGCCGTGATCCACAATGTGGATGCACATTGCATGACATTCATGCGGGCTGCAAGCGAGGTGTGTATATTTAGAAGCACCATGGCCGGGATGGATCTCGCTTGACGTGGCTTGGCCTGTCATGCTAGAAAATGAATACAGATCATATCTGTCCAAGGCGAAACGCACAATCTTGTCGTTCAACTCATGCGTACATGGGTAGACTGTCGCTTTTGAAAAGCATCGACAATCTGCCAACCCATCCCGAGTTCTTACCCTTCGCGGACCCATTCTTCCCGGCCTTCGTCCCTGCCTCCGTGCCTTTTTCCTCGTCGACCTCGAAATGTTTCAGATCCCACATGGCATAGTCGTTCGCTGCAGTAACACATCTGAGCCATTTACCGTCGGGCGAGAAGCTGAATGTGCCGATGCTGAAACTCAGAACAGTAGCGTCCATCCTCGCCGCAACTTTTCCACTTCGGATGCTCCAAACAATGATCGAATGATCTTCGATAGCGGCCGCTACATGCCGGCCGTCTGGAGAAAGGGCAACATGGAGGACGTCGGCGGAAACTGTCCATGTCCTTTGAGGTCGCATAGTGGCCAGGTTCATGACCTGTGAAGTATCTTCGTAGGCGACTGCCCATACCTGAAGATGGGTTTCGTGTCCGGCTCTGAGACCAAGCGCTACGAACGATCCATCCGGAGAAGTCGCGAGGGCCGAAACATTGCCGATTGGGCAGAACCCCGCTCGAACTGCCCAGTCGCCAGTATTCCATAGTCGTACAATAGGATTGGCGGAGTCGTGTCCATTGACCTGTGCAACCAGACGAGTTCCGTTCCGAGAGAGTGCAAAGACCGGGGTAGATCCTGGCTGGAAGACCTCGAGTCGCTGCATTTCGTTCCGGGTTATTGTATCAATGATGTGGAGTTTGGCTGCCACACGTCCTTGCTTGCTCGACGATGCCACGATGAAGGATCCGTTTGGTGCCAGAACGGCCAAGCTAGCAGTCGTTGTCGCCACCCAAGACGCCATGCCGGGATTGTCCAAAAGTGTCATGCCCGGATGTCCTTCCCAAAGCGACATGGTGAGGCCTCTGTTGTCGATTTCGTGTATAGTCAGGCGTTGCAGCTCGCCGTTCGGAGCATGACTGACGTCGCAAAAGCGTACACGATCTCCATTTTTTGTGGTAGAGTGAAGACGACCTGTCTTCGCAGTCCAGACTTTGATCGTACCGTCAAGCGATGCTGTAGTGACGACGTTCCCGTCGGACGAGTGCGATGCACTTGTTATTGGCGCCTTGTGGCCTGTTAGGGTCACAATTCCTTGTACGTGCGGCCTGCCAGGCTTCGCTAGAGTGTTTAAAGCTTGACGCGGCAGGATGGTATCCGTTGCAACGACTGCTGCAGAAGTAGTCTCTCCACTGTGGCCATCCATGAGAACGGACGTTCCACTGCCGCTGGATTTGGACACCAGTGTCTCTGGCACGATTGATCCTCTCGATCGCTCTGTATCCCAGGCGGCGGAGAAGGTGGAGGGCGCAGTCAAATGTTTGCTCGAGATTCCGAACAGCGATGCATTTTCCTTGTTGTATACAGACGGTGCAGTCGTCGAGCTTACGCTTGGATCGCGGCCGTCTCCCGCTATACCTTTGACATCGACCGGACCAGGAGAAGGATTTGAAGGCTCAATCCAGAAGTCCTTCGATGCTTCGTGTGCTTCAGGACGCTGACTTGGTATGGCCGACAAGCATCGTTTGATGAAGGTGCATCCAGCTGCGCTGATAGAGACATCTCGCAACCGCTCAGCCGGGAATGCAACCTCGTGCCTGACATATCGGGCCAAGTCGCCGACGGCGGGAAAGGGCATGTCCTTAGTCAACACAAGGTAGGCGATCACGCCTATTGACCAGATGTCTACCGAATCAGTATATGCGTATGGCGTCTCTTGCTCGTCGTCCAGAAGGCGGAGAATCTCTGGCGCCATGAAGTGCATTGTGCCGGCCATACTTCTGAGTTCCGTTCCTCCCGTCATTGTTCGTTTGCTGATACCAAAGTCCGCAAGCTTGACCCACCACTCTGGACCCAAATTGGCTACCATAACGTTCTGCTCGGATGTCAGCAATGTCCATGTAGACATCCGAACTGGGTACCGTTACCGCGGGCTTCAGATCACGATGCGTGAAACCTCGTTCATGCATGAACTCCAAGGCTCGCAGCATCTGAGAGACAATTGTTCGACCTTCGTGCTCGGGAAGTGATCTGTCCAGATTCTGTCCAAGATCGCCATGCGGGAAGAACTCCATGGAAATATAGACATGGTCGTCCGAAGGAAGTTCATACCAGCCAAATGATTCCACGAAGAAATCGTTGAACTTCGGCATCGAGAAGAGTGCGATTGCCCGCAGCTCCTGCGTCCAGTCGTATTCCGGTCTTCTTTTGATCATTTTTATAGCCTGCTGTACCTCTGTCCCATCGTCTCGTACGCACTTCTCCAAATGTACCTGTCCATGACCGCCTTCTTCAAGCTCTTTGACCTTCTCCCAAGCCTCAGTCTTGGTCATCAGTCTACCGTTCTGTCCCTTGACATATCGGACATGGTGTGTGATCTTGTTCCTGCCCGCCGAGTTGCGAAAGACCTCAAGCTGACTGCGAAGGACTGTAGGATCGGCCGTGGAGAGCTCTGTGCGCGCAGCAGAGTACTCCATGTATAGCGAGCTGTTGCGTTGGGCGCGGGAGAGTTTGTCCTGTTCGACGTTCGTGGCCACCGCAGCGGGCTTACTGGCGTTCTCACCGAGGACACATTACCTGCTGATGGGGACAGAGGGGATCGTGGCGTGCGTGTTGGTGTTGGTGGCGTAGTATGAGAGGGTGACGTTCGTCCAAGGTTGGTCTTGAGGTCTAGAATGCTGGCGGCCGAAAGACCTCCCCGCTTCAGCCGCACTACGCTAGGCTTGGTTAGGACATTGCACAGATCTGGCCCGAGCCGATGTTCATGATGGACAACGTTGACCACGGCTCCTTATGCGGGCGGATAAGTGCAGTCGAACATACCGCCATCGCAACACAGGGCGAAAGGACAAAGTCCTTGCGAATGAAATCCTCCAGAGAAGTCACTATCGATTCCGAGCAACAAGGATTGAGGTAGAAAGAGAAGGCTATCTGCGAAGATGTGACATACGGCTGAGGCTGGCCAATATATGTTGGTCATTGAGATCCGTCCCCTAGTAGAAGACGTTTCGCGGCGATTTTCCATGCCTTGACCGCCTTACGACGCTCCACCGATTTGCTATTTATCAAGTCTTCGATGCTGACACCGTGATGCTTCCCATACGCCAGTAGTCGTCCATCTCGTGAGAAATCGAAAGGCGCTCTCCAGTCAAGGTTGTCAGATCCGCCAATTTCTGCAACAAGCTGGCCGGCCTTGATGTTCCACAAAGATATGCCTGTCTTGCTCCCTCTCCTTTCATCGCTGGTAAATGCCACGAGCAGCTGGCTACCCGGCGAAAAGCGAAGATCATGTGCCTCAGTTCCCAAGTCGAACGTCCTCTCAATGGTTTTTGTCGCAAGCCTCCAGATGAATACCGGGCGACGTCGATCGTTTATTGCAACGAGCCTGCCGTCGAGGGAGACTGCGAGAAACCCTGTGCCGAAGTTCGGATTTAGCACGCCCTCGACCTTCCAATCGTAGGTCTTCCAAACAGTGATCTCCCAAACACAGATGTCCGAAACGCTAGCACTACCATCAGTCCACCCTACAGCCATGAAATTGCTGTTGTCGGAGAACTGGATCTCGCAAGTCCTTCGATCCTCCACCGAACAAAGATCTGAGATCGTCTGTCCGGTCTCCACATCTATAATCTTGAGCGTTGGTGGTGGCCACGACCAGTCGTTTCCGATGCATGCGACAAACCGGAGATCTGGCGACGTTTTTTTCGCAGAGAGGGTACCAATTCTCGTTGGTTTGGACTCCTTCCACGTCCCGCTCCGAAGCACCGACGAGACGTACGATACTCCGTCTACCACCTCGTCGCTCGGATGCTCGATCCTTGGCCTTGGTGAAAGAGTACTGGCTAAGATATAGAGGTCACCGTTGGGTCTGAATCCGATAGCAGAGGCGGAGGCCACCTTGTGGACCTTGACGACGGTATGATAGGTGGACGCTTCTCGATGGAATTTGTCATCGGAAGAGTGGTCAAATGCCTCACCCTGAACTCTCCAGATCCGAATGGACCCTTCCCAAGTTAGAGCAGCAAAGTAGTTTGAGTTTTCCGAGAAGCATATCGAACGAACCTTGCCAGAAATCGGCAAAAGGTCGGCCGACCTTGACATTGTAGATGATGAAGAAACATCTGTAAAAGGCCAGATTAAGGTATCAAGCGAGCTTGCGGAACTGACAGAAGCGTAGCTATTTCCCAAGGTAGACTGGCCGGTCAAAGGAGACGGCTGGCTCGTATGCATCGCGGCAGTATTATCGTCGGCTGGGGCAATTGACGGAAATCTTCTATTGCCCTTTATTGAAAGTGGTCCTGTCGCAACGGGATGTCCGAGACTTGGCCTGACTTCGTCATAACGACTGGGTCGACCAACGCCGGACTCCGCGCTGCCTCGATGCGTTGCTGGCTGTTTGTCCATATTGTTTCTAAGCTGGAGCTCGGATATTCGATTCGAAATTGCTTCAATTTGAAACGTTTGATCGTTCGGCTGATCCTCCAGCTGTCTTCTCGGGGGTGTAGCTGTGCGATTGGGAATCTGGGCTCTAGCGGAGACAGATTGCGAAGCGAATCCTACCAAGTCGAGCTTGGACAGAGCTTCTTCAAACTCACGTCCAAAGAATGTGGCTGAGTCGGAATGATGCGTTGCATAGTCTATGTATGGTGGAGATGTCGGCGACTCTTCGTCCGCGTTGGTTTGGTCTGCGTAAGCTGCATATTTGACAGGCTCGCGTCGCACAGCTATTGCATTGCGGGTCTCGACAGATGGTGCATCTGCTAAAGATATCGCGGGCGGCACTGGGCTCACTGGAAACCCAGCGTGATCCGGTGCGAAGTCGTTCGACGTAGCGAAGGAGCCGTTTCCATCCGGACCGCCCAACGGAGCTAGCGAACCCGACGGCACTGGCGGAGGTGCACGGCGAGGTTTCACTGGCGGACTGAATGTCGTTTCCTCGATATCGGATGCATCCGGGCCTCTATAATTTGTTTCGTGTACTCTCCGCAGTGTTTCGTGAGGTGCATGGAAGGCACCACTTCCGTGGGCGGAAGACAAAATGTCAGGGCTTCTGATCCGGGAACTGGTATCGTGTACATTGTGAACGGGCTTTATGGCCGATCCGAGGTTGTCTTTATCAGGAGGATTCCAGACACGTCCTGAAGGCCCGGCCGGCACTTCTGAGCTAGGAAGGTGCGCATCGCCTTGCTCTGCCACCACGGATGCTCTCTCGGAAAAGTTGACAGAGTGGAAAACCTCGTCTTGGGAAGAGTTGTCTCCCGTCGTGACCTTCCAAGGATCACATTTGCCGTACGTTGAGGTTCCAAGTAGAGATGCCGTTTTGTATACCGAGGAACCAGGATCATTGTCGGCGGATACGTCCACTGTCGATGCGGGATTCGATGCAGCATCACCTTTGAGTGACTGAAACAAGGACTCTCCAAAGTCAACGTCGTTGGTTCTCCAGGTAGCAGAGTACTCCGTACTTGTGGTCTTCGCAGTGAGAGGACCCGCCACACCCGTGGAAGAGGTGTTGTCTGCGTCAGAAGCAGTCAGGATCGAGACGCCATCGGAATCATCGCCTGTGTCGTATATGAAGTCATTGACCGAGCCGCTCGCAATTTGGTTCAGCCTTGCGAACCATGGGTGGCGCAAGGCCACGCTTGCCTCGGGTCGCTCGCTCGGATTCCGCATTACGCACTGATGAACAAAGTCGCAGCCTGCATCACTAATCGCGTGCGCCAAGAGGGGTTCAACCGGAAACATCGAAAGTCCGGTCGCATAGCGTGTGAGACTGCCCATATCTGGGAACGGTGTCTTGTTGGCGAGTATGACATGTGCAATGACACCTGCTGCCCAGAGATCCACGGCGTCTGTGTACTGGCGTGCATCGTGGTCTTCACCAATCAAGCCGTGTATCTCTGGGGCCATGTATGTCAAGGTACCGAGGACGGATCGTAGCTCTGTCAGACCTGCTGTGGCCCTCTTACAGATACCGAAGTCCGCGATTTTGATCCACCAATCCGGGCCAGGCGCTGCTACCATGATGTTCTAATGGTTGTCAGTTTCTTGAGAAGACACGCCGGTAATCGACTTACTCCCGGTTTCAAGTCTCGGTGAGCGAAGCCCTGATCGTGCATTGCTTTTAAGCCCTGCAGGATCTGAAACATGATAGTTTGCGCTTCAAGCTCCGGCAAAGGGGAAGAAAGGAACTTCTGGAGATCTCCATGCTCCAGGAACTCCATAGTGATGTATATGTGACTGTCGGACTCGTACCAGCCAGTAGACTCCACAAAGAAGTTGCGAAACTGAAATCGTTGGTTTTCGTCAGCGCCATGGACCCGCGAGTAACCATGTCAGAGCGGTAACATACCCTCTCTGCGGAGAACAAAGCCACGGCTCGTAGCTCCCATGTCCAATCGTAGTCTTCTGTCTTCCGGATCCTCTTCACGGCGTGGACTTGTTGCTCTCGCTCACCCTTTATGCACCTCTCCATGTAGACCTTCCCAAAAGTCCCCTGACCAAGCTCTTTCATTCGCCTCCAGGAGTCTTCCACTGATTCCGCCTTTTGCCCAGGTCTTGTCGTGCGATATCGAACATGGTGTGTAATGTTCCTGCCCGCAGTGAAACGGACGTCAAGCTGAGTGCGCAGGACGATTGGGTCAGCGGTGGATCGATCGGTCACGGTATGGGATCGGACGGCCGCCGCCATCGACTGAGCTGGCCCACAAAACGCCTCGTTGGAACCGTTCTTGCTGCGAGTAATGCTGAAGACGAGATAGGAAGGATGAGGGATCTTGGTCCTGGAAGAGTCCGCCGTAGATTCCCCGCTTCAGCCGCAGCAGGCTAGTGTTATCCGAGGAAGTGCAAATAGATTATATGCACGTCGAGGAATCCTTCGACCCCACTGTCCCCACAGTAAGCTGGCGGCCTCATTCCGGCGCTTGTACAGTGTTTTTGCGACAGGCCAGGCGCATTCAAGCAGCACACAACCAACATGGAGGTCGCTGGTACAAGTCTGGCTATAGTAGCCACGATCGACCTTTGTCTGAAGTGAGTCTGGCCAGCGGTACAGAGCAGTGTTCGGACACTGATATGCCGATACGAGTAGATATGGACCACAAGTGGTGGCTCTATGCCGCACCTATCGAGACGCCGATGTACAGTTCGCCGAACGAGTTCTCCAGGTCAGAAGCACCTGGAAGAAGACCAGCTTACAGCTGGTGTTTGTCAGGAATATAGCCCAAGAGCTCGACCCGGACCTACGAGAGATCCAGGAAGAGACTCTAAGCATTCTTGTCGGCAGACTTCGTCTCGCTTTGACCCGCCTCGAGGGGTTGAAGGTCGCTGAGAATGGAGGCACTAGACGGAAGCTCAAGTTTGCCGTCGGGAAAAGCGGCCTTGATAACATCATTCAAGATCTTTCCGACTGGCAGGCTCGATTCGACCCGTCCTGGTTACTCTTACTCAGATTGGGGACTCCAATCATCGACGATGAGCTTCGCAAGAATGACCTAGGATCGGAGGAGACGAGTAGCTTGACGCTGTTCCGGAAATTGGCAGCGAACAAGCCGATGGAAGGCAACGACAGACCGCATGTCTCACTGCCGCCATCCGGCCTGACAGGAGTTCGAATGCAGAAGATTGCTCATTCAACCACGAGGTTCTTCCAGCAGCCCGAGACAGGGAAGTGGCTCATCGCCGACAACGTGCCGTGTTATTCAAAGCAGCACCAGCAGCTCGTCAGGAAGAACATCCGAACTCTGGCTCAAAAGCTGTCATGCGGTGATCCAGACAGATCGGGTCTGCTCCGCTGCCGCGGCTTCACACCCTCTTCGGAACAGATTCTGGCTGGCCTTTCATCATTCGAAATGCTGTTCTACGCCCCCCAGTATTCCATCATGCCTCCAAAAAGTCTTCGCACATCATTGCAAGCCCCCTCCCGCCACAATCTTACTCAGCGCATTGCTCTGGCCAGACAGCTTGCCAGAGCTGTGAGTTACGTCCACGCCCTCGGCTTCGTCCACAAAAACGTGCGACCAGAGACCATTGTCGGCTTTTCCCAGCCTGATGGTACAGCTCGAAGATTCTTCCTTGTCGGCTTCGAACAGCCCCGCTTAGCTGATGGCCAGACCATGATCCGAGGAGACAATGAATGGCATCGCAATCTGTATCGTCACCCGAGTCGACAAGGTCTGAGGCCGGAGGAGACCTTCGTCATGCAGCACGACATGTACAGCCTCGGAGTATGTCTGCTCGAGATCGGACTTTGGCAGTCGCTGGTGGTGTATGACGAGTACGACGAAACTGCGAGGCCTAGCCTGTCGCTCGGCGTATCTTCCTCGGAGCCGGACAAACATCAGCCGTTGGCTGTGAAAGCTCGACTCGTGCAGCTGGTGGAAGAGAAGCTTCCAGGCTTGGTGGGAGAGGTGTACAGCGATGTCGTGCTCAATTGCCTGACTTGCTTGGATGAGGACAATGTAGACTTCGGAGACGAGGTCGAGTTTGTTGATGAAGATGGTGTTTTGGTCGGAGTGCGATACATCGAGAAGGTGCTGATGAAGCTGGATGAGATTGTGGTCTGAAGTCGACGCCTTGTCGCGAGGGCTTGCTGCTATCATCCTGCCCTTGCTGTCGAGTAGCTACGATATACACAGGCTCTCATCTGATTGCGACCCGAGTTCATAACAGCTTGAGCCCACCTTAGGCAGATCTTATATATTCTCCTGGTTTTTTCAAGCCTCTTTCTTCATTCCCGCCCTTGAGACGCGGACTACACAATAGTGACTGCCAACTCCCTTCTGTAAAGACTCGCCAGGGTCGGTCAAGGCAATTCGATGCACTAGGCGGTCTTCGAAGAGTGCAAGGTTGAGGAGTTGCTGTTCAAGCAAGGACTACGAGTCCATCTGACGCAGCGACAATGATGGGCGGAGGAGCGGCGAAAGAACCGACTGTTCGCCCTCCTGCGCTGCTGTTCAGCGTTCCCGAAGTACCGAAGACTGCCGAGCTTCGAGCTGTATCGTTCGATAAGCCTCTTGACAGGCAGCCCCGAATTGTGTGATTATCAGCACTCGCTCTCGTGCTCGACTGAGCTTTCCTTTGATTGAATTCTCCGGAGGTGGCTCGAAATGAAACTGGACGATGTCGTTGCAGGTCTCTTGGCCGGAATCTGGTCCAGTACCGGACTCCACCTTTGGCAAGACTCGCTAGAGCTTCTGATGGTCCGGAGGTGCCCAGACTAGCGCCGGCAGGCAACATCACTTCTTGTATCCACCGAACGTGGACCTTGCTGTCCTTCAGTAGGAAGCGCTTCTTCACCGATGGCGGCCTTGCAGTTCCACGAGCCCAGATCTCTCCCTGAGATCATCCTGGGTAACACCAGTATCAAGGTGCGGCTGCGATGTCCTTTCAGAATCGTGGCCAGATACACCGTTTTCGGGAGTTCTTGAGGAGTCCTCCCGACCTTGATTCGGCTATCAAACGCTTTTGACTCGTCTCTTCGACAGCCGCTTCATGGTCTGCGAGAGCGGCAAAGATGTCAGGAATTCGAAATATGGATCATTCTGGGATTCCTTCCATCTCTTGCCTGCTTCTCTCTTATACTTATCGTGTTGTGCTTCAACTCATCCGTCTCTTGTTCCTACACCAGCGAGAGCTCTCCGGACTCAATCTTCTAGGCCGTTCTTGTGGCGGGCAGTTCGACCGAAGGCCTCAGGAAATGGTATCTGCAGCTCGTAACATGGTCGACCTCGGGTGTTGCGGCTGAGACAATATAATCTTTCCCTCTCTGGCGCCTTGGGCTGGACTGCCCATGCCACCGCTCTGAAGATGCTTTCCGTTCTCTCGACAGAGTTTCCGATCGTCGGAGTCTGAATATCGCCGTTTTAGCTGATTCGTACTCGAAAGGTATGATATTCGTCCGTCTTTTGCAGCACTTGGGTGATGATGTCTGCCGGTCTGGTTTGGCCATCAATGGAGGAGCAGATCTGTAATCCATAGAGGTGGCAGAGGAATCGTGCAGGCTAACTGACAGTCCCCGCTGCCGAATACTGAAGGCATGACATGAATAAATTCTGATCCTCTCCGCAGCCTCTCGGAGTTGTCCTCCTCCGCTCCGCCGTAGATGTGGTGCATACCTCGCCGTCGTCAACGGAGGAGCATCACGTTGGTCAGATGTTGCGGGAGCTAGATATTGTTCCTCGGGGTAGATCTTTCATGTGAAAGATTTGTGTGGCGTATCAGGCGTCAGCTTAAGAACACGATGGGAGACGACAACGCACTTGCACGGGGCCATCTCGTCGGAGCCGTCGCCATACATCCTCATCTCCAATTGCATCAACGAAGACACAACAATACCTAGCTTCTGGATCGCCGCAGGCTTTCGCCTCCAACGTACCTTTCGCGACCTCGAACATCAACACCATGAATTCACTCCGCGCATCGACATCCGCTCGTCGTCTCAGGTCTTGGACAGCTGTATCGCTGCTGTGATATGAATACTGGGTGGGTGCAGCTTGCGAAGTCGTAAGGCTGATCGCGGAGCTGTCTTCTCGGGAATGAGACGGACAAGGCAAAGACGGTGCAGGAGAATGGCGATGGGAACGAGGTGAGGCGAGAGGAACGGCGACCACGATGGGCCTGCCCACCAAGGTCAAGCGTCTGGAGGCTCTGAGCGATGATCTGGCGTCCGTGGTTCAAAGGCCCAGACAAAATCGGCGTCGCTCGTCTCCCTTTGACAAGCGTTCACCATTCACTAGCAAGGACTTGTTACTTGTGAAATTTTCGAATTCCTGCTCCCTACACCAGTGCCGCTTGTTCAAGGGTCCAACGACTCGCCAACATCTGCGATCGTACCTACAAGTTCCTTGTTCTTCCTCGCAGATTCGTATCCGCCCTTCTCAGCGACGGACTAGAATAGCGCATGGCGAATCCAATGAAGACCGTCACAACTTCAATTCCATCCAAAACCACTCCGACGAATACAATACCGATGCTGCGGTTCGTTCCACGCCGGCTAGAACACGACATAAACAGAGCTCCCGATAGACCACGGCCGACTTCAAGTCCGCCAGCGTCGCGAGTATGGAAATCTCCTGGCGCAACACGCTCAAGAAGATCGAGAAGGCCGGCGGCAAACTCCACGGTGACGTCGAGTCACCTCGGGCCTTGGCCACCCTCAAGTCTTCCGGCAAGAAGCTGAACATCGAGAAGGAGGACCCTGCCAACGAGGGCGACGACGGCGTTCCAACCACGCCAGACCCGAAGAAGCTCGGTCGCGGAAACAAGGCGGCAGTCCCTCTCACATCGACCAGGACGACAGTGGAATGGTGAGGGAGGAGAAGGATGAGTATCCACACGCGAGGGGTCCACGATTCGGACTGGGTAGATTGAGAGGAATGTGGAGGATGTGGAGAATGTGGATGTCATCAAAGCTTGCATTATTTCGAGAATCGTCCTCGTTCGGCTGCGAGAGTAACATACATGCTCGGCGTGCGTGGCCGAGCGGAAGCAACAAAACAAAACAAAATGCCTGAACCTCCCAGCTCCCCAATTTGTGCCCGCTTGTGCCATGCGATTGCAATACTCTCCTTCCAATCGCACGATCCAACAATCGCACATCATAGGACCTCTCTACTACGCCTTTCATCGTGTCGTAACCCTCACAAATGCTTTTTCATCTCGCACCACCCACTCCTCAAACTTCCACTCTCAAAGTCCAAACCTACCCTTTGCCTCAGACCACGAGTTCCCACGCCCACGTCCAGTGTAGTCATTCCTACTACGCGCATTCTCTTCTGCGAAGACATTCTCGTAGTCGTCTGCCATGATCGAGCTGCCCTCATCTCCATCCAGGGTCACCGTACTTCCTGAACCAAGATCCGAGTCCCCGTCGGAGTTGCTACGCACAGTCGCACCGAGGAGGTGGGCGTCTAGTTCCCGAGAGCGGCGCATGATGGATTGGAGTTCAGATTGAGATGGATTGATGGAAGAGTCGCGGGAGTCATGATGGTCCACAGAGAACCCAGTGTACCACATGGCATCGTACTCGCCAGTGCCCTGGATACAGCCCTGACGGTTCTTCTCATGCATGTTCTCTGACACATTCGCGGGTCCACGGCGTGGACGATCGAAGTCGGTGAGGTACGACTGGTCGTAAGAGCTGTGGCCGCGTAGAGCTGGCAGTGGATGAAGAGTATCAGCACTGCGATGCAGCTGTCCATGGTGATCTCCGTTCTGCTGAGCGAGGGAGAGGTTGGAATAGCGGTCGAATGGCTCAAGAGATACATGCGCATAGTGAGCGCGGCTGCCCTTGGGTCCGTTCACTTGGCGGTTGTGATCGTTGTGAGTCGGTGCAGCACTTGGGAAAGGACGGTCGGGGTTCCAGACCACGGACGGCTGGCGTGAAGAGGGAGCACCAATCTGCAGACGATCAAGCGTGGTGTTGAGGTCCTCAGACGATGGGCGTTGTGATTTGATCGAACGGTGATTGTTTCGATCCGGATCGAGAGATCCATTGCCGTAGGGAAAGCGGAGCTCATGGCGTCGACGGTAGGACTCGAGGCTACCGGACTGAGTGGTGCCGAAGGCACCGTATGATGGAGAAGCATCTTGACGAGTGACATCACTAAGCACGCTTGAGTGGTGTGGAGATTTGCGATCCTGGCTCCGACGATGCGACTCGCGGCTGTCTGAGCGCACGAAGGCGAAATGCTGATGCCCATCGAAGGAGCCGCCATGGTGAGGAGAGCCACGATCGTGGCGCCGAAAGTAGGGTTTGCGGCTGTGTGAGCGATCGAGCGAGGGACGATTGGATACTTGGGAGTCGGGCTGGAAAGTGTAGCCTTGAAGTCCACCTCGCTGGTCAGCAGTGTCGCCATTGTGGCGCTCGAAGAATGGGTCGCGACTGCTCGGGTGATCGCGTGAGGCGGTAGAATATTGATGTGCGCGCTTGTGTTGAGTACCGTAGGGATCGCCGTACTGCTCTCGACCCGCACCGTAAGTAGAGCGTGGAACCCGGTGATGAGGAGCATAGTTGAGACTGGGAGTTGGCGTTGGGCCTTTGAGGAGACCGTGGTGAATGTGGTGCAGATACTCCTGAGGTCGCTGAGTACCTGGAACTTGGACCGTACGCCCTTGGAGATACTCTTGACGGTACGCACGACGGCGTGGCTGACGTCGAATCTCACGATGATCACCGGTGGAGTGGATGCTCGACTCGATCTCCTGGCGCGATGATGGCGCACGCGATGTAGCAGCCCACTTCGCAGTTCCACCATTCAAATCTGGATGCGCACTGCGCGCCTCATCTGCAATCGGCTCATGAGGAGGGAAGTGGTACTCTTGGTTCTCAATCGCGCGCTCCAGCTCAGGGAATGCTGGTAGAGGCGACATGCGAAAGCTGATGCCACCACTACGAATCCACTCAGCATTTTGGAGTTACTCACGAGCTACACTCGCTCGATCTTCCTCAGGTTCACGGCGCATCTCGCGTTCAGCTACCCGGCGGCGCTCTTCTTTGCGCTGCTGCTTCGCGAGGTGGCGGTCAGAAGGCATGTCTGGACCTCGAGGTGGGTTGAATGGCTTGGACCCAGGTGCTGGAAGTGCTGAGGAATGATGGATGAGGACCATGGTGTTCCTGCGCAAGGGATGTAAAGGTTGGAAAGATGAAGGATGTGGATGGAAGGAAGAGGAAGTTGAGAGGCCGGGAAATGGTAGTCAAGCTCTTGGAATAAAGTTGCGTGAATTGTTCTTGGAAGATCAAGCTTGTGACGTGAAGTCCGTTCGTGAATTCCATTCGTCAAAGCCTCAGGCAACATTCGAACGGCGCCGCCCTGGGTACGCCAATATTATTGCTGTGTTGTGTTTCTTGGACAGGGTTGTACGTGTTCGGCTCTGCGATGTAGCTTGTGGAAAGGGCAAACTGGACAAACGACTCAAACACTGGTACGAGGCTTGATAGCTCATGAGACAAAGTGTCTCAGTTCGAACCCTGCAGGGCTATCTTGTGTATCTTCGAGATGCTTTCGGGTCTCTGAGCAGTCTCATTCCCTACTGCAGGTTCGTGGTCTTGCATGAGAACCAAAATTCTCGATGGCTTCCGCAGTTGCTTCATTCCTCGGACCATTCGGCAGATCATTCGAGGTACATTGCCTTTGTACCCTCTAGCACCCAACTCCATAGGCGAAATTGGCGTCTCTGGCCGGGCAGATCGCACAGCAGTCGGCGTCCTGGGAAGTGGTTAGTGAAATGGACTCTCCAAGAAGTGAGCTTGTCGACGTACGCAATGTGTCATGGTGGCAGGGCAGTCCACGTGTCTGGCTTTGCGGCGGAGGCAGTTCCATGCCCTCTCGTGTGCGGCACACTTGCCTTTATTGTAGCAGGTGTACAGGTTTGGGCACTGGATATAGTCTTAGTGATCTGAGTTCCAAGATCGAGGTTGGAGGTGAAGGTGTTACGTCGTCCCTGGCTTCCAGACCAACTGGAGTGTTTGGAGACAAACCAACTTCGTTGTCCCTGACTTCCAGACCATCTTCGTTGTTTGGAGATAATCCAGCTCCGTTGTTTGGCGTGGTTCCGGCAATGGCGGCTGCATGAGCCAAGCCCAGAGCGTAGGCGATGAGAAGGAGCTTCATTTCGAAGGAGATGCTGATTCGAGTGTCGGATCGGTATTGAGAGAGGATGTTTTGTGGATGGAGAGAAGCGTCGAAGTGGAGGGGAGCACTCGTCTATATGTACAGTAGTCTTGACCATGTTGCTCCAATAGGCGTTCGCATACCGTACGTCCGGGACCTCAATAGCCTCTATGTTCTACCGTAATGACCCCACCAATACTACCTTGATGATCCATCACAGACTACCCTAGGAGTCCTTCGCGTAGCATCGAAATGACACTCCATATACCACGAAGATGTAACCTTGGTGGCGTTCCGTGTACTAACTTCTTGACCTGGCGCCTAAATAGCACACCGTCTGCTACTCCGATAGCACTTTGGACGAACTTAGCCTCTTTCGCATACTACCTTAATGACTTTCCAAACGCCACCTTAATGGCCATCCGCATCGATTCGTAGGCTAGACGAGGATTCTCTGCAGAAGTTCAAATCCCTGATCCCGGTTAGCGGAAGTTTGTCCTCGGTAGCATGCAGACAAGCAAACGTAGGCAGCCATCGCTGAACCCAATATCTTGCTTATCCGACAAGTTCGCAAGGCGATGCTACCTTGATGGCCGCCTACGTACTACCAGAGGACGACGCTACACAAATGAAGCAGTGTCCGCTCCCTGCAACACCTCTAAACTACTGCAACTTAAACCAGACGCCGATGCCTGTTCGAAGAATAGAGCGATTTATTTACTGGATCCTAGCCAAGAATTCGTATGAACGGCGGTTAGGCCTGTACCTTGATGGTAGTCTTCAGGCCACTGCAATGGTCGCCTGCATAGTACCTTAATGGCTGTCTGTATGCGGTACAAGGGACTATATCGTAGTGGCCGGATTAACGGTTCTCATCGTCGTGCAAGACAAATGTCTCTGGGGCGGCGGCAGTGATGCCCAATGCCGGTGGAAATCCGCAGGGCTCGGAGGATGCTTCATCGAAATTGACGTAACGGGGACCTCTTTGGTGCTCTCCGTCTCCATTCAAATGTCCTATCGGCCCGTTCGTAGACGTTTCCCGGGTTCCAGTGATCGAGACCCAATGACCCATGTTGCATAATGAGCCCAACGACCAGGTCCTGCCATAGGCGACTATCCTCTAGCCATTTCCCGAGTCCCTGGTTGCAGCAGATACACCGTGATGTCAGACATGCTCAATGCCCTCCCTGTCTACCGCAATGTCTAGAGACGTCCTGTAGCGGCGAGGGATATTCGCGGCGCGCTACTGGCACGTAGCAGGAACCAGGAAAAGCATGCGATTAGCACCTCTCCAAGCATGGACCTAATGTGGCGTCATTTTCCCCCGTCTTCGCGCTCGTCTTGCAGCCGGTAGCAATGTCTCATGATGTAACAAGGCTAGTTGAAGTCTAACCAAGTACCGGTTGGCGAACGATAGGAATGCGAGGTCACTACAGGTGCCGAGAACCCTCATCGCTTCCCTTGACAGCGTTCTCAGCTCCCTCGCAATGATGGTCCGGCGTAGGAAACCGGGAAATGACGGCGAGGTTCCAGGTCATGTGCAGGACCGGCGTGACTCAATTTTGATGTCTTGCTTGGGAAGCTGTATCCTGATCAATCCTAGGTTCTCGAAGCCAGCGAACCGGAAGCACTTTGACCGGCTGGAGGCACTTGATGCTGTTACACTGGTCTTGCCTTGGGGTTGTTGGACAAGGATATGGGGATGGCCGACGTGTTGACGTTGTGCCGGTACGACCTTTCATGCCGTCAATTGTCCCACCTTGATTATTCGCAGTTATTGTCCGGAGTGGCTTGATGTTCTAGGAGCCCCAGCAGGTCCATCGACACTGGCATGAGCGATTTTTGTGCGGTTGTCGCTCGCTCTGCTCGGTCACCGTATCGCTGCGACACGCACGTTCGGATTCGGTCCATGATCTCGCTTGTCAGACTTCGCGTGAACCTTGTAGTTCTACAGGCGTCCCTTTTCCTACGTTCTTGTCGCCGTAGAGAATTGCCTCCATACCTATCGTTCCGAGAAAGGTCATGGCGGACATCACGGGTCGACCTCAACTTGCAGCAGTATATCCAAAGCGTTGTCGGCTTCAAGCAAGTCTCGACATCCCTGCCATCCCCGATGAACTCCTGCTGGCGGCTACATTGCTCCACTAGTCCGTATCGATTGACCCGACAGCAATGTCTCCACGGCTTTCGATTAAACTCAGACATCTGCAATAGATATCAAAGGTCATTCTTGTATGCTGAGGAGACATGCGACCGATTCCTCGACACAACGAACCACCGCGATCCCTCAGCCTCTGTCCTTTCCGCTCCTCGGGCTTCTCGCACATTTCGACCCCGACCCGGCGAACCCGACTTAGCGTCCGCCTCTCCGAGTCCAGTCGAGGGCTCCATTCAATCGGCGGTGTCTCCAGTTCGGTCACCGAGAACGCGTACTTCCGCTAGCTTCGGGGTTCGAGGTACCAATCGCGGAAGAGAGAGGGCGGCGACGGCGAGGGATGTGGGGTTCTTTCAAGGATTAGAGTCAAGTGGGATGGTATGGCGGCGAGAGTTCGAGAGGTGGTGAGGTCGTAGGCTGCAGAAATGGTCAGGGAAATCTATGAAGTTGAGAGTTTGCAACGCATTCGATTATGACAAGAAGTCGATGGAAGGAGTACGAAAGAATGCTACGTTATTGTGATGTGTCAAAGGTTCAGTTCGGAACGAAGCTTGAGCATTTATCGTCCAAAAGCTCATATTCCTGCTTCCCATGCGGTCGTGATCCATATCTCTTGTTCGTGTGGCCATAGTCGTGCAGCCAGGTCAGAGAAAGACTCAATCGATGGGTACATGTTGTACCTGCAGCCGCATCTCGTCTAAAAGGACACATCTCAAGTCTGCTCCAAAAGCAAAGACTCCGCGAAGTCCTACGTCGCCTTGTCCTGATCCTGCGCCTGTGTCGCGTGCACCAATCACGAGAGCTGCAGCGAGCCGAGTATACCTGCCACATATTCCTCGTTACTCATCTTGCCTGCATCGTCCTCGCTTCCCTCCTCCTTGATCGTGCTTGCTTCTGACCCACTCTGACCATCTTCGTCGTCTTCATCGTCGATCTTGCTC
This sequence comes from Zymoseptoria tritici IPO323, assembly GCF_000219625.1. Classification (NCBI taxonomy): domain Eukaryota; kingdom Fungi; phylum Ascomycota; class Dothideomycetes; order Mycosphaerellales; family Mycosphaerellaceae; genus Zymoseptoria; species Zymoseptoria tritici. The sequence goes on along the minus strand of NC_018212.1, from coordinate 2,285,167 downwards.
CAGTCCCAAGCAGCACCATCAGGCAAATCCTCCTCCATACCCTTCCCATCGTGAATCCCCAGCTCAACGCCGCGCGCCATGAGCGCCTTCTCTCGGTCCGTGATCTCCGGCACCTGGAACGGCAGTGCTTCAGTCGCAGCCATCTCCTTGCAGTGGAGAATGATCGATCCATCAGCCTGGACATCAAAACAACATTGCGAAGGCGTATCGTCGTCGCGCGAGGTGTCGTTGTCGCCGTCGGGAGGGATATCGTTGAACGCGGTTGCGGGAACATCATCAATGGAGGTGAACCCCCCAGTCCCACTAAGTATGCGCTCCGCCAAACTCCCCTTTACAAGCGGCATTCCATCGCGCACCCACTCCTCCTCGCGCTTCGCCTCGTACCACTTAAACACTTCTCTCGTCCACACTCCCTCCGTATTCTTCGCCGCGCTGCGATACACCATCAAGCGCTGGATTTGGAGTGGCGTGGCGGGACCAGACTGTGCTGCGAGCTCTTCTTCGAATTCGAGCATGTAGTACTCGTTTGGTGAGGGCGATTTGGGCCAGGCGGGACCTTTCTTCTTCTTATCGGTGCGCTGAGCGGACATATCGCCTGTAGAGGGCTCGGTGGGCTGGGCAGTGAGGTCTTCACCGATGGTGGGGATCGGTTGGCCGCAGCGTCGGCCCTGCCTGTAGAGTTCTCTTCTCTCTTCCAGGGCGCGAGACGACATTTTCGAAGTCGTGGCGGTTAGGATGGGAAGGTTTGTTTGTGTGTCGATGTCTTGATTGGCGCATAGGGTTCGGATCGATGAGAGTTGTTTGGATCCAGATTGTTATGATGAAGGTTGTAATGAGGATGTGGAGGTGTCGGAAGCAAGCGCGGAGCTGGCGTTCACGAGTCAACTTTTGGGCACCGGAGCGGAGCCTCACCTAGAGGTAACGTCGATCTTTAAGCTTGAAAATCGTCACTTGCAGTGGCCACAATGCCTTTTGGAGCAATGAGTTGGCGTGTAGCATACGATGGGTGTGTATGGCCGGCAAAAGCCTAGTAATCAGAGTGTATATTCGCTCAAACCAAACTCCATACTGTGAAGCTCGCTCCAACGGTGACGGATACAGCACAGAACACAGCCACACCTTCTCAGCTGAACTGTCACATGCAAGAGTACATGAACTAGCGCAGAAAAGTCGAACCCAATCACACGGCGGCGGCGAGATGTTGACGTCCTTATTCGGAAGGAGTGGGTCCATCGCAAGTGCCGTGTGGCTGGAGCGGTTGAACTGCAGCGGTGAGTGGTATGGGTGTTCGTGGCGACGGTTCGATTCGAGCGACGTCGATGAAGAAAGCAGCAGTAGTGGACATCGACCATGAGTAGACGTGAAAAAAGCGATTCGTGATGCTTCATTGTCGCTACATGACAGGATACTTCGTGCTCGAGCTGGTACGAACGAGATGCCACTCGTTCTGACAGTAGAATCATGAGCGCTGAAAAGACGCCAGCAGAAGAAGACACAAGACAAGAACGCGTTGCAAGAATCGCTCAGCCGACTTGTAGTCCTTGCCCAACTCGTTCCCACCAAGATCATTCCGGTACCGGTGCCTTTGTGGCTGCCGCCAGTCGACATGCCCTGACACCGTTCGCGATGATGCCCCCACTCCCTCTACTTTTTCTCATTATTCCCATCGACAGCTGGAGGTCCGTAGAGCATGGCATTGAAGCTGCCAAATTTCTTCTTGCCGGCAACAGTCTCCTGCTTCTTCTCGCCCACCTTGTCACCCTTCGATCCCACTCCGCCCACCTCCTTGCCACCTGCCTTTCCTCGGCCCTTGTACACCACCTCGTCCACCACATCCCCATGGCCCTTGCCGTCATGAAGTTCCAGCTTTTCGCCCTTCTCCATCAACTCTTCGTCCCGCTGAGTCGGGAACTCCGCAGCCTTGAACGGCTCTGGCGCAGGTGGCGGAGTTGGACGGCTGCCAGAAGCAACGAAAGCACCGTCGTCGAGGTACTTCGTGAAGCTCGCTTCTCCAGAGGGGTGAGTCCGGACTGCTGTCCAGGCGACGCGGCGTGGAGGAGAGCTTCCACTGGCGTTTTGGTTGCGGTTCGCCACGTCTTCAGGCGCGCGCCGAGAGGAAGGAGTGCTGCCGATGTTCTCCGTATGGTAGGAAGGCCGCTCGTTGGCGGACTGCGCGGCGGCGGTCTTGTTCTCGCCGTCGGCGGCATCGTTGCTGGTGGAGGTTGAGAGGCTGGGTTGCGCATCGGCCTTCTTGGAGTTGGTGAAGGAAGACATTTTTGGTTGATGTCTCGAAGTTGATGGTGCTTCGGGTGTGTATGGTGTTATTGATTGTTGCTGTTGGCGAGGATGATTGAGTATCGCTTTGGTGATTGGGAAGATTAGGAACGTGGGATGTGAAGAAAAGGTTGAGGAGGAAGTCCGAGCAGAAATTCACAAGTGATCAACTGGCAACGGGATCGTCCGTGAATGCCGATCTCCATCCGCGTATACTATTTCGAGAGACCGACCCAACTACGGAGGATATCTGCCTCACCTCTGGAAGGCACAGTACTTGAGCAGTATTGGTGTGAGTATATTGCTAACGAGGAAAGCATGCAGGGCTACTCTCATAACACAAGCTGGGAGGTTTCAATGCCCATACCCAAGAGCGTTGCAGAAGAGTGTAAGTGGATTGATAATTGACCTCAAAGCTGTTTGAACAAACATGTGTTGGAAGCAGGAGTACAAACGGAAGAACTATAGCCATCTTGAAACCTTTCTGCCAGAATAAGAAAGCTTTTGAACATATTGCAATCGGAAAGGAAGGACGAGTTCTGAGTGGTCCATCAAGCCCGAAAGCTGTCCGGCTGTCCGGATGTTCCAGTACGGATTAATTACTGGCCGACCTTATGCTGATCCTAGGTCCAGCCTCCGCAATCATGCCTTCGGCCTCCAGACCTGGAACCACTTTTCCCTCGTCTTCTTCTCCTTCGCCGTAGAATTCTCAGCAGCCTCGCCTTCTTTCGCCTCCTCCTCCAACGGCGAGTCGGTACATCGATCCGCTCGATTCAAGTCTCCATTCAACACCCAGCTGCTCTTCCGCACTTCCTCATCAATCCGCTCGATCTGATCCTCTCTGCTCGCTCCTCCGTCCGAGCAAAAATCAAAGGCAGGAAACGGCTCGTTTTGGGCTGATCTTGCCTGCTCCTGTATTCGCTCTGGACTAGGATTCGACGGAATTTCAGCAGTCCTCGCTGGGACAGGCAAGTATGCCATAGTCGGTGTCCGAGGCGGCGGAGACGGCAGAGCTTTCGTTCGGTAGGTGTCCTTGCCAGGAACAGCTGGTGGTGAGTCGGCGTCGGGGAAGGTTGGCCTGGACAGTGGATGTTGTGGTTTTGAGCCGACGAGCTGGCTGGGGAAAGCCATTCTACGAAGCAGTGTGTTGACTGGATGTTCAGATGCGGCGATGGGTAGGATCGCAGATCCTGGGACTTGAGATGTGAGGATACCGTCCGATAACAAAGCACTTCCGAAATTGTGTCACCGGATCAGGGCTGCTGACCATTCCCTTTGTTCGGGGGAACGACGACGACATCGGTACAGCCGAGGTCATTGAAGCGTTAACGATCGTTAAACGCCGTTATCGATGGGGCTTTCTCCAGCGCGTCCTGCAAGATGTTTGGAGGGTCAGCTCTAGCGTTGATGGAGCTGATTGCAGATGCAGTCGCCGCGTATCCGAGGAATGTAGAGATAGCAGGTGTGATCCACGACCGAGACTTGACGATTGCCACAGGCAGCAAGCAGACAGTGATGAGTAGGCAGCTTATCATCTTCCACAACTATCATATCACCGGTATCAATGTAGCACGCCTGCTCCGTATCAAGTTGGCGAGGCCAATCCTGGCAATGACGCATCAGCATGCTCTCGAAAGCTGACGCGTCCGGGCGATGGAGCTTTTGGTCATGTTGGGAGGACTAGCCTTTCGTTATGATATCTTCTATCCCCACTTGTAGGTGTATTCCGACTTTCCATCGTCAACGACTTACAGAAACAGGTCTTGTTGGAGACTGCCTGGTCGAGGAGGCCTGCCGTGACTTCTTCTCGCGCGCCAATCTGGTCCGCGACAGGGGTCCTACCATACATCCATCTATACTTGACCCTGCCGGTTGTTCTGCTCAGCAGTAAGGCGGCCGTTTGGCTTGGTCTCTTAGCTGACTGTGCTGATATCTGCTGTCCTTGTTGTGGGCCGCGTCGATCTTCCAGTCGACTGTGGATGGCCCTCGCCAGGGATTGAGGCCGGAGTAACGGGAGAAATCATGGCTTGTAGAACGGACATTGCTGTGATTGGGAAGCGATGCGAGCAAATCGTGATACCAGGAACAAATTCTGAGTAGTCCTGAGCCAAACGATCCTGCCGAAGAGTGAGGTCGATGGTTGTTGGAGAGAAATCGGAGGCCACTGGCTGATGCTTGCCTGAAGACACTACCTTAGTCTTGGAGGTTGGGATGTATGTGGTGAGCATTTGCGTGTCGATGTTCAGAAGGTCGTCAACGCGAGCCTTGACTTCTCTTCTCTTTCAAGCTTTGCCGTCCTCGCCCATGTGATGGCTGATCGTCCGCGTTTGCGTGGCACAACGCGGTGACCGCCACGACCTGGGTTCAACCTGTGATCGACTTTTGCCATCGTGCACCTTGAACCCGATGTGTTCATTTCGCGGCAATCGTAATTAGAGATATCAAAGGATGAGAACCGTTGAAATCTAGTCTGACCTGTATTTAGACGTGAGAAACGTTTCGTTGTGGCCGTGGTCGCCGTGACACGCTCTCGTGCCGTTCAGCGGCTTTGGCTGAGCTGATCGACACATTTGATCGATCGATAAAGAGTAGCCCGTGGTCACTGGCAAAAGTGTTCACGGCACAACACGAACTTCAACACCACAAGTCGACCTCAAATGCAAAGGTTAGGCAGCCAAAAAGCAAGCCTCGCCATCCCCTCATCCTTCCCATCGCCAAGCCACCCAAAAACATTCATCCACGAAGCAAAATCTCTACACCCTCCGTTGAGCGAGGTCAATGTAGTGCAACACCCCTCCGAGATGGGGTTTTCTTCTTTTTCCTGCAGGGATGCCAGTCTCCATAACTCTACCGAATATTGTGCAGTGCTGAAAATCAAATGGAGACAACGTACCTGAATGTGATGTGTAATTGTGCCACTGCACCAATTCAACAAGCCGGTAGTTTAGACACTTGCTCAGGTGTTAAAAGGCGGCAGAAAAGGGAGGGGTTATATTGGTCACACAGTTCCGGCCGGGGAGGGGCCGAGGAGGGGTTGAATTCGGGATGAGGGGTGGGAGTGTACGGATGAAGGGGTGGGCCCGTAATGGCCACGAGTGCGTGTCACGGCGGCTGATCTGCCTGGCTTACGCCAGGAAGATGCAGCGAGGAACACTCTACGCTATAGGATATGTATGCTAGCACTACTCTGGAGACGCCAGCGTGATTGTCAAGGCTGTTGATTATCGTGCTCTTTCCGGCCAGCTTGACGCAATGCGTTCACTCCTGCCAACAGGTCCTCCATGTATATTACCCGATAGGGTTGCAATGTTCCGGACGAGGACGCAGGTACCACAGTCAAGCGGTTGTTTTGTGGAGTGGGTATATACGTCCACAGGGCCGCCTTTCTGTCGATCTGAATCTCGTGCATGACATTACACTCACATCGCCTTTCTTGCGTCTCATTCGTACTCGCTCACTCCTCGGTCGATAAACTGTATCTTCCACCTGTTCGTCGTGGTCAGCAGCTCTTCTAAAGTGACGAAAAGGATTGAATGTGGCATGGTGTCGGAGATTCGAGGACCTGTTGGGGTACGAAGACTTCGCTGGCGTGAGTTTCTGACATTGGAGGAATGTGTGAAACAGTCCCGCTGAAATGATTGATCGGACGTTTTTTTCAGGCAGCTGAAGACAGGACCAAAGCAGAAGGGCATGTTGTATAGCTAGGTACATACGGGTAGTCTCTTGCATCGAAGTGCCTGAGACTGATTCGGCGGTCAGACTGCAGCAATCCTCTCGCGGTCTGCTGCCTTTACTCCATATCTCCGTCCTTTCCCTTCCACTACGCCTCACGTCCCGCCCTCTCAAGTGCAACGTGTAATCGTTCTGAGCCGAGCTTCTGGGTGATGCTGTCAGATGCTTCGATAATCTCCACCAGACCGGTGCCGATTGTGGCGAGGATTCCGAGCACAACGAGAGAGGTGAAGACGTTGAGGAGCGTGGCTGGCATCTTGGCGCCGGCAAGTATCTCAGCGATGCTCCGGGATGCCTTGATGATCTCAATCACCACATCGACGGGCACCATAGCGGTGCGGCATAGGAAGCTCCGGTTGCTGCAGAGCAGATGGGTTATAGGGATTGTAGCGGTCGGCAAGAATCCGCTGTGATTGATGAGCAGGTTCACATCTATAGCAAAGGATGACGGACGAGGTGCTTGAAGGTAGAAGTGGATGTTGTAGAATGAATGACGAGGCTAGGGTCAAATGGGATCGGCTTCCTCGCCCATCAGGAGTATGCATCCGCCTTGGAGATCGAAGCGGTCCCCACCGTCAACCTTCTTCAAGACGTAGGGTCGTCCGACTGGGCGACGATTCTTTGCAAGACAGCCCTTGGTGTTGAAATGGCGCGGGTGTGCCTTCGCCAACGTGCTTGGGAAGACCTATCCGTCGTCCATATGCTGCGAGAAGCAGGTCCTCAAGCTGGTTGTTGTAGGGTAGTGCGCTGCCGTTAGTCACCAGGCGGCAGATCACGAGCCAAACACCGGACCATCGTCTTCGCTGCCCACCTTGCGCGCAATGTCTTTCTAGGCAAGCTCAACTAGCTCTTCGCTTATCTCAAGCTCAAACAACTTGAAAAGTTTGCAAAAAGCGAGTCTAATCCGGATCTTCACCTCCTCGTTGATAGTTTTACCACTGCGCAACAAAAATGCAACGATGATGCTAACCAGTCTTCGGACAAGCAGAACATCGTAGTATTCGATTATATCGCCGTTGATGGAAGGGCTGATGAACCTTCTTACTGCAGCGAACAGTCTCTTGCTTGTTTTGCCTCCAATCCGATCTGGAATTTTACGCAGCAGTGGGAAAATTCTGAAGGCAATATCAAAGAACTCTTCATTCTGCAGGGCGACGTAGAGATCCTCGACATCGTCGTCTTGCTGGCTGATCAATTCATCTCTGGCCTTGACGAGCTCTTGGTGGAATGGTTGCAACTCAAGGGATATCGCGATTGACTGCCTCGCTCTTTGGTTTGACGTACGCGGTGTCGCCTTACTTCCAGAGGGTCTTGTGCCTCTTCAGGGCTAGAGTCTTTCGCGATCTAGCAAACCTCTCCTCGCTATCGTTCATCTCCTCCGCTTTTATTGCCTTCTCGGTGCCCGAGACATGCTCCTTGGAAGCAGGAGTCCTTAACGCTCCACCCTCCTCACCCTCCATATTGTCGCTCTTGTCGATAAGAGAAGTAACCGCGTCCTCGTGGCGACGCGTTCTTCCTTGGGACGATAGGCTCGGGTGGCGTTATAGTACACCACCCGCCTCACTGCGCAAATCTGCTTGATTCCCGGAATCCTCTATCCATCGTTATCGGCTATGCTTTGAACAAATCGTAGCCGTCGACCGCATTCTTCTCGCTAGAGGCCAGATCCCTCATCTCGTCCGCGAACTCTACATAAAAAGCTCTGCGACACACAGGGTCGCGCTTCAAAATCAACATCCACTTCTCGTCGACCAAGCCAGCGCTGCATTTTGCCTCATTCTGAGATTGGATCCCGATGTGCCACACTGGACCTAGTTCGCACCGAATGCTCTGCCAGCATGCATAAGGTTACTCAGCTCTCGGCCCTGATGAGGAAGGAGCGCTCCCGTGTGTGCACGCAGATGGCATGCCGCCTGATTCCGGTTACGATAGAAGCGAAGTTGTCCAGCAGCGTTCGTGTCGCCATGTTGGTGCCGTGTTGGTTGAGGGGGGATGTCTTTCATTGATGGAAGTTGACGTTGATGGAAATGAGACGAGGTCCATCAGTGGGAAGTCCAGCGGAGAAGCGACGGTCAGGCTAGGCCGAGAGCTCGGTTTTGAACGTTATGAGATGGCGGCATCTCTGCGACCTCCAAGCGCTGGAGGGTCGACTGTCGGAGTAACAGATCTTGGCAAACATTGTGAGACGAGCTGGGATGGCCTGAGCGGTATGGGAAACGTCGATACCCAGCTCCCTCGGCAGCCTGCTTCCCAAGTCTTTATGCATCGAACGCCGTCTCCTCGCCTCCTCTCCGCGCCAGCAGAATCTCGAGCGGGAGTACTATATCCCGCTCATCCCGTCCACTATCCCTCTCCCAACTCCACCCTCCCTCCTATCTTTATGCAAACCCCTTCTCTCTCCATCCCCCTTACTCCCTCAACTCTCCTCCCCTACCTTCGCAACCCCAACTCAAACCAAGAAATATACCAGCACCATCCTATCCTTCCTCCCAAACTCGATGTACCGATCTCTCTCCGAGTCCAGTGGGGTCCAAGTCGACGGCAGAAAGGCATCTTGTACGGGACTGAGATCCAGAGGGATGTGGAGAGCGAGGGTACGGAGGAAGAAGGGGATGAGTATGGTTGCCGTGGAGGTGTAATGGGTGTAGCGAGCGTTGTGTTGCTAGCATGGGGTTCTGTGACGGAAGTGTTATGCGGCGTGCGCGGGCCTGCGCGAAGGGCGTGATCGATTGATGTTGCAAGCCTCTTCGATGTCGGTTAGCAATGAGTGCGTTGCGAAGACAGACTGAGGGAAGATGTGTGTGTTATCGTGGACACTGCATATCAGTCTTGAATCTCAACCTGGTGCTCCGGGACTCTCATATCGACGTAATGCGTACCTTCCACACCTGACTCGCCACAAAGACGTGATCGCGAGACGCGAGGCATCCTGACTCGTCAACGGACAAAGCTTGGCGCGCTGCCTCATACATAAACTCTCAAAATCCGCACGTCCAAAACTTCCTCCACTACATCACCACAATTCAAACACGTCGACCATTCCCTCTCAGCAACCACAAGCTCTGCGCAACTTCCAGTAACTCTCCCTCACCTCTCCACGCTCCATATCATCAGCGCACATCGCAGCAGCAAGCTGACCATCTCCCAGAACTCCCGCAAAGCTCTCAGACCACTCGACATCACCACCACCAACCAGCACCACCACACCAACAACACCAACAACACCAACTCCGTACGTTCCAAACTCCCCCCCGACGCCGAAGCACCCACTAATCGTCCTCCCAGTCTCTCCTCAAAATGGCCCCACCCTACGCCTACATTCTCACCCTCGCCCCCGGCCTCGTCGCCGACGACGTCGACTACGTCGTCATGAAGGTCATCAGCATCCTGGAACAGGCTGGTGCCGTGGGAGCGAGGGACGACCCCCGGCAGGTGGCGGAGGAAAACCGCGACGAGCACGGAAAACTGTGGTGGGTCTTCAAGATCGGAAATCAGTTGGCGGAGGAGGTGAGGGAGCAAGTGGAGGAGGTGGATTTCGTGTGGGGGTTCAAAGGACAGGATTTTTGGACAGAGGAGGAGATGGATGAGGCTGGGGAGGTTGGTGAGGAGAGTGGTGAAGAGGAGGAGGACGATGAGGAGGGTAGACAGTGAGGAGTTTGCCCGCGCGGTGGTGGTGGGCGCAGCGGTGGTGACGATGGAGGGTGATTGGGTCGATACTGCTTCACAATCGACTGTGGCTTTGCGTTCCTTGTTGGACTCTGTGATCTGAATGTTGTCCTTGAAGCTCCGTTCAGCGAAAAGGCCATATCGAAGATGTAAAAGGTCAAAATGTCGTTCGCGTTCTGGGCTCAAACCTCAAAAATTCACGTCCGGTCGCAGTCCTCGCACTCAGTCTACCACGAGCATTCACACCACGATAACACATACACTGTCAACCGCACAACAGAAGATGTATCGCTTGAAGCTCCACTCAGCCAAAGTGACAGTATACCGAGCGGGGAAAATGTCCAAGCGAAGAGAAAAACATGTTCAATCGCAAAGAACGCCCTTGCTTCCATCTCCAGTGCGCAGGAAACCAAAGACAAGCTGCTGCTTCCCTCAGGAGAGCGACAAGTTGCAAAGAGCCATCGTCCGTTCGTGAAGATACATTACCTTGCCTTGCTGCAGCTGTCATCCGTGTGCATGTGAAGGCACCGGGCGGGGAGAAGGAAAAATGTATCGCTTCAAAACTCCTTTCAGGCACTAGCAAGACCTGGACGGGATTACTGTTCAAGCGAAGTGTCCGTGGACTTGTTTGATCTTGGAAAACGCTCATTGCTCCCATCGACTGCGCGAGAGGCACTGAAGATGAGCTGCTGCTACTACACTTGGTCTGACATGGCGACAAGATGCGTGAGTCGTTCGTCCGTTTTTTTCGCCCATTTGAGCCCGTGCACCGTAGTTGGGACGGGTAAGAGGAAGAGTGAGGGAGAGGAAGATCTGATTTATAGTGCGTGGGTGGGGCGTGCGAGGGCGTGTGATCGAGGAGTTTGGCTGGGCGAATGAGAGGAGGGGTGAATTGATGACGAGACGTGGAACACGTTTAGGATGTTTTTTTTGATCGATGACGAGGAAGTTGCACGAGCCAGATGGAGATGGGTTTGGCAGGACGTGAGGTAAGAAGAGGAATGATTTGATGCAGCTATATCCATACACCCCAGCTCTACGATAGTCTCACAACATATTCGTCGGCCACGGCTGTCATGCGAGCGACACAAGATGACCACAAGGAAAGGAAAATGTACGCGCTTGCGATTTGATCTAGGAGACGCCCATTCTGCCTTCCAAAGTGCGCGAGACACTGATGGATTGCTGCTGCTGCTGCTGCTGTTGCTGCGGCCGTATTGAAAGGGTTTGTTGTCATCGTCGTCCGTGTGCCACCTGATTGCCCTCTGTTGTGCAGTGTCACCTCTGCTGCTGGCACCGTAGCGCTGTCACTGGGGAAGAAGAGAAGGACGAGTGTGCGGTAGAGGATTTATAGTGGGTGGGGGGTGGGTGCTTGGCTTTTCTAATCAAGATGGGGTGGAGTGGACCAATGAAAGAAGGGGAGAAGGCGGCAAGGAGATGGGTCCGCGGTGGACTTTTAGGCGAGTGAAGCATGCAACAATAAGGTATTGTTTATAGTAATAAAGGAGAATTGTCCGACGATATTGGAAGGACGCGTGACAGTAATGATCAGCGGTCTGGCGATACTGTTATTGCCTCCATAACCACCACCGAGACGAAAAAGTTCCGAATAGACTCCGCGACCAACGCCGGGAACAGGCCCATCACCGCATTTCGTCCAGTCAATTGGCTACAGAACCACGATGCAAGAAGTTGCTGAATTTTCCGCCTTGCCTCTCGCGCCGGCCAGCAATAACTTGTGCTAGGCGTGAGAGAGAGAGAGAGAGCATATAAGTTACCCGGAGATCTCGGTCTCGAGATTCCACTTTTTGTCTCTGGAAATCGGACAAGCATGCTTTGCGTCGAGAGTACATGACTCCGGTATCAAGCACGAAATTATGGCTGTCTAGGTTTTCCAGCAGCATGCAGCTAGAATAATCCTAGGTAGGGAGGAGGGTAGGCCTCCAAGCCTTGTGAGTTTACGGTACGAAGATCAGGAAGGCGGGAGAAGGCGGCGTATTAGCCGTGGACCTAAGCTGAGCGCTTGGCAGTAGAAGCGGACTTGTGCATGGTATAGCAGGATCCCGTCTTGACGAAGCAAAGCCGACTGATTGCTGCAAATGAGCAGTGGCAAAACCCAGAACACTCCAGGGTTGTTCGCTACATCGTGGTTGCCTTCTTACACCCCTTCGAACCACGGTCAGTAGCGTACCGTCTGAATCTGGCTTTCTAGGACGTTCGATACGTGCGACTAAGGGTGCATTTGCGAAGCAGCCCTCCCTGATCTTGTCGATCACAGGATGGAGGAGAGAGGCCCGCCGTACTCTATACCACCGATCGACAGATGTTCAAACAACACTAGTCAAGACATTGACTAAGCCGTCTGACATGCCGAATGGGATACGATACCCAGCTTTCGACTCCAGTCCTGGGTCGGACTTATTCTTTCAGAATCACCTAGATGCGCTGCGAGCATGGACGAACAGAGGCACAGCCTGTGTCGCGAGCGATCACGCCTGATCCAGGACAAATCATGGTGCAAAGCACAAGTGGGCCAAGGCATTGGACCAAGAATGTCGGAGAAGCAGTGAGATGTGAATAGAAGTCGATGGAGTGAGAGGCATGAGTAGCTCCTAGAATGGAATATCCATAGATCTGCTGCAGTACAGTCCGCCTCTTGACCTCATCGCTTGATAGTCGTGTGGGGTTTTAAACTGGCAAAAGGGAGCCTTCGATAGGCTAGGAGTAATAGTGGTTAGAAACGTCTGGAGGGTATGTGTTTCGGGTCCTGCTGAGGATGTTTTTACCTGGTAGGACATGTCGTGGTGAAGAGCGTCTGCGACGGTTGAAAGACCTGAGCCCATGTGCATGGTCGCTCGAGTAGATGTGGCCGATGTAGTTAATGTAAGATAATATCAATCTTTAGACGGGCATCCTTCCAGTCCTGAGGGCACTCGCAGTAATAGTCTTCTGCAGTACCAGCCACAGCAATATCGCCGAGACACGGCTCTCCATTGTCGTCCGACAACCCTATAGATGACCGTGCCCTTCGACAACGATAGAATCCCGAAGGTTCCGGAGACTCAATATATTTGCTGTACATCTGACTCCCACGGCAGGTGGAGCAGATGAAGTACTTCCTGGTCGAGATCACAGATCGGTTCTGACATGCGTTTTGTGAGGATCCGCGGTGCTTGTCAGGGGGAATAGGAAAGTGGAGCAGATTCGAAGGGCTGTCGAAGGGCCTGGTGGGTTCGCGAGGGTTGAGGACATGCTAGGGAGAAGATGAAGGCAGTTGAAGACCGTGGGCGGCAGGAATCAGGAGTAAGGGATCACGAAATGAGAGGAAAAAGACTGATGGCAGTCTGTCCTTGTATATTCAAGAGTAAGGAAATCGATGCATGAGCCGACTGGCGGTGATCGAGGGTGTGGGAAGAAGCTGGGAAACGACGAATGGAGCTCGGAAAGAACGAAGGGCAAGATGTGAGCTGGAACAGGGTCGGAAAGAACGAGATCCGGATACAGGAGAAGGATTTGCGTGAGTGAGGCGAACTCTTACATTGATTTCTGCTAGGGAAGGGTGGACGATGGTCGCAAGGACGATCAGCTGAAGAGGCCATCCAGGTCGGCACTCGGCAGAGAGAGCCATACCCGCCATCTCCAATACTTGCGCCAGGTCTGAACATGATATTAAGTAAGCTGTTAACTGCATTGACGCTTGAAGTAGTGGGAGATGTTGCAGTCTCCCAGCTGGCAAAGTCCTTCGTCCAGCGGCTGAGGCAGCGGAGATTTCGTCGGCGGAAGGAAAATCCGACCAGCCGTCGTAGACCGACAAGTCGAAACATTCGGCCTTCGACTCACGATGGAGCTGTAAATGCAAATTCGGGGAAGACAGAATTGAGGTGACGACGCATGAGTGTATATTGTACCTCAAAGACGCAAGCATGCTCACCCGGGGAGGGGGAGAGATGGATCTCGAAACGCTGCTAATTGTGGCGATCAATTCTGGAGGAAGAGTCAGCCGGTCGACTTGCCGAAGTCTTTGGCCGCAACGTGTGTTGAGAAGAGCGAAGCCAGGCTCGTATTCGAGCTTTTGTGCGGCACCTTTCATGCAGATACTCGCTATCGATCGCGATGTCCGTATATGAATCCTTCTTTCGGTGACCCTCCTCGTCCTTCTCCTTCTCGCTGCCTACTTGACTTTCGGGCGGCGCGATGCAAAGTTGAACAGAAGAAGAACGTGTTTGCTTCATGTCACAGCTTGCTTGAAGCCCCAGCTTGCCATACCTGCCCTGCCGGCCGGAACAGCGGTTGTGGCATTGCTCCGACTTTCATTGCATACTGACAATCTGGGCGCCGAGGGATTTGTGATGACTTCCTTACTTCGCTGACAGCAGAGCAAATCTGCGAGGCAGTTCTTTTATAAGTCTGATCGCGAAGCTCCTGGACTCCTCCAGCAAACATCCTCCAACACCGAAGCCGTCCATGCTGCCCGAGGCGTGTGTTCCTGCTGCCGAGAACTGCTATTGCGATAAACGAGACGGAATGCGTTCCAAATGGTGAAAACTTGCCCGGAGATGACAGCAAACTTCGAGTGCTAATCTGCCGGGAATCTGGTGACTTTGTCGTCTAGTCCTCTTTGGTCTGGTTCTGCCCAAGTCTAGCGAGACTCAGCAGCCTGAAAATTCTCTCCCGACAGCGAACAGAATCCTCGGCGATACAAGAATAGTTCTCGGCCATGTGACAGATGTCTCTCGGCGGCGTGAAAATTTGCTCTTTGATCTCGGCGTGCGACCATCTTCCTCGGCATTCCCCGAGGAAAGTGCTCGGCGGCGTGAAATCGCCCTCGGCGGCTACGCACGCAAGAGAGACTCGACAGCGTGGAAATAGGCTCGGCAGCCTGTGTACTAACCTTATCCTCAGTGGTAATGGTCCGCGGAGATCATGGTCCACGACTGCCTCCGCTTTCCGCTGCTCACTCGCCCTGTTGTGCTTGTCCGCTGTCTGCCCAGTGCTCTGTTCTGCTTTCTCGCGGGTGTAATATCACAATCGCCGAGTGTCCGAGACATTTCGTTGTTGATGCACGGCTGTGGAAGTTGCTGGATGTGTCTACTTGAGCAAATAGCATGCTCTGCGGAAGCCGTGAGTTGTCCCAAGCCTGCTGGTGCTGCTGTGCCATGCTGTGGGAGTAGCTAGGGTGTGCTGATGAACTGATGTGGTCAAGGTCGTGGCATGCGGCGACGACTGAGTGCTCTTGAGCTGCGAGATCGGGAATGTTTTCGTATGTTGTTATTCTCGCTACATTTGGCTTGTCTGTTCCCTTCTGCTCGTCCGCTCCCTTCTTCCGCTAGCGTTCTTCTGCTCACCCTCTCCTTTCTGCCTGCCCATTCGTGGTGTACTACAGTCGCTGGACGTACCAGTCCATACATGTGTTTGTTGAGGCTTCATCGTGGAAGCTGCTGGGAGCGTCCACCTGCTACAGCAAACTAGCTGCTTCGCGGACGCTGCGAGTTGCGCCAGGCGTGCTGCTGGTGTTGCCGTGCTGTGCTATGCGAGTAGCTGGGATGCATTGCTGTGGTTGGAGTGGTTGAGGGCCTGAGACGGGGTCGCTCTCAAGTATTCGTCAGTCAAGGGTATTGGCAATGTCTCCACAGCGTCATCTGTTTCTCCGTCCTGCGGCAAGGGCCGACAGCTCTCGAAATTGTACAGCGGACTGCCATCGTAGCCCTCCTGACCTGCGCTGCTCTCAAATGCCGGCCGATTTCCTTGCTGAGTGTCTGAGGTGCTTCCCATAAGTCTCCTCAACAAGCTCGACCATGTTGTGAGCATCTCACTACCCTCACCGCCGCTGTATTGGCCATGAGCAGACGTCGGAGTAGAGTTTTTAGTGCGAAAGTCAAGGTGTCGTGCTGGCTTGGCGTGGTGGCTTCCTTTCTGTGACTCCAGCTTCGACGTTCGCTCTTCCTCCACCACCACCAGCACCTTCCACACACATCACGCTCGTCCTTGCCGCCACACACACCATCATGTCGGCAGTCTCGACAAGCTCCGCCGCTTCTTCCGCTGCTTCTGCACATGCCGTGGGCGGAGGTGGACGGTGAGCTTCTCCGCCGCGGCGACATGGTCAGCCCAGCCCTCGACGGCGACCACACTACCACAACACCTCACACAGCGACAGCGAGCATATGATGAGCTTCTCCGCCGTCATGAGATGCCACTCGACGTCTCACTGATGCCGTGCGATGAGTATTGCGTTTGCAGCAGCTGATTGAGGCCATGGCTTCTCCGCCGCGGCTTTCAGCGACCAGCTTTTCGCTCCACACCACACCACACTCATCCAGCACCACCACAATGACATCCAGCATCATGATGAGCATGGTGAGTACCTTCTGACACTCCTCGAGCAGCTTCTCGCCGCTTCTCGAGCTTGTGATGATGTGCTGACACCGCCGCAGGCCAGAGACACCTCCGCACCGCCGCATCTCCAGCACCAACAGCCACCCGTGGCCGACGACGACCTCGCACCACCTCTCTGACCACTCGAGTGGCTTCTCCGACCTCATCATACTCGACTCGAAGAGCGACACATGACCGCGGTCACTCACACGGAGTGGTACAGCCAGTGGAGGGAAAAATGGCGGATTTCGGCTTGGACACCATACCTCTCGCACCGAGCGACAGCGGCGGCGACGCACCACAATGCTCGCATGCAGTACTCGAGGCTCATGCCACTGCCGATATCATGCTGCTGTCTCACTCGCGCGGCGATTTGAGCAATATTGCACTGTCACCGACCTCGCCGTCGTGAGGGCAAGGCACGTGACTCCCATCTCGCAATACACGCAACACCATGCTGACCAGCAATAGTTGCGCACGGTATGCCATGCTTGGGAAGCCGAGGAACCACCGAGGTCATGAATCATCTCCACAAGCCATCGCCACCGTCGCAATATGCTTGTCAGCGCCTTGAAGCCACAGCTTCGAGCAAACGACAACGTCTTCCACAAGAGCCTCTCATACATACACTCTTTGCATGGTCGCAGCATTGCGGCCAGAACATCCTCCTCGCTGTTCTCTCTGCGGCAGGTCCGGTGGTCCTTCGGCTGCCGGCTTGGCCTTGGCCGAGATCTTCCCCTCACAGCCAACTTGGCATCTCTCACACTCGACATCCAGGCTCCAGCAAGCAAGACATTCCAGGTGAGTCCACCATCATCCGAAGAGGTTGCTCATGATGGCAACATCCGCTGACGTTGACATAGGCTCCTCTCGAACCCTCCCTTGCTTCACGCATGCCTCTCGGGCCGCGCTTCAACACCATCCTCCCGCCGCATACACATCCTCACACCACCCCTTGCGTCTCAGCATCTTCGACATCCGAAATCCAAGAAAGAGCCTCGAACATCATATCAAGAAGAGCCTTTGAGTCGTCCCGGCGTGGTCGTCTCTCATATACACCCTCGGCCAGAGCAGGCGAAACACTGCAGCCATCACACTCTCATCAAAACTCCTCCACGACATGGAGTAGAGCCGCAAGATCTGCCAGCACACATATACACACCCTTCGCACACCCTCACATGGGCATCCGCGCGCCATATGGCCGGTGTAAGTCCCTGCCTCACTTGCAGACTTCTTCCGGAAGACTCTTGTGATAAGTCCAGCAGTAAGTCGTACCTTCGGGACTTCTTTTTCCTTTTGTCACATCACCCTCTCCTTACCTTCAGCCGCGAGCCCTGTGCCGGCTGGCTTCCTCGATCTTGCAGAATTCCCTCGGAAGGCTCTTGATTCTTGGTCGTCCACTTTGAGCTGTTCAACACTTGCCCATCGACCTGGCCCGCTTCTCAACAAGCGGCCAACCTCAGAGCTTGAATGCATCACCTGTTTGCGTGGGTTACCTCCTCGTGCCAGGGCGCTGCCTTCCGACCATGCCTTGACGAGACTGCTCCTCCGGGAAATGTCAACTTTTGCTGCTCTTCGCCCTTTGTTGGGTTGGATCCTTTGGAAATGAAATGCCAGACAGTGCGTGGCCGCTGGTTTTGCTCCCTCGAGGAGTAATCATGCCGCGCGCTCTGGTGGAGTCATGTGCCTGTTCTTCAACAAACAGGAGAACCGCCCGCAGCACTACTCTTGGTAGTCTCTCGCATGGTACCTTGGCTACATGTGGACTTCAACATCCGCATCAGTGGGGAAAGTTCGCTCTTCGGGAAATGTCCGCTCCAGAAGTCTTGTCTTGATGGGAATGTTGCCTTGTCGTCGGTCGCTTGCAGTACTACCTTCGGGAGTCTCTCGCCGGTCGCACGAATATCGTCCACCGTACCACACTTCATGGCGACCTTGCAGTTCAGCATCTTGCGGGGCTCATGAGTTACGTGACGAAGAAGGGCGGTGATCCATGGCGAGAGTTGGGATATCTGGGGCTAATTGCGGCTGGGCGGTCTCCGTGTTCTTCACGCCCGTGGGATAGGGTGGGTTTCCAGCTTTGTACTAACAGTTTGTCGTGTGCTTTTCCTTCTCTCCGATCTCCTCGCCTTCCGTTGATGAGCCTTGTGCCCAACGATGAACCTCCTTCACCTTCCTCGCCGGTCTGGATTCAATGTTGGCGGAGCTTGCAGTCTGACTTCGGTCGACTCTTGCGATGTTCGCGGAGGTGATGGTCGCAGGCTTTTCCGGTCCGGATTTGAAGTCGGCCGAGCTCGCAGTCTGCTCTTGGCCGGCTCTTGCAATGCTGGCGGACGAGATGGTCGATGACTTCGCTCTTTTCTTCTTTTTCTCTTTTTGACCTGCGTTCCGACCGTCTCATCTTCCTATCACTCTTGAGCCATCATTGCTCCTGAGTGGTTCAGGCAGATGCCTCGCTGCCGTCTACGGCGGTGGAGAATGGAAGAGAGATGGTCGATGATCTTGCTTTGAGGTGGTGGTGGTGGTGGTGGGACTTGGGATGGGGTTGCGTGGTTGCGGTCAGGGTGTTGGTCTTCTCCAATTCCCATCACTCTTGAGTGGTACAGGCATGGTCCTCGCAGCCGTCGACGGCGGCGCTTGTGGGAAGGGAGAAGACTGGGAGTTGGATCTTTGGGGTCGTTGTGCTTGGACTTGGTCGGAAGTGCTGGTGCAGGAAGACGACTTGCAGGTCGGGGAGGTGTCATGGGAGCCGGATGGGACGGACGTGTTCTGGGATTGTACGAACGAATGAAGGTCGCAGTAGTTGGTCGGAAATGAATGCTGCTGAGGACGATCCGCGCGAGTGTACCCTTCCAATGTCTCAAGAATGGTGATGGTGGATGAGAGAATCGACTTGGTGTCCAGGTGTGTATTGTGCCGCCGTGAAAGAGCAGGTCCTCGAGGACCTTTGTCCGAAGCCGCTCGGCCAGGTCTCTGCCATCCACCCATGTCGGCTGCGGAAAGCCATGTTCAGGTATGGGATCAGGTGCTCCGAGGAAGAAGCATTGCACTTCGCTCTCAACGGCGGGTGCTTTTCTCAAAGTCTCGTCTTTGGTGATCACGGATGTGACACGATCAGCCCCGGCCCGGGACTTTATGCTTCCCCGGCAGAGCAGGATCGCGGTGGCCATGAGATCTCATCTCGAGGTCCTGCCTCTCAGAGCTCTCGAACACATTGATGCCGGATGGGAGAAGACATGTCCATGTGCGAAGTTCAAGGCCCTCTGGGCGGAAAGAGATGCGATGAGCCTCGGTGGGCCGGTACTCTTTTCGAACACTCATCGTCGGAGATGGCGGATGCGAGAAGGCCAGTTCAGGTGCGGGGCATCATCCTTCCCTGGCAGAGCAGAGTGGTTGTGGACGTGAGGTGATATCTCGAAGTCGGGAGTCTTGCCTCTCAGAGCTCTTGAACACGATAATGGCAAATGCGAGAAGACATGTCCAGGTGTGTAGGTCGAGGTGCTCAAGGCAAGAAGAGGTGCGATGAGCTTTGAACGGTCAGTGCGCTGTTTAGGATAGGATGCTTGGTGTGGGGGATGTGAGACTATCGGGTCGGATTCGGCATACGAGCAGAGTTGCTGTGGGATGGTGAAGGTGTAGGGATGTCTCGACGGGTTCAGAGGAGCGGAGGCGGGTCCAGATGTATTTGCCTCGAAGACGAGGGGACATGGTTGGGTTTGGAGTCCAAGGAAATCGGAGACGAGACAGTCTGATTGAATGCTGCCTTCTCCGAAGTCTCAACGATGGTGACCACGGATGTGAGTACGTCGGTGTCAGTGCAGGGCTTCATACTTCCCTCGAAGAGCAGGATCGTGGAGCTCAGACTCCTTGGCGGTGAAACCTTCGGCCAGTATATCTTACTCCTACGTATCTTCGCAGGGACTGTTTGGCATCGACGTCCGCTGCGGTTCCCAGTCTGGGTATCAATGACTGGTTTCAAGTGCCGTTGATGGGGTGATCGTATCCGCCTCGCTGAACCACTGCAGCCATCTGGGGGACGGGATCAGATGCAGACGTCTCTCCGGCGATCCTTTGCGGCGAGCATAGTGCTGCGCCAAGGGACCTTTGTCCAGCGGAGGCGACTAGTATGGCAGACCTTCCTGCCGCAAGCTTTCGTCTCACTTGATGTGCATCGATATTCGCTGCAGACCCTCTCGCTTGGTCTTAACGACTGCCATTGCCATGGCATGAAAGATGACTTGGATGTATCGCACTGGGTGATGATGGAGCCGCTACAATGCTCTAAAATCCGAGGTTGGCCGCCGCAATCGAATGTGGAGAATCGCATGGCTCTTTTTGGGCAACTACTTTCTTTCCTTCGGCGGTGGCTGGGCGTCGTCTCTGATGTGAGGCTATGACGCCTTTGGGTTATACTCCCGAGATTCTGGTGAGGCGGTTCCGAGGGCTTGGGCATGGAGATGGACTCGGCGCCACGAGACTCTCAGCCAGTGGATCGTGGACAACTCTGCGGGTTGAATTGGGTGATGGCGGAGGTGTCCCGGGAGTAGTGCATATGTTTGAGTACTCCAGCCCTCGGACTGTGGTCTGGACGCATTATCGATTCGCATCGGCGAGGTGTTGGTCTGTTGCACGCAGGAGGATGGCAATTGGCTTCTCTGGCGGCATTGCTGGGATTGAATATGTCGTCTGAAACAAGGTCGCCCGAGGACACTCGCTGAGTGAGTGTGGCTGTCGACCATTGCTCTTGCTGACCGCTTTGTCGTCCGCCAGCTTGAATTGAAGCGGCGCTGGCATCTATGCTGCCACCGCCGAGGCTTCCGGTATTCTTCGGCCTGACCAGAATTACTTCCGGCGGGCTTTGTTAGGGTGTGATGTGAAGAAAGCCCGAACAACCTCGCTGGAGGCTGGTTCTCGAGACTCGAGTTGCGATTTCGGTGCTCAATAATGAATGCGCCTGACTCTTGCGCCGTTGCGGCTATCTAAGCTGCGGTGTTGCGTTCACTCGATTGATTGCCTCCATCGCTCGTCAATCTTCACTTGCGACCTTGGACTCCTGACTGACGATGACGCTCATCAGTTGGGACCACAGGCTACACACACATCATAGCCTCGCCTCGGGCCATAGCGAAGATAGGCATGGAGGCATTTCAGCACTCTGATTTCACCGCCGCATGGGAGACACCGTCAGAATCCAAGCTTTGCACACACACTACGACTTACGCCGTGTAGAAGGCTGCGAACAAGACATAACGGTACGGCAGAGTGCAGGAGGAAGTGAAGAACCCGTGTAGAAGACTTTGCGGTCTGAACGTCGCCGTCCTCATTCTCTTGGACGACGAAGATATGGATTTTGTGGAGGTGATCTCATTCTGGGAAGGCATTACCATACTGGACTTCCTTGCCGTATTCGCGCCATCTTTACGGGCTTCACACCTCCTGCAAAGGCATTCGTCAGTACACGTTCCGCAATCCATAAGTCTTCAAAGCAATACGGATAGTGTTCAGCTCAGCCACCGCTCTCCCATCCTCATCCCACGAGCAGCCCTTCAGACCCGCCAGGGAGTTGCGTCTGTAAATCTAACTTTGGTCGGCCCTGTGGCGCCGCCTTTGCATGCCCGAAATGCCAGCTCCCGCAGAAACGACATTCGACTGCTTCCACTTCACTCCGTGGGACTGCGACGGGCAATGCTCTTTTGTGGTCGGTGGTGGGACATGTACAGGTGCAGTGCGGTGGTGATCATCATGGCTGGAGATGTGGGCTGGGAAGAGTGGGAGACGTTCTTACCGTATTCTCCGGATGGGGTGGGTTCTGCGACAGCATCTGTCAGTCCAGATCCTTCGTCGATGCTCTTGCCAGTGTGATGATCAACGTGAAGTCCAGCTCAGACACAGCCTATCCTCTCCTCATACCACGAGCAGCCCTTCAAACCTGGTTTGGCGCTTGTGATCCATTCATAGCATGTTTTCGTCGCTGTTCCACGACTAGATTCCTGGTCGGCCCTTGCGCACCGCTGCATGCCTGAGCTACCATATCACACGCTGATGCTCGACTGCGAGGGCTTCTCTCCCCAGGTCTGCGACGGGCAATGCTCTTTTATGGTTGGCGAATGAACCGTGCATTTTTGCAGGTTTGAGGATGGGTAGCGATCATCACGACCTTGAGGGAGACTGGAGGCGGGAAAACCCACCGAGGAGGAGAAGGTTGCGTGGACTCGTGACCTGGATGGAGCGCAAAATCGCGTCAGTAAAAGTCGCTGAGCAGGTGTGACGTGTGCAATAGGTGGAATCGTGCAGCTCAGACTCGGCCAATATTCTCCACATCCCAGGAGCAGCCCTTCGGACTCCATCTAGAGTCCTCCTTCTACTTTCATGGCCCTTGCACCGGTGTCTGGCAATCCACCTTGACATGCCCGGGTCATCAGGACGCACTGCACTGACGCTCGACTGCCTTTTGTACCCTGGCTCTTGAAGTCCGCAACGGGAAACGCTCTTTGTGGTTGAGATGGTGTGGGAATTGGGTGGGTATGAGGAACTCGGGACAATCATCATGGCTGTGAAGGAGTGTATGAGAGGGAGGACTTACCAAGATGAGACGAGATCGCGCGCGTCGGTGGTGTGATATCTGGACAAGGTTGTCAGGCCTGTTGCTGCAGGAAACGTGCTTCCATTGGTTTGAGAGATGTTCGAAGCTCAGATCAAGCCAATCTCCTTCCGCAACCCACGAGCAGCCCTTCAGAACTCGTTCAGAGCATTTCTCTCTGTGGTAACATGGTGTGCTTAACATCGTCGGCCTCTGAGCGCCGTTGCATGCCCGAGTTCATAAGCGCCCACGCCGCCGATGCTCGACTGCTTTCCTCCCTCACAAGTTCTGCGACGGGCAATGCTCTCTTGTGGTCTGGTATGTGTGGGATTTTGAGATGTTGAGAGTATGTGGCGATCATCACGGCGGGGTGGAGATTGCGAAGGGTAGCTCATTACCAGATGGTCGTCCAATTCAGCAACGAGGGCGCGATTCCTGGAAGAAGATGTCAGCTTGAGTCCCAGGAAGAACCATTCATCGTATTAGGCGGGAAGTCGATGAAGCTCAGATCTTGCCAACCCTCTCCGCACACCGAGAGCAGCCCCTCCAGACGTCTTCTTTGGAGACCGTCGAAGGATCAGAAGAAATTCATAAAAGCCATAGGGCGCCATTGCATGCCCGAGCCACCAGCACCCACGCGACTGATGCTCGCCTGCGTGTTGTCGTGTACTCCGGACGTCTGCGGCGGGCGATACTCGTCTGCGGTAGGAAGGGTGTGGGAATTTGCGCCTTGACGCGTGGACGAGGGTGTATGGTAATCATCATGGTCGGGTCGTGATGTGTTTAGGATGGCAGGCTTACTCGAGGAGCTCTTCGCTTCAGCTCTTGTGGACTACAATACCTGTTCTGATATGTCAGTAGAGCTTCTTTCAGGGCGTCCTTGATTCGTGTTGCGATCATCGTGAAGTTCAGACCCAGCCAACCCTCTCAACATCTCACGAGCAGCCCTTCAGACGTCTTTCATGGAGTCGTGCTTGTTCAGTCGACAACGACCACCGCGCGCCGCCGCAGCCCAACAAGTCAGTACCCACAACGCTGCGTTGCTGACTGCGGCCGAGGATTTACTCCGGACATCTGCGACGGGCCATGCTCATTTGTGGCCGGGTGGATGTGGGATTTGGGACTGAAATGTGAGGGTGTGTGGCGATTATCATGGCCGAAAGGGAAGTGGAGGGATGGAGAAGTACTTACACTTGCTGCCGCTTCAAGCAGACGACGAAGGCGGTGGAGGCGGAGGAGGAGGAGGAGTTCCGCCACTGCGGAGCGGGCGAGGGAGAGCGGATCTCGGCGGAACGATCTCGAGGGCAGGGCGCTGCATGATGTGCATGGTGGTGGTGCTGTTGGTATGGTGTGTTGGCGCGGAGGACGAGGGCGGTATGGAGGATGTGAGTTGTTGTTGAGACGATGTCGTATTCCGCTGGACTTGAACATGAATTTGGGCTATCCGCCGGCGGAACATCGGGGAGGAGTGGACTTGACTAACGTCATATGTCGAGTCCAGCAGTGTGGAGCAGTACTCGAGGACATCTCCAGCACATTCTCCATAGCATCAACAAGACAGCCTGCTTCCATCGTCGTATACCGCAGCATCAGCGCCCTTCTTTTGGTAGAGGACGAACGACCGACAGCGCCGGACTCCCTCCCGCACTCTCCCATCGTCCGCATCGTGCTTCCGCCAGCATCGTCTCCACCCCGGGTGCACGACAACTCCGCTCCGCACCCTCCGATCGACGACAGGAACGAGGGAAAGCAGTAGAGGAAAGCCACCACACGAGAGAATAGAACGTACAAACCGCTCACAACCAGAGGTCCATCTCACCTCGGAAAACCTCAACTTCACAACAAAGAAGACCACCCCTCCACGCCTCCCTTTATCCTCCCCTGCCACCCACACCACACACACCATTCTCAACATTCTAATCCGGCTCACAGACAAAGAACCAACCATGCCACTGCGTCCTCGTCGTCCGCTCCTCCCGCGCCTCCTCAAATACCACAACCTCAATACTCGCCCGGCCGCGGAGGATACGCCGTACTGGATGCTGGTGAAGATCTACGGGCCGGGAGAGTGGGATCATCGAGACGCGATTCTTGCGGGGACTGAGAAGTATTTTTTTGCAGGAAATGGCGGGGTTGGTGATGTTGTTTGGGTTTGCGAGGGCTGTGGTGGTGGGCGAGGGATTGAGAGAGGTGTGGCGAGGCAAGAGAAGACGGCAAGTGGAGGAGGAGTTGAGGGTGAGAAGGGTGGAGGTGAAAAAAAAGCAGTGATGGTGGTGAGGCCGTGCTGGGCAGATGATACGAGGGCAGTGTGAGGAGATCTTAAGCATGGGTTCTTCGGGACGGGAAGAAGACTACATTGAAAGAAAACTGACAGTGCTTGAGGACGAGCGATTGGCGCCATTGGACATATGAGACGGAAACCTACACCGGGGCGAGAGGAAGGAGATTCAACAAGATATATATACTCGGCGGAAGAATAGCAAAAGCGCAAATGCAATCATCCCACACGCAGCGAGCCTCCATGTCCTGACCAACGCCCGACGCCCAGTCCACACACGAGTTCATCTCTTTACCCTCCGAAACCGCATGTGCATCGCGCTAACCAAGGTCGCAGAAGTGCTGAAAGCGCAAGCGTTCTGTCGCGCAGAGCCTCACGGACCGGTGTGGTCGGTAGCGATGAGGTGATATGGACGGTATGCAGCGCGGCTTTTACGCAACAGAGGCCAAGATGCGGACATGCTATGCCATTCAAGACCGAGAACCAAGGTCAGCGGCGATGCACGAAATTCCAGCAGGTAGGCGAGCAGAGCCGTTGATCCAATGCGGCACTGCGGTGGATTCTGTGCTGAAGAATATTGTTGACAACAGCGGACCTCGGAGATTAAATGCTTCATATTAATGAGGAGGGATGGAGAGTATGCAGCCCCGATTGCATGCAGCAACAGCGGCCGCGCTAATTGACCAAGTAGAACCGAGAATGCCGAGGTCAGCGGCAATGCACGAAGCTCCAGCAGGGAGGCGAGCGGAGTCCTCGATCCAATGCGGCACTGCAGTGAAGCTCGTGCCGGAGGGTGTTCTCGCCGCCATTGAGGATGGATGCCAGGCAGCAATCGCGAATGTTCTGGGCCTGTCCTCACGGACCGCGGCCTAACAGTCTTCAAAGATCCTAGGTCAGCGGCAATGCACGAAGCCAGCAGACGGAGTTCCAGCAGGTAGGCGAGCGGAGTCGTCCACCCCATGCGATACTGCGGCGAGAACGTGCTGTAAGATGCTGTCGGCGACAGCAACGTTGGACTTGGAAGGAAGACGTCCGAGACCCGCACAACAACGCCCAGAACAAGTCGCAAGGAGGGTGTCAGCCGCACAAGTCGAGTAGTCAAGCTGTCAAAAGACAGTCAGGAAGGTATTGACCCTGACCAACGGTCAATGGAAATATTTGATGCTGTCTGCTGCAACAAAGGGGGCATCTTCGGGATCAGATGCGGGGTTGTAATGAGAAAGTCTGGATAGTATGCAGCGTCGATTGTACGCCGCAGCGATAGCTCCGTCAGATCAGGTCACGAGGAACGAAAGGACTTCCAGAATCCGAGACCAGGGGCAATACACAAATTCCAGACCAGAAAGGTCCCAGCAGGTAGGCGTGCGGAGTCGTCGGTTCAATGCGGCACTGGAGTGAGAAAAAGTGCCGACAGCTAATCGATGCTGGGTAGTAATGAGGTATGGATGGTATGCAATGTCGGCCGGAGGCAGCAACCTCGGCGTTCATGGACCAGACCCAGCGAGAGAAGTGCAAAAGTGCTGAAAATCAACAGCAGAGATGTCCGAGGACCGCGGATAGCGAGTGGAGTCGTCGATCCAATGCGCCACCGGCGTCCATTTGTACTGATGGATGCTGCCGGTGACAATAGCGGAGATTCGGGCTCAAAGCTTTCTCGGAAGAGAGAGATAGTCGAGACGGACCCATGGTTTTGAGGAAGCAGATTGAAGTCGGGAGTCGAGCAGTAGCAAATCGGCCATCAACGCTTTGACCCTGACCAACGCCCAGTATCGACAGGAATGGCTTGTATAGGCTCTGAAGGAGAGAAGGCCGCAGAACATGCAGACAGCGGCAATGCACAAAACTCCAGCACGTAGGCGAGCTGAGTCGTCGATGCAGGCTGACACCGCGAAGGGCCGGTGCGGAGGTGTCGTCGGATGCTGCCGGCAAGAGCAGAGCTGAGGTCCAGCAAACGAAGTCGAATAACTGAGAACCAGATGTGCAAGACAACATGGAATGCGCGGGCAGGCCGCGCAACTCGGAAAGTCGTCAGGGAAGATTTGACCCTGACCAACGCCCAGCGTCCGACGGAGTGGTAGACATGCTGCGTGATCTGTCACAGACCACATGCTCCTTGGCTTGCCACTGCCCACAATCTTAGAAAGCGCCTTGTATCAGAAGTTGGCGGCAGGCAATTGTTGCTGTGGGCTCTGATGAAAACAGCCCACTTTCCGCCGTCCCTGGCCGAAGCAGCAGGATTCTATGGCGAGAAGGACGCTGTGACGTGCAAGAACTCGAGGAAACTTGACATCATCGGTAGCTGGCACTGACCGCTCCGATCCTTCTCCCACCGTTGCTAATCGTGGAGTGGCAGGACAGTCCTAGTAGTTGTGAACTATGTCAAAAGTTGCTCCGCGAGACCAGTCGTTCCAATCCAGACTGGGCAGCACGAGGCAATCGTCTTGCGGGCTTTGACAGCGGCGGCTATCTTCGGAGCTGGCACTGTCTTGATGGAGTTGCTGGAAGGGAGAAGCATGTTTCAGAGCGACACAGAAGATCGTCCATTCACGCCTCGCTAGTTCTCCTGGAAACCATTGGAAGCGGCGGGTAAAATCTCGTTGTGACAAAACCTCCTAGCTGGAGCCGATACCAGCAGGCCTCGCGATTTTGCGAGGGTTTCTTGATGTAGGTTTGCAGGGAGATAGCGTTGTTTCCATTCGGCCTGGCGTTCGAGCCGTGATGTACTTGTGTGGAGCAGACAGCTTCTAGTAAGGAAAGCAATGGCGGGTCGGCGTTTGAGTCAAACTGCTACGAGTCCATCCATTGCTCAAGCGTTCGATACCGCGTACTTCCATATTCGGAGCTTCAAGGCATGGTTCGCTCGTGAGATGATCCTGACGCCCGGCCGAGTGCAGGAGATAGATCAGCCCAGCCAGGAAGCGGGACGTGACAACGAATCATATGCAACTCCAGCAGAAGATCGCCGAGATAGAAAGAGCGTGGTAGAGTCATCGACCAGGTACGTCAGCGTCCGAGCAGAGCCATCGGTGCTGTGTTCCGAAATCTCGCAGGAGTGGCAACATTGCGGAGGAGACTGTCGTCAACGGTCAAAGCGGCGGATTTCGGGCTTTTTGCTAGACGAAGGATTTTGTGCGGATGTCGATCTTGGAAATGACAGGTCCTTGGCCGAGAGGTCGAGAGAGCATCTGTCGTCGAAGTCCAGCGGAGAAGCACCCGATGCTGTGTGCTGTTAAACCTTGGGCCAAGGGCGGAGCCTCTGAACCAGGAAAATGGGACGGCCAACGGTCGCATGACGCGGAAGCTGGAGCGTTTCCATGTGAATCCAATAGCCGGTGACTGAACGTTGTGACAAGCGCACGGCTGACATGAATGACCCTGATCAACGCCCGGCACTGGTAAACCTGACGAGATTTGCGTTGATCGGGCTACCACGAAAATTCGACCTCCGAGCAACAGTCAAGCAAGACGCTCCGAAACGGCCGGTACGGTCTTTTGACATCATTTTCCAAGATCCTCCAGTACGGACCCCGGCAAAACACTTCAAGCGCGCGAGCACGACTCGCCGACATTGTCTGTCTGCGAATTCCGTCATGCTCCTTGCCAGACGGAGAAGCCCGCCGCCAAGTTTGCACGCAGGAATCCTGCAGAAGCACAGCAGCCACGACATTCTGACGCAGTATTCCTCGCGAGTTCCAGTTTCCTGCCGATGCTAGCCAAAGCAGACAAGTAGGTGTCGGTAGCGTTGGACTGGTTGAGACTTTGATCCACTCACCACAAAAGGTACAATGCGGAACTCGGCTCGACCAGCGCCATCAGTGCACACTCGGACTGCTCGGAGGTCAGTTCGCGCGCAACAGGACGTCTCGGTGATGACGGCGACCTCGCTCTTCGACTTCGAGATTCGAACCACCTCCCACAATTCGGGGATCCGCTGAGGCAGGGAATACGGCACAGACTGAGCCCGCTCCAAGGAAGTTCTTCGGCGCTGCCCAGACCAAGCAAGTAAGTTATGGCAACGTCGGCAAAGGATGGCCAAGTCGACGGAACGTTTTGGTCCACTCACCACACAAGAAAGAAGCTTTATCCGGGTAGCCCAGCACCATCAGCGCGGCTGCGGGTGGCTCTGGCTCAGAACTCCCTCAGCAGAACGCCTCGATGACGGCGACAACCTTGCCAATCCAGCCTGGGGTCCACACCACATCTTTCCACCAGTGAATTCTCTGGGGCATGATGTGTGGAGTACAAACTGGCAATGTCACAAGTCGTATACTTACTTCTCGCTGAGCCAGGCAATATGTGATGGCCACGTCGGTCAAAGGATGTCGAGCCGACGGAACAGTCACTGCAAAAGGAAACATGATGGACCCACCTGTCCGGAGCCATCGGCGCAGCAGCGGACGGCTCTGACTTCCAGATGTCGGCAGTCGAACGAGTCATTGATGACGACGAGCTTGCCCTTCAACCTCAAAAAAAGGCCCTGCGGCCAACTTCTGGGGATTCGCTGACGCATGGTCCAGCACGCGAAGTATCCACCACTTTCCAACGCTCAAGGTCTGTGGCGACGGCCTCCTCGTCGACGAAGCGGTTGCCGGTCATGTCGTTGCGCATACTCGTCCTCTTGGAGGTCCATGAGCCGGTCTGAGTGGGTTGCGGAGGCTATGACTTGTGTGGGAGAAGAGAAAATCTCTTGCGCGTAGCCAAGACCTGCTGCATAGCAGATACGGAAGTCCTGCTCGACCATGATCTTGAACCCGGGCCGAAGGTCCCGGGAAGCAACGACATTGATGATTTGAAAGTTTGGGCAAGTGTCGTAGCCTGTGGTAATGCGACAAAACCACCAGCTTGGAGATCGCTGTGGAGCTCGCGATGACCAAGTGGTACGGGCTCTCGTTCGCAGTGCCGTCTATGTTGACGAGCTAAAGTGCGCAGCTTTTCTCCGTCTTGATTTAGCGTTGCTTCTTCGATCACTTGCAAGACTTCTCGCGGATGATGTCGCAACCAATGACACCCACAGCCATAGCATCCGTAGCGACGGCGGGGGAGAGCGCACGTAGCTTCCTGGAGAGAGCGGTCAGACGCCAGGGAGAAGCCAGTGCTGAGAATGTCGATACCGATGCTCATGCCGGACAGCTCGATGGTCTTGACGCTGCGATTATCGCGCCAGCCACACGACGAGGGCGGTTGTTTGAAATCATGAACATGGAAAGAGGTAGTTGGTGTCCGATTTCCTTCATTCTGATATAGCTCTTCTCTCGTGGCAGCACTGAACAGTGAAGCGCAAATATAGCATGGCGTCCGCTGAAGTCGAAGGTGCTGTCCATCGATCGCGGATCTCAGCAGCTTTCTGAGCCATTTCGCAGAGAGATTGAGTCTGCTTCCAGTCGTATTCCAGCCCTTACGCTGACGTCTTCGAAACAAGATGCAGAAGTTTGTGTCTTCGCCGCACCACATGGTGCATGCGCTGTTGGGGGCTCATGGATTGTATGGTGGCACCGCGCCGAAACCAATCCCGCCTATAGGCTGACTCGATAGCAGAAAGCCAGATGCGTGTCCTGTAAATGCGGCATAGCTCGGGGTTTAGGTCCTTGAAGCTGTTGCAGCGTTTTCCGGCCCGTCGCCCACGTTGTGGAGGTGCTGCTTCACGCCTTGACCGCTCAGACTTTGGGCGAGCCGCTTGGCGATTGCGTCTCAGGGCAAGTGAATTCCATTGTCGAGAGCCTGAGCTTCGATGGGGCGAAGGAGGCACTGGTCTTCACTCGCGATTGTCGAGTTAGTGCATTTCGACGAACGAGGGAAGACTTGGACGTTCCATCCCGCCGCAGGAGCTTGCGTCCCTTGGACGTACAGCAGTATTGAGTGCCATATAGGGGTCTCATCACATTCCTCCTGATATTACGAGAGATCTTGTTGCCCATGGTGTGATGAGCAGTGTGTCTACCGCCTTGGGACCAGACAGCGCTGCAGCGAACTGCCAGTGCCGTACCTCCTTCTCACGAGGTCGACCGATCTGCAGAAACCGGCCCCTCGCTGGCTGCAACACCAATGCTCCTTGCTCCATGTTCGCTGATGTGAGAAGTAATTGTAGTGGTGCGGGAATGAATGAGCGGAAATCGGCATGTTCGCTGATGTGAGAAGTATCTGCAGTGGTGCGGGATGGAGTGATCGGAAATCCCCACGTCTTCTTGTCCATCCGTTGCAGGAAGATGACAAATTGTCTTGGTTTGCAGGCGAGTAGGACTCGCCGCAGTTGGTATCTGGTTCATCCTCGTGGTGACGGCGATGGCTCATCTCGCGGTGGAGGGGGTACCGCGAGCTGCGTTTGCCAATTCGGATGACCAGGAGGATGGTTCTCGCTCTGAGAACGAGCCTGGTTCGCGTCGTGCGATGAGTGACCAGGTGTGTGAGTCTCATTCTGCGAATGGGCCTGGTGTGTGTACCATGTTTGACCACGTATATTGATCCCGTTCTGAGAACGAGCCTGGTGCTGATGGTAACGATGCCATGCCCATTGCCTGCATTGTTCGTTTTTGGGAGTGGGAGCGTACTCTTGATTGTGTCCGCTTCCAAGCCCAAAAACGAATGTCCTCTTCCCTCCAAAACCACCGAGCCCTCTCTCCCCACCCGCCGTAGCTTTCGCTGCCAAGGTATGGCGGAGCGACGGTTGAGTCCCCGTGCTTGTCTGGCGGATGGTTCGGGTTTTGATCCATCACCTGTTGTCTTCTCTTTCTGCTGCCAAAGTATGGCGGAGCAACGGTCGAGTCCCCGTGGGTTGTCTGGCAGGCGGTGGTGGTGGTGGATATATAAATGATTGGCGTGCTCTAGGAGGTACGAGTCTTGTTGGCGGATGATGCCGAGCTGGCGCTGGCAATGACGGTCTTCGGCTTGTCGTGTGGCACTGACGCAGGTCCTGCGGTGTAAGGTGTTGCTTTGCTGTTGATGGTTGCGGTGGCGGACCTCGCGGCGAGCACGCCCCTTCGGGGCGGGATTGAGTCGTCGCTGCCCGGTTCTCGCCGATGCTGGTATGGTGGTGATCAGAGTTTGACTTCATCAGACCGCGGAACGGACCCGTATTGTAGTTGTTGCGGCCAGGGCGTGCACAGTGCCCGAGCGGCGTCAATCCAGTTCGCCTCCTCGGTCGCCATCACACCCAAAGGAGAACTCCGAACGTTCGCGGCGAATTGAAGGTACGCCGCAGCTTCGATGGCGGATGTTGTTCCTCGTGTTGGCGAATGCCCCATCCGACTTGGCGTCAGTCTTGCCTGTGAGAGTGTTAAACGTATGCCAGACGTCCGAAAGTTATGATTCTGCTCACCCTTTCCTCCAGCCATTGGAGGTAAGCTTCGGCGTTGTGCTTTGGCAGGTCTTGTGCCGACGCAGCATCAGTCTTGCCTGGGAGAGGGTCAGTTATGGTAGA
Source organism: Zymoseptoria tritici IPO323 (assembly GCF_000219625.1). Lineage (NCBI taxonomy): Eukaryota > Fungi > Ascomycota > Dothideomycetes > Mycosphaerellales > Mycosphaerellaceae > Zymoseptoria > Zymoseptoria tritici. Next base: position 2,252,847 of record NC_018212.1, on the reverse strand, counting down.
ACATACGCGATGATTGTGAATCTTCTTACCCTTTCCACCCGCCATTGCCGAACTGAGTTCTGGCCGGTGATGAGATCTCGCGCAATCGCCGCGAATGGTTGCTCAGTGCCAGGATGGAATGTCGGTCGGATGGATTGACAGGTCAAAGAGGGCCAAGAACACCAAGGCCTCTCAAGAAACGCATACAGCATGGTGCGCAGGTATTGATGATGCCGATCATGGTTGTTGTTGTCCATGGTGGAGTGGAAGGTGGCCGCGATGTCGGAGGTGGGAAGGTGAGCAACTTGCACATGCAGAGGCAACGGCGAAGTGAACTTTGGAGGAGCCGCAGGGATGACCAGCGCTCTAATCTGGCGCTACGAGCTATGTCCGACAACATTTGAACGAGTCGACACAACATTAACCATCACTCTCACACAATATCCAGCGACTGTGCCGCCAGCTCCATCTACACACATACAAGTAAGCCCCAGCAGTTCGAGAACAATCAGGAAATTGCCTGCTAACCTCCCACCAAGCTCACCAGCCTCACGGCGCCGCTGCAATGGGTCTCCGCCAATCCTCCCCCTCCGACTTCCCACCGCCCGGCACGCCGGTCGTCCACCTCCTCCATCTCCGCCACGACATCATGAACGAAGCCAGTAATCGTGCAGCCGGACAGGCCATCCAAATCCTCGGCATTGAAGGCGTCACGGCGACCACAGGAGGCGGCATAGTTTGGGAAGGGGTGCCTATTGTCTGGGAGATCAAGACGGATATTGCGGTGTATTGGCGGACGAGAGAGTGGATTCTGCGGATTGAGGGAGTGGTTGGGTTTGATTCGGAGGAGGATGCGAGGAGGATGGGGTGGATCCCGTGAAGGGGAGGGACGGTTTGGAAGGTGGAGGAGGAGGAATGGTTTCAACGGCACGATTGATTGCAGAGGGCAGCAGGGAGGTTGCAGACGGTCAAAAGGCTGGTGGACGGGAGAAGCAGGGAGGCACATACGACGTTGGAGTTCCGTCTCGGCATTGTTGCATTCAAAGCCTCAGGATGTGGTTCTACTTCGACGCCATACAATGCATTCCACGGATTGCCAGGAATGGTACCAAGCCCTGCACTGCCCTTCATGGTAATGTCGGGATCCAGTATACTTAATGCGGCAACTTTCATGAGCGAAACAATGGGAAAGTGTGAGACATCGCTGCTTTGGGCAATTCTTGCATTTGCGTTACAAGGCAACTGTGGACAGCATTGACATGGTCGAAATACGTACTACGACTTACTGTCGACTACAAGTACGGGCTTGACTTTTCGCTTTTAAGGACGTTCAGTCTTTCTTTCCATTCGACTTCGCTCCTAAGCGATCTGCGTGATGTGTACGGGTGCCAGTACTATCGATGTAGAGGTCTTGTTCCCTCGTCGTGCCCAAATCCTCGTGTCCAACTCTTGACGCCAGACGATCTCCTTTTCATACCTTTACGGGCCAAGCAGGTCTGCCATTCCCACACGCTGTTCCCAGCAACGGCAATCGGATTAGAGGGTATGCTGTTGGTCCAGGATGTATACTCGATTCATTGAGGGTGGTCTGGTCGTTGAGGTAAATCGGAAGCGGTGGCTTTTCTCGAAGTGGATCGGTCTGGTGGACGAGACAGGACGGAAGGAATGGATTGCTCGATCGGAGGACGTCGTGGCGATGGTAGGATGCCAGACGGAACGCTGTACTGTCGGACAGAATCGCTGTCCTCGTGATCGATGATATTGAATTGCTCACATTAAAGGCCTCCGTCCAAACATGTGAAGCCCGACAGCAACGCTCACTCAACCCTGCCGCCGCTGTCGATTCGGTACTAGCGCCCGATTTTGCTGCCGCCTTCAAGCTCTTCCCTCACTTCTCAGCTTCACTTTCTCCTTCTTCTTCTTCTTCTTCTTCTTCCATCACAACATTCTTATTATTAACATTTTTATCCATCAACATTCATATCACCACCATGCCGGGTGTATGGGAGCCGACACGAGGGACCATTCCGTGTGCACGCTTAGCTCCTCGTTCTTCGGAACGTCAGTCACCGCCGTCGGTGACGGAGGTACCACTCACATCCATCAAATCACAACGACCGCCGCTGACATTCATCACAGACTTCGGCTTCGGTTTTTCCCGCTCGCAGGGCTACCAGATCGATTACAGCTGTCGCCGCCGGTCTGCCCCACCCATATGGCGACCGGCGGCGGCTTTTCAAACAGATCACTCAAAACACATCACAAGCGTCGCCGCGGGCTGCCCTATTGCACCTGTGTGGCCCGCGGCGACACCTCTGCCACAAGACCGCTCTCCCGCGCCGACCAGCACCAGCTGCCGCGGGTCTCCCTCAATACACTAGAGACCCGCGGCGGCCATCTTTACAAGCACAAATTCGACAAGTCGCAGACTGAATGGGGCGGGCTGTCCGTCGCCCGCCCCATTCAATCACACCAGTCAGTAAGGTACGTCACTCCACCGCAGTCGTCCCTACCGCCTCGTCACAACTGACACATGCCAGATTGGATCCAGCTCACCCCAACAAATACAAGTTTGCCTGGTCCGCCTCGGCCGACCAGGTCAAGCACCGCAAGGTGTCCGGCATGAAGACCGAGAAGAAGCATCCAGTTGAGCTCCTCAACTTGGACAGCACCGCGGACGATGGTCCGCCTCACCCACTCATCGTGAGCTCGACGGCGCTCTCCAAGACTTCGTCCACCGACCAGGTCATGTCGCGCCGATCGGAACTCGTTCGGACTCTGCGAGCCCTGTGCGCACAATCTTCACAACTGATGGTGGGCCTCCCTTCGTGGGAGGTCACTACGTGAAGGTGTCCTTCAGGTGTGAAACCGGATGAAATCGCACAAGGTACTCGCAACAGCCCATGCACGATCACCCGCAACGCCCAGCACGGTCTTGCCAGCATCGGTGAAGAGTCCACCTTGCCCAACACCTCATCGACTCTTCCCGCTCAGACTCCTCAGAACGGCACTTATCACGGCCATGGCGACGACTACACCACTGCGGCTCCTCGTCGCATCACCTTCGCTCCCGAGGTCGACAGCCATCATCGTCACAACGGCAATACATCTCGCACCTCTTCCTACACTAGCCCTTGGCGTTTTGGTCCACTCCCCACATAACGCAGAATGATGGACCCCATTTTTTCTGATGACGTTCTGCCGCCACGGCGGAGGATGAGGCCAACATGGTCACTTCCCGTTGGGTAGTTGCGTATGTTCAGCACGCCGAGTACGCCGCTGCTCACAGTAGTCAACGTCGCTCGACTTACGATCGCGGTACCCTCAGCCAGATCTGCCAGGACGCCCAGCTCAACATCAGCAGCGGCAAGGGCTTCTACACCCATAACGCTGTCGTCCACAGCGACGCCATGCACAAGGATGGATACGTTCACCCCACCATCTTCAACTCTCGCCTTCAGGGTCACACGCCCATGCTCAACGCCCAACGCCCAAACTTTTGTCCTTCATGGACTGACTGGAGGATGGAGAGGTGGAGCTGCGGGAGTCGGAAGGATGGAAGACGATTGAGATTGGATGGGTTCATGACTGACGGGTTGAAGCAAAGTCTGAGTGGGACAGCTGGATGGAGGTCCGACGCTGGGGCTGGTTTTGTATCATAGTCTGCTACACTCACGAATGCAAATACCACAGGAGTCTCACGCCCCATGTGCTCGTCTTAATGTCCTATCCCTGCTCGATCGGCATCATCTACGTGACGCTGTCTTGCTCTTGTCGCTTGCAAGCCACTCAAGTCGCGGAACATAATCAAAACATGTGACTCGAGGGTTGATGTTTTCCCCGAGTGCCTTGTTTGGATGATGCTTGACCTGGCGGGCGTTCCATCGACGTGCTCAGGCCCAACTAAGGTCACGGGAATTGCACTAATCTTTTGAATACTGGCGATAACAAAATTCAATCGCGCAAATCACTTCTGACGTTACTGTATCCCATCATTCTCGCAACGACAACGACCTCTTATCGATCTGCTTTGCCCATCATCCACTCAGTCCCTTCTGCTGTCCGCCGAAACACTACTCCAACACCTCCACCCCTCACACAATATCCTCCAACCCATCACTAACCTCAAATCCCTCCACCCCGCTCAAAGCCCTCACCCTCCTCATCTCCCTCTCCAAAATTTCCACCCTCGTCGTCACGACCCAGAATTTCCCATCGTCGTCATTCTCCTCCGCTTCGACGAGCACGTTTTCCACCCCGGCTTGCGCGAGCACGTTCCTCATGTTCGCGATGGCGGCGTTTTCTTGTGCGGTGGTGAGGGACGGGGTGAGGTGGAGGATGTACTCGTAGGTGGGGGTGTCCCCGTCGGTGGTGGGTGGAGGAGAGGGTGGTGGTGGAGTGGGGGAGCGTGGTGGGCCTGGCGGAGGGTGGAGGCCGGGGAGGGGGGAGAGGACGGGACGGGGTCGCGGGGTTGCGGAGGAGAGCTGGAAGGGAGTGTCAGCTGTGCGCTTCTGATTTGGAAGGGAGAATTGAACGGACGTTGTGCATCATCTTGCTGGCGTCCATGATGGTTGGTGAGGAGAGAGTGGGGGCTTGAAAAGCTGGTTCGAGTGTTGTGTATATGTGAAAGGTACTTCGAGGATGTTAGTGTGGTGCGCAAAGTGATGCGATCGGGAGAATTGTTACTCACGACTCCAATGTGCTTTGGCGGAGGATGAGTCTGCGGTCGAAAGGAAAGCGGTAGTCGTTGTGGTTGTGTTTGAAGGTAAGAAAGAAAGTGGTGTAGAAGTGGAGGGAGCGAAGTTTATGTAGGTCAAACGTCGCCGGCGCCAAGCTTTAGCATATGCAGATCCCATTGCCGGTTCACCTACGCAGAAGTGGGCTTTCTTCTTATTGTCGGCGAAGAGGATATTCACAATTGGTTGTCGTAAGGTTGGCGATGTGTAGTATTGTCGCGGCTGCGATCGCAGCCATTGTGGTGTTTCACTCCTTACAAATGCCATTCGCCGAGATGCGCGAAAGAGGTGAGAGCCTGAAGATCAAGTCGAACGATGACGAGAGTGAGTCTTTGGAGCTATATACTTTTGGTGGACACAAGTTGTGAAAGGAAGAACAGCAAACAGTACCACAACGAGCCAGATGTTGCACGAAGAGAGATTCAAAGAACGGTTAGCAAACTCGCTCGAGCCGAAACGAACATTCTGGTCTTCTGATGCTGACGAGCTGCAGGAAGCACGAGCTTGCAGACTCCAGCAGCTCGCAAACGTACTTCGGTGTCTGTAAGCTACATTTCCTCGCTGCAGTATCTCACACGCCTTTCCTTTCCTGTTGAAATCTTTCTCTCCGGCGATGACTCTATCTCCGACAAGTCGAATTGCAGTTTGGATCTGGCGCCTCTGCCTCGTAATGTTGCCTGAAGTAAGTTCTTTCTCACGGGGATCCTTGGAGAGTCTCCGGGTGAACTGGCACGGTCGAGCCGAAGCTGGCGGCTTCTCTCCAGGTTGACTTCTGGTTGACTTCTCGCTGGATCTGGATCCGTTGCTTCAAATCGGTAACTTGAGTCCTCAGCTCTGTTATCGTGTCATACCCTGGTATGATTGGGCTGCTGCCCGCTCTCTCCACAGTACTCGTCCTAGATTCATACTCGCGGAAGTGGTCCCCCTCACGCTTCAGCTGGATGGCCTCTGAGAATCTCGACAACTTCTTACGGAGCTGATTATGCTACTCCTGCAGGAGGCAACTGGCCTCTGTCTCGGTCCTGCCAATCTGCATAGCGTACTCGACGAAGCGCTCGTACGATTGCTGGATAAAGCAGCTCGCGATATTCTCAGTGCGGGTCATTGCCTAGTAGTATTTTCGGTAGATCCTCCTATCTTCACGGTGCACCAGCCTTCTGTCAGCGATCCGATCGTGTTGGACCTGGGGAAAACAGCTGAAGGGCCGGTTCAGTCTTGCTCATCTCCTAGACGGAGGCATCGTTCGAAGCATTGACATCGAAGACCTGGACACGGTCTCCGAATGGATCCGGAGAAAAAGGGAGTTCAAGTCGAATTCTCGTCGGAAGATCTGCCGCGCAGCGTGCTGGAAAACGTCCAAACGTCGATCAAGGGGCCCTATCATGCGAACCCGGACTGGAAAGCGACATCGTTCAGGAACCGCTGTGTCGTCAAACGGGTCGTGACCAAAGAGACCAGCTTCAAGTGGTCAAAAGATGACAAAGCTCATCATAGACCGTGCCTGACATGCACTAATTCTTGCTCGTTGCGCCTGCATCAGGAGCCACGACATCCCTCAACACTGGTTGTGGTCGCACTTCTACGGCAGTGCACGACCGAAGAGTTCCGGAACGAGAGGCGGAGCCAGAGGAGAGTGCCTTCCGGCAGCGAGAGGAAGCGCCCAAGGACAAAAACCGGTCATACGGGCGTGTACCGCTTTGTCAAGGTCTTGTTAGTAGTGGAAGGCGAGGAACCGGCGCTTCTGGTAACGCTTGTGCGCCTGGCAAGCTGCCTCCGGCGTGAAGTGGTGCCCTTGTTGGGCGATGGAGATGATATCATTTTAAGCCAGGCGTCGTCGACCCGAGCACACTCGAGTCTTCTGAGCTCGCGAGCAAAAGTTGGGGAAGATGGCTTGACATTGCCATGGTCGGCGGCATCGATCCGGAAAGACAACTCGATCACCCACGACTGGCGGCTCACCTTGGGTAGGAGTTGACCATCTTTGAATGAATTTACGGGCACGGCGCAGGTACATCTATCGGATGCATTCAGCAAAGTAGACATGATAGCCTTTGATAGTGCGCCAACCGTCGACCACGCGCCAGAAGATCCAGGAAGGAATGCGATACGGAGATGTTAACCAGCTGGCGAACTACGAACAGACCGCTTCGTACATATCGAGGCCCGTAGCGTCCACGTCAAGATTTGCAAGTGCCTTTTGCAAGACGTTTTCACCGAAGGCGTTAAGCCTATGACCGAGAAAACCGTATCAGAAGAATCCATGCGCTAGTATAGAAATCGTTATACAGCGGTACGGCCATGTTCGCGAGATTCCGAGTGAGTTGATGTGGCCTTGGAGTATTTTGGAAACTCTCGTGTCGGGTGGCCCATCGGCCTGCCCGCGTTCCCTTCGGTATTCTCGTGTTTCGTTAGCATGGCTTCGGACATAGCCGCCTGGCCGATCGGTTCTCTCTCTTCTCGTCGATGAGTGAATCCTCCTCTCTCGTTGTCATGTAAGCCAATACTAGCTTGGACAGTTCGACTTTCTCTGGCGAATCCGGATTCCGAACGGCCGGAGCGTTGGACCCCTTGGCTGGTACGGGTGGAAGTCCAAGGTAGGCCATTTCTCAGGGAGATCGGTCATCATTTATTGCCATCGCTCGCGCGTTCTGATGACGCGGCGAACGCCTCGCCATCTCACACGCAGTGATCCGGCACCGTCCAGCGTAAAACACAACTCGATCACCCACGACTGGCAATTCCACCTTGAGTAGGGCTTGTTAGCTGACCATCGTTGGATGAAGTCCCCAACTCGGCGCAAGGCCGACAGGGAAATTGCAGCAACAAATGTAGCAGTGAACACAGCGAATATCGTCCCTGAACAGCCTGGCAACTCTGAAAGCCATGTCGGAACTGTAGTTGCTATAGTTGCTGTTAGATTCGCCGAGACTGCTTGGGTCATGCAGGTCCACACGGGCGTTAAATATCGTCCCTGAACAGTCTCGTAGCTAAGAAAGGCACATCGGAACTGTGGCGCGCGTATCTCCTAGTTGGGGGAGTAGAGTAGAGCTTACCTCGCCGCTCCGAAGCAGGAGCTGGAGCGTTGGTCGTAGTTGACTGCTTCTCAATCCTGTCATTGCCCGTACAGAAGGTTGAAGGATGGTCGGTGTAGAGAATTATTTATTTGGCAAGGTTGGATCAGCAGATCTTGGAGTCTAGGCGCCGGTGGGAAGATGTTACCTCCGAATGCGAGGGACTCGGGGAGGCTGGAGAGCTGGACAAGGAGCAGTGATCTTAGTCCTTATCCATCGGCTTGCAATAAGAGGGAGGTCATTATACATTGTCGGGTGTTTTAGCTTACGCTCGGCTCGTCGGAGCTTGTAACGACTGCTTCGTGTCCAGGTTGGTTGATGATCACCTTGGGCCAGAAGACGACGACCTACCTCGTTGTAACGGCGCTTCTTCGCCACGTAGTTCACGTCCTAGCGAAGGTGATCTCCTGGTCGTTTCGCTGCTCCATTTATGCTATCCTGTTGTGATCTTACTGCTTCGCGTGCCTTGGTGATCAGAGCTTGGTCGCTCCGGATGGCATAGTCCTTCTCGCAGTCTTCGAATCGTGGCGGCATCCATATATTGTCGTTGGAGGTGGTGTAGTAGGTGTCTGAGTGATGAACATGAAGGTAATGTCGAAAGCAGAGAGAAAGATGGAAAAGGTGAAGTTCGGGATCGGCATACCTTCCTCGCGATGCAGAGTGTCGCACCTGCAACGAATCCGTTCAGCCCGCCGACGAAGTTGTATCCAGCTTCGACGCCACAACATGAGCGAACAATGGCAGCGAACAATGGCAAATCTTGTAGACCTAGGAAGAGAAGATCGCGGAAGTGCTGCCTTGGAGACGGACCGAGGTACCAGACAGGATGAATTCTGAGCTCCGAATGTAAAAGGTGCAGTTAAGGATAGAGTAGCAGTATGAATCACTTCAGAACAGACTCGATTCGATACTCTCTCGGAAGGAGGAGATTCTACGTATCCTTATACTACGGGCGCAATCTAGCTTAAACGAGCTTAAAAGGCCCTAGTAGGGGTGCATATGCCGCTAAGGCAGGGGATTAGATGCCGATTGTCGGTATTCGGCGGAGGCAGATGTAACATAGCCCCCCTCCTTGCGTAGAGCGTCGCGCTCTAAACAGTTTCACCTCGAGTAAATTCTTTTTGGTGTTTGCTAAGTTTAATAGCCTAAGGCCTTAATTAGGGTCCACTGCGGCTTCAAAACCTAGGCTCGGATCCCTCGAGTTCTTCTCTTCTTTAACAACCTTGTGCAGACTTAGTAAGTGTAACTTAATCCTATCCGATAGCTAAACAGGTCCAAAAGTGCCCCCCTAAGGGGCATTTGTAGCCTGTATAGTGCTAACGTGGCGTTCAGTTCCCTCCTAGCCCTATTTTCTACCGGACGACCTCGAATTCTATCGAAAAACCGCTATTCTTACCAAACGACCCCATCCGCGACCGAACGAGCCTATTATGACGCAACCCGCCTCTATCGCGACCTAACGCAAGCAATTCGCCGCTAACGGCATCTTTAAGGGCAATCCGTACGTTAACTGCCTTAACAAGCCCTTAAACAAGGCCGATTTGGCCTAGTTCTGCCTCTTTGCGCGCGAATCGCCGGATAAGTAGGCAACTGATGATAAGGACGAATATCACCTGAAGTGTTATAATTGCTCTAACCGCGATTGTTTCCAGGTATGTACACACGGGGTTAAAAGGGGGCTTTCGGGGGCTAATGTAGTCAAAAGATGCCGGAACTGGTCAAAGGCGACATTACGAGAGCCAATAAGCTCCGCAGGGCCGCTATTGCCGCCGATGGTACCGGAGCGATAGCTACGGCGGCTTGTTCGGCCTACAAGGCGGTCTACGTGCGCATTAAGGGGTATGTGTAGTTAGTTCGGGTCTGTTTGGCTCCGTTAACCCCCTTCTAGGCGCTTCAACTCCTTTACCGGTGTTAACGGCCTCCATCTATACTAAGGCAAGGCCGAATTCGACTAGACGGGACCGCTTATGCTTGGAAAGCGCGAGAAGTTGCTCGCTAAGGAGGCTGTGAAGCGAAAGAGGGAGCTTGTGAGTATTTAGGTCCCTTCTTGCCCAAAAGTGCCCTACTAACCCCAATAGGGTGAAGACGTGCCTAACACCCCCCGCAAGCGACTTATTCTAGCCTAAGGATCTACCGAGGACCGCCTAAGGCGTCGCGTTCGGGCCCTTTCGGCCGCTCTAGACACCGTCTACACCCGTGCGGGCGCTAAGAAGGGCTCGAAGGCCTCCGTTGTAGAGGGAGTGCTCCGTCCGACCGAGTACGACCTCTCTAAGGACCTTAAGCCTAAGGAATAAGCATATAAGCGCTTTTTCGTGTTTCTTTTGTCTCTTTTAGCCTCTTTTAGGCTCGTTTTAGGACTGATAGGTGCGGTAACGCCCGGGTTTGTTTCTTTTTGCTACGACTTGGCGACTTATGGATCAGATGGAATTAAAATGACTTCACTGTGCTTGATTGTCTCTCGTTGTGTGATAATGTCGTCCTTAGGGGCCCGTTTGGCCCCTAATTTCCCCCCCTAGGATTTCATTGGATTGAAATTCTTCTAAAGTAGAGAAAATTTTTAGGTAACTAGGAACCGGACTAAGGAGTTAGTGTAGTGTTAACTAGTGTCTTTTGGGCCTTAATAGTAACTAATAACGCGTTTGTATATCTATCGTGCTGGTCTACCGCCCTTAGTACCTCCCGTGCTTCTATTAAATGCTCTTATCGCAGCAGGGCTAATGTAAGTCGTAGGTTCCCAAGTGTTTTCAGACGCGGGCCAGCCCTTCCACGCGATCCTATACATTTATCTGCTGTGTTGTTTCTTACGCTTTAGGATCTTGTCTACTATGTAAACGTCGGGTTCCTCTAATCGGATCTCCTTTAGGCTATTCTAGGCCCGTTCGGTGATTTTGGCAGGTTTTTCCTCCTCTAGCAGGGAGATGTAGAACGTAGGATGGATGTTTATCGTTTCCGGCAGTTCTAGCGTGTACGCGACGTCGTTTACGACTCGCTTAATCCTATATAGGCCGACATACTTATAATCGAGCTTTTCCGACGGCTGGATAGACTTTAAATATCGAGTAGAGAGGTACATACGGTCGCTAACCTTGTACGTTTTCGCAGTTTTGCGAGCATTGTAGTATCGTGCGTGTCTCTCCTGTGACGCAGCTAGTCTTTTATATAGCGTTTTCTACAGGCCGATTACTCTATACGCTATTTCCGCCGCACTAGGAGCTTTGCCCTCTAATTAGGGCAGGTCGGGCTATCTAGCAGCAATTAGATCGCGAACGTTATATGCTTGGAATAGTGTTACCCCTATTGTCGCATAAACGCTATCGTTGTAAGAGAATTCGGCTACCGACAGCATCTATGCCTAGTCGTCCTGTTCGTAGTTGCAGTACACTCGTAGGTATTGCTCTAGCGTTTAGTTCTAACGTTCCGTCTGACCGTCCGTTTAGGGGTAATATGCGGTACTTAGGCCCCTTCGGACCCTAAGGTAGTAGCAAAGCGTGCTCTAGAACTTGGATGTAAGGATTAGTCCTCTGTCGGACGTAATTAACTTAGGAGTTCCGTGAAGGCGGAAGATTTCTCTTAGGAAGACCTCCGCGAGGGTTTCGGCGTTAATGTCCTTCCGTACGGGAATGTAGTGGGCTATTTTGGACCACCTGTCTATAACGACGAGGATTAAGTCGTATATGTGCCCTATGAACGTACTTAGGGGCAGATCGGTAATGAAATCTAATGTTAGGTCCTCTTAGGGCCCGTTTAGTAGAGCTTCCGCATAGAGTTCTCCATATAGGCTATGTCGCCGTAGCTTCGCCCTGTCGCATGTCTAGCAGCTGTTTACGTAGTCCTTAACGTATTTTCTTATGTCCGGCCAGTAGAACGACCGTTGCAACAGCTCTAGGGTCCGTTTAAAACTAAAGTAGCTGGCCAGGGGATCGTTATAGCACTAGCGGAGAGCTGCTAGGCGTACTGGGCCCGCAGGCACGTACAGTTTCCGTTCGTAGAAGAGGAATTCGCCCTGTATAGCCCACCTTTGGGTCTATTCCGGCGGATCTGGGTCATTTATAGCCAGTTCGACTATCGATGCTATAGGGTTATGTTTCAGGCTTTCGCGTATTGTATTAATTAGCGGGGAGTCTGATAATTCTTCTATTAGAGTGCTCGCTATTATATACATTTTGCTGCAGTAGGTCCTGGCGAGCTGCAGATAGTAGGTTATAACTGCTATTATGGACCGAACAGGGCTAGATTCGGCTGTTATTCCCTCGGACAGACCTAGTTGGTGCCGAAGGGTGTCTAATACAGGAGCACTGTCGCTTTCGTTAATCTACCGTCCCAAGTAGTCCCTATCTTCTAAGTCTAGGCGTCTGCTCACTCCGTCCGCGGCGGCATTAAGCGACCCCGGGTTGTACGTTATGCGGAAGTCGACGTTTGACAGCTGCTCTGCCTATCTTGCCTATCTTCGGCTTAGTTGCTTAGTTGTTATAAACTATTTTAGGTTGTAATGGTCTGTTAAGACCTTAATTTGGTGCGAAGCGCCCTTAACGTAGTGTCTCTAGTGCTTAAAGGCCTCGACTATAGCGAGAAGCTCTTAATCGTGTATGTTATAGTTCCTTTCGGCCGCGTTCATCTTACTAGAGAAGAAGGCTACTAGGTGCTAGTACATTTTGCCCTCCGTTTTATGCGGTTGGGACAGTACTGCCCCGACGGCGAACCTAGAGGCATCTGTTACGACGCGGATAGGCAGTTTTAGGTCGAAATGCCGCAAGATAGGCGCTTTAATAAACCTGGTCTTTAACTGCTAGAATGCTTGTACTACGTTAGGTAGGAGTTCGAGGGGAACTGATTCCTCCTTTCTCTGTCGGTGTCCTCCTTTGGCACTATTTGGGCCTCTTTCTGTCAAGCGGTTTAGTAGGCTAGCTATGCGGGAGAATCCCTTAATAAACTAGCAGTAGTAGTTCGCAAATCCGATAAAGATGCGAATGTCCCTAACTAAGGCCGGAAGGGGCCAGTTAGCGATAGCTTGGATCCTTTCTGCCTCTATTTCGACCCCTTTTGGGGTTACTACGAACCTAAGGTAGCCGACTTGCCGCTTAAAGAACTCGCACTTTGATAGTTTAGCGAAGAGTCGGTGTCTTCTAAGTCTCTCGAGGACCATCCTAACGTGTTTCTTGTAGCTTTTGGCGTCTTGTAAGTATATTAAGATATCGTCGAGGTATACTATAACACAGTAGTCTAGCAGGCCCCGGAGGGCGTAGTTCATATATCCTTGGAACACTGCTAGGGCGTTAGTTAGCCTAAACGGGACTACAGTGTACTCAAAGTAGCTATACCTCGTCCGAAAGGCAGTTTTCTACTGGTTACTCTCCTTAATTCGGATGCGATGGTACGCGTCTCGTATATCTAGCTTTGTAAAGAACTTTGCCGGCGCTAACTAGTCCAGAGATTCCTAGACGAGGGGCAGGGCGTGTCTATTCTTAATAGTAACGGCATTAAGGGCCCTGTAGTCGACGCACAGACGTAGGCCGCCGTCCTTTTTCTTTACAAAGAGGATGCCTGCCCCCGCTAGGGAGGTCGAGGGGCGGATCCACCCCTTCTCTAGGCTGTCGGCGAGGTAATTGCGCAGAGTCTCCAGTTCTATTATAGAGAGGTTGTACAATAGGCCGTACGGGGCCTCCTTGCCTTCTTCGAGGTCGATACTAAGCTTATTCGGCCCCGTCTCGGGGAGAAGGGACTCGTTTCCTTCTGCGAAAACGTCCGCGAAATCCGAGAATTCGCTTGGAAGTTCCGGTTCTTTTGGCGCGTCGTCTGTGCGTTAAGCGGCAAGGGCCTAAACGCGCCCTAAAGGGATGCCGGAGGCGTCCTTCTAGAACTCTTTAGGTAAGACGAGCCTAACCGGCCTCTATTGTCTGCCTTTCGTCCCCTTCTAGGTGACGCTTTTGCGGATGAAGTTCACCCTCGGGTTCTATCGTTCTAGCTAGGGCATGCCGAGGACTAGTTGGAACCCGTGGATTCTTCCGACTGCGAAGGTTTCTATATATCCTCTTGTGTGTCCTTAAGTGTCTGTTACTTTAAACGGGACGTGGCATTCTCCCTAAACAGCCATCCTCTGGCTGTTTAGTGCTACGTATTAGGCCGTTTGCCCTAACTCGGGGCTTAGGCCTAGCTCTTTGGCTGCTATGTTGTCTATAAAGTTGCTTTGCGCTCCGCAATCGAGTAGTGCTTGGAGTGTCTTAGTCCTATTAGGACCCTGCATCTCCACTTTAAGGCGTATTAGCCCTTCCCCTATAGTTCGGGGAATTCCTCCTAGCTCGGCAGCCTTTCTTTAGGCCTCTAAGTACTAGACTTAACCCGCAGCGATTAGAGGGGATCTACTGCGGGCTCTCCCTTTTCCCGACTAGTCCTTGTTAGGGCATTCCTAGCGCCGGTGGCCCTCTTTACTATATGTCTAGTAGGCGGTAGCCGACTTCTCCTCGTTAGCCGCCTTCGGGGGGGTTTTAGCCCTTCTCGGCCTACTCGGGGGCTTGTTGTTTTTGTTTAGGCGCCTTCCGTTAGTCTCGTCGACGGAAGTCTTCGCTAAGCGCTTTTTGTTAAATTCCTATATCTGTCGGTACGATATATTAGCTCGTTCCTCCGCATCTACGAGGGTCGTAAGGGTAACTTAGCCCTGTTCGAGCCTGTTTCTAACCGCCGGGGTAAGAGCTCCCTTAAATTTATAGATTATCTTAGGAATGTCGGTGCAACCGATCTTATCCTACTGTTCTTTTAGGTAGTTTATCAGCCCGGTTAGGGTCCTGTCGCCCTGTTTGGCCTCTTTAATGTTGTCTATAGCTCTTTGGGTGCGTTCGTCTTTTGTACCTATGGAATCCAGCATTACGAGCTATATGTCGCTCTATGTTGGCCGAACAGGTGCCTTGTCGAGAAGGTAGCGCTTCTAGTGCTACTTTTGGGGTCTCGCCATCTATTCTTTAGCGAATTCTATCTTTTCTTCGTCGGTGGCTATGCTAGCCTAGTTAATTGCTCGGTTAATGTCTTCCTGCTACTATTCCTAGTTAGCGCGGTTCTTTCCCTCGAAGATGTAGGGATTCCGGGCCTTTAGGAGCGCGTTCTTAGGGATGGATAGCCGAACTAGGGCATCGGGCAGGACAGTAGGGATAGATCCGTTCTGTACCTGGGCGATGCGGTCCCTTATAGCCTTGTTGCGTGCCTAGAGAAGGCTAAGCTAGAGGAGGCGCTCCTGTCTAGCGGTAGCGGCCTCTTCCTTGCGGATTTGTTCATTAATGTCGTCTTCTTCTCCCTTAGGTGGAGTGTCTTCTTCCTGTGGAGGGTTCTCCGGTTCTTCTTCGCCCTCGTTAGCGGCATCCTAGTGCCCGATAGGTTCTTCCGGGTTTTTAGGCCCGCCTTCGGCGTCTTCGTCGTCGCTAACGATAGTCTAAGTAGAGGTTTCTATAGTCTCCGGGTCGTTGGCGGGTTCGTTCGCACGGCGACAGGTGCTCTTACTCCCTAATAGGCCGGGACGAGACGAAGCCATCTCGGAAGTAATTCGTCGTGCTGTAGGGTAGATCGAATCGTGTGTAAAAGGTGCAGTTAAGGATAGAGTAGCAGTATGAATTACTTTAGAACAGACTCGATTCGATACTCTCTCGAAAGGAGGAGATTCTACGTATCCTTATACTACGGGCGCAATCTGGCTTAAACGAGCTCAAAAGGCCCTAGTAGGGGTGCATATGCCGCTAAGGCAGGGGATCAGATGCCGATTGTCGGTATTCGGCGGAGGCAGATGTGACACCGAACGCCTTCGCATCGACAGCGGGCGGCGACCGATTGTGCTGCATATGGGATGAGACAGCTTGAGCAACGACGGGAAGATAAAGTCGTGATCACGGCTGTTGATTCTGGAGGCCGGTCCGCCCTCGAGCGATTCGATCCACCACACTGTCAGGCTAAGGCTGATGTTTCGGCTGTTGCCACTGGATCTGCGGAGCAGCTTGCTATCCAGCGGCTTGATTGAAGACATTGACAGGCTTGTGCTGCTATTCTTGCTGAGTCTGTCGAGCACGGCGTAGAGGCGGCAGCGCAGAAGAAGGAGTGAAAGTTGCTCCTCACTGGAGCGAGTATGGTCGGCTGGTGTATTCTGATCCAGAGCCATGTTGGCGCGGGAAAGACGAGGTAGTGCGCGCTGTGATTGGGCCTGGTTGGTACGGCGAGCACGTCAAGGAGGCGGAGGCACCTTTGCCGGCAGCATCGTATGTCTTCCGCTACGAGAATGTTGAGGTCGAGAGAGGTCTTGATCATTTGTGCCGGAGTGACTTGAGCCCGACCTTCTCGCCCGACTAATCCGAGGCCACTGAACAGCTTACGCACAATCGTCGATGCTCGTACTTTCAGCCGGATGTTATTGTTCGATCGTTTGGACGTTGGACAGCAGCAAACGTCAGCGTCTTTGATCTTCCATTGGCTTTCCGTACTCGTTGATTGCTCAATAACGCAAATGTACCAAACTCGTGGAGACGATACTTCATCCATGCCACCGCAATCTCTTCGCTCACCTCTCCACCCCCCAAGCCTCCCTATACCCATGCCGGAACTCCCATCCCCATCGTCTCCCCTTCACCCCACAAATATCCCAAGCGTCTCCACATCATCAATTCCCCGAATTCTCTCCAGCGTCCTCTCATCAATCGGAACCACAGTCTCAATCTCCCACACATTCCTCCTTCCCGACATACTACTCACACACCCCACCCGCAGCACCGTCACACCTTCTCCCCTCAAGATGTACGCCGCCTGATCCAGCGCCTCCTCTGTCTGGAAACTCGTCCGCAACCATTTTTTGTGCGTGACCTGCTTCAGGACCATGCGATAGCGGAATGATAGGCTTGGTTGCTGTATCATCTGGCGGAGAGGGAGCAGAGGAGGAAGAGAAACGGAGGCGGCGAGGTCGAAACGGGCAACTTCGGGAGAGGTTTTGATGGCAGTTTTGACGGAGTCGGAGAGAGGGCCGACTACTTCGACTGTGAAGGAGTTGAGGGAGTCGCCTTGCTTGATCTCTAGGACGGAAATGCGTTCCTTCTCCAGCATGGCTTTTGTACGCTCGGTGGTGGTGATGTTGGCATGGTCTGTCGCATTATCGGAGAGCACCAGGAGGAAGAAGTCTCTCGTCCGAAGCGGTTGCGTTGTTGGCTCGACGCTACCTCCAGCAGCGCGGTCGCGAGCGGGACGAGGGAAGAACAGCCGCACAGCAGGATCCGCACGGATGTGCTCTCGCGCAGCTTCCGGCAAGGCGATTCCACCTCTCACCGCCCAGGAAGAAGTCGTGCCGCCGGTCTCCTCCAACCACAGCACACAAATGTTCTCTACGTCGAAAATCGCTTTTGTGCGTGCGAATGTCGCTTCAGCTTCTTGGTCGGAGACGGTGGCGTGGAGAACGAGGAGGAAATCTTGGATTGGAGGCATTTCCGCTTCGATGATACTGTGCTGGTTTGATATGCTGGATTTCGTTGTGGTGGTGTTGTCGTATAAGGTGAGCTGGGAGTTGGACATATGAGCTGAACTCTGCCGATCTTCTCCTCTGCTCGCCTAATCTTCCCCTCCCAACGAACGATCCACCCCGGCTGTCCTCCCCGCTGCACGGAACAACCGACCCCTGTATGCATCCACTTGTTCCTCAGCAGCATTTGAGGCGCAGTAAAGCTCGAGTCTTCATCCCGAGTGGTGCGGAACAACGGGCGCTAAGTCATGTCCTCCTGGGAGGATTTGTCATGTGAAAGACTTGATTCAGCCACCGCAAGTCGAGGCAAGTGAAGGCGGATGGACAGGGAAGCGAGCTGGTCACGCCTTTCTTAGGGTCTTGACTGGACTCGAGGTGCAGCACGCTAGCTTATGTACGCGGTTGACTCATCTTTCATGTGATTCTGATGATGAGAAAGTGAAGGACTTGTGGCTTGACCGCTGGCAGAGAATTCATGAACGCATTTGACTCTCGACAGTCTCTGGCCTACAACGACGACTTCAGCACCATTGTACAACGACCTGCTTCCTTTCTGTCATCGATCAACACCTTGTCAGCATTTGCGCCCATCGACTTGTATCTCTCGATATACCCATACTCAACAAGTTATACTCCAAACACTCACCGCAAGACTCGAATCGATCCCTCCAACAGCGCAATCAACTCAGCTTCCTTTCTCCCGAACAAGCCTTCGATCAACAGCACCATGCCGGGCAAGCACTACCCCGATCCTTCAAAGCCGCAGAAGAAGCAGCCAAAGCGCGCACCTCCGACGCCTGCACCACCGACCAGGACAAATGCTTCCGCCATCGACGATCAAAGCACGGAAGAGCCATCGAGAGTCATGCGGAACGATACCACAGTCACTCGCCCGCAACACCTGACGCCGCGGCAAGATGTTCGAGCACAGCAAGCGCAAGGCGCTGCGCATGAGCGAGAAGAGGGCTCGCAGTTGAGACGTCGTTATGCCGGATGGCGCGCCGCGCAAGAGCAGGGAGAGAACGTGGTCGCTGCGGGAGCGAACGAGTTTGAGCAGTTGCTCAACGTTCAAGGCGCGCAAGACGAGGGAGAAGTGCAGGAGGCAGAGGAGATGCAGGTCGAGCAAGAGCAGCGTGAACGTCCTCCGCGGCGCAAGAATTCAGGCGCGCTGACGCGTCAGAGGAGAGAGAGGGCGATTGCGAGGAGGGCTGAAGCCGCTCGCCAACAACAGGAAGAAGCAGAGCAATGGACGGCACAACAGACCGCCAATCTTCCGTTGACTGAGAGAGATGTGCTGGGCCGTGAGGACGATGAAGGTAGACCTCAGCGGTCTGGCCAGCGAATTCGGACGAGGGCGGAGCGTAAAGAGCAACGCGATCGGAAGACAGAGAAGCGCAGGTTGGAGAAGCTGAAGCGACGTGCGGAGGAACAGGTCCGTTTCGAAGCTCGCATTGCTGCAGAAGGAGAGACGTTCCTCATGGACGAAACGGCGGCAGTGGCTCGCCAGCAAGCTTTTGCATCAACCCGGCAGCCGGCAACACCGCGATACGCAGGCCAGCTTGGACGACAGCACGGCGAGATGAATTGGTCAACGTTTGGGCCCGGGAATCAGAGACAGCCATTCCGAGTCGACAACTTCGTGCGAGGCGGCATTCCGCCCGCGTCGTCCGGAGGTCGACAGCTGCGGCGCGATCAAGACTTCAACCGCCAATATGCTCCACCTCCTCCTCCTCCTCCTCGCGGCAACGGCCCAAGCCAGTACGGCGAGCAAGCGTTCGCGGCATTGCGGGCTCAGCATGCGGACCAAGCGAACAATGCGGCTGCGGTTGCTTCAGGACGTCGTTCAGGCGGCGAGAGCTTGGAGCGTCGAGATCAAGACAAGTAGTTGTTTCTGGAACGCCGCAGTAGGAGGAAGAAGTGCTGCACAAAGAGTGCAACAAACCGTTGTAGCAAGCAAGGTGCTGATATCGTCAGCTCAAAAGTAGATCGATAGAGAATCAAGCGAACAGTCTTCTTCTGAACATATCCTTACTTCATCCTGAGTCTATCACATTCCCAAGTCTAGAGGCATGCCTGCTGCAGGCATCGCAGGGGAATACCTCAGCATTTGGAGGATTAGTCATGCTTCATAACGTACTACATCCTCGACCGTCTCTGGTTCCTGAACCCCAATTCACGACACTGCTTCAACAATCGCATGCTTCTTATACTACACCAAACATTCGCCCAACTTCTGCGCCAAAGACATCAACGGTCTCCACGTATACCCATTCATAACATCCTATACTCCAACAAAGCACCTCTCTTCGCACATCTCAGCCAACGCTCCCATCGATATTGACAGAGCTTGCTTCCTTAAGCGCTCACGAAACGATACGCCTTCGCTCGTCAGCATCATGCCCGGCCGCCATGACGGACCGACGCCGCCGAGAAAGAAGAAGCCCCAACGTTCCAGGCGCACTGCAGCTTCGGCGGAGGATCTCGCGCGCAGAGTCGATGAGCAGAGGAGCGACGAAGAGGTGGAGAATATGGCGACTCAGCACACCCGACCAGGCGCGATGCAACGAGGACATAGGAGGAATCGTCGGAGAACTCGAGTGGAAGAAGTCCTGGCCAGGGAAGGTCGAAGCACAAGAGACGCACAGGTAGAAGAGGCTGGAGCGCAGGAAGACGCAGTCGAATCGCGGAAGAATGATGTTAAGGCGCATGAGGTTACTCGGGAAGTCTTGACACCGCGGCGTGAGAGACCAAAGGCACCACCTGGCGGATTACTCGCAGCAGCCAACGAACGCCTTCGTCAAAGAGAAGCAGCAGAGATGCAACAGGCGAGGGACCAGTTCTTCGAGCAACACCCGACTGGAGGAGATCCCATGCTGCGCATCTTCGGCAAAACCATTACCGAGATGTCAGACAAGCAGAAGGCGCACCATGAAACCAATGAGAGCCGTCATGCTGAGCTCAAGGAACGCGGAAACAAGGAGCACCTGGAGAAAATGCGGAAGCGGCGTGAGAAGAAGCAGGCGCGCGTCGCTGCTGGTGCTGGTACTGCTGATGCAAGGAGGACGGCTGGAGTCGACGATGAGCTTGATGATCGACCCCAGGGTGAGATTGTATCGACATCACGTCCGCCTACTTCAAAGCACGATGGACAAGGACGTCAGCCAGGTCTCGCCATCGAGCCCTCGCGTCTTGAAGGTACTCTACGAGGCGGAGAGTCTTTCTCAACAACCTCGAATAGAGAGAAGACCAACCCGTTCGACCAACGTCCCTCCACAACAGGCGTTGCCCACCGTGGCGGCGAACAAATCGCTCGACGTCTGCCACCTCTGTTCCCGGTTCTACCAAGTCAGCGCGGACGAAACGCCGGTCGTGCCGCTGTCTTCGAATCGCACGCAGAGGTCCAAGCCCGCTACGAGGCTTCTGGTGCCGCGGACCGTCGTGTGTTGGAAGAAGCAGCAGAGAGGAGAGCTCAACAGTATGAGAGTGTGTTTGGCTTTCGTCCTGACGTCGAAACACATCCACCTCAAGGTCTCGGTGGCCAGCATCGTTTTGGCTTTCCTTACGTTGCAGGCGGTTTCGCAGAAGGTCTACAGCGTGAGCAGGCACAGCGGGGTGGTCTTGTGGGTCGAAGAGGTGGTCGAGCGATCGAAGCATCGGTCCGCGGCACCGAAGAGTCCAATGCTTCTTCGAGGAATCAGCGTGAAGCTCAATTGCCGCCAGCCTTGCGAGGTCTTCCATGGGCAGTCCCGGCCAGCGATGGAAGACGAGGATTTCCGCCACGGCGATTAGCTCACCACTCAATTAATGGCTCGCGGTCGGAGACGAGGGACGCTGTCAACCATAGAAGAGGCGCTGGCATGAACTCGTCTCAGCCGGGTGAGACACGCTTCAAGGTCGAGAACGAGGAATCACGCATCAAGCAGGAGGATGAAAGCGATACCGTTTCGCCTGGCCAGCAGCCTACTACTTGGTTGACTGACTCGCCCGTCAAAGCTGAAAGCGATCCCACCGTCAAAGTCGAGAGCGAGGAACAAAGCTCCGACGCTCCGCATCCGGCACGTGTGGGAGGACAAAGGAGTTCAGGCAAGGACGCGAAGCATTTGAAGACTCCTGCGGAGATCTTGGGATGGAAACCTGCGTTCCGGACATGATGGAAGTTGGGCGTACTTGACTTGTACATTGCACCGGATCTTGGAAGAGTTGTAGGGAACGGAACAGCAGTAATGAGGGACGAGATTAGGCAGAGGAGGCATGCTGTCAGTGATTGAGATCTTCACAGAGGACGACAGCGGACAGGCGAACTTTGCAATTGGAACACAGCTCGAGAACGTCACTGCGAGTATACATTGAGTTAACTATACCTGCTGTATCTTCCATGTCTCCTGCTTTCTGCTCAGATCTGCTTCCAGCCAGCAACGGACATCCAATACCTGTGACAGCGGGAGATGGGCAATCTGCATTAGTTTTTCGGCTATACCTCCTTCTCCAACGTCCATGCTGCTATATACAATGCCGTCAAAGTATCGCGCCCTGCGTCACTGAAGCTGGGAGTCTGCGCTATGCAACAAGGACGAGTGTTTCGTGAACAGGCCTCATGGCCTGATGTCGAAGCCACAAATTGGTGCCTTTCCTCTCGCGATACCCCAGTCGCTTCCACTCATGTCCTCGGCTGCGTAAACAATCACCTGTCTGATCCGGTTGACTCTTCATGTCTCGACCCAGCAAGGCAGAGTCCGCAACTCAGCCACTTCCATCGGGAACGGCAACGTCCCATGGTAATCAGAGAATGCCCAAGACGTCGTGCTCACACACAAAACCCACTCAAACACCATCGCCTTCATCTCCTCGTCAGCCCACGCCGTGATCGGGTTGCTACTCGAATGGATCTCAATCCGCGCCACACCGCGAGCCTGTCCAGGATGCGGAAACGGGACGAAGAACTTAATCCTCGCATTCTCGTACACCGGATCCCTCTCCTTCCAATGCGCCATGACGTCGGGGTAGTTGGACACGTTGGGAGTGTAGAACGGCATCCAGCGCCACAGTAGGTTGAAGTGCGCCAGGAGAGCATTGGATGGTCGGTGGCGGGTCCAGGCGCCGAATCTGTAGCAGTCGTGCTCGTCTAGGGAGATGTCGACGTCTTCGATGGAGCCGCACTCGTGCAGAATCTTGAGCGCAGCTTTTCGAGAGCTTTGGGTGACGGAGAGGGCGTTCTTGACTGTCTGCCAGGCTTCGATGTCTATTGCTTGGAGGTAATTTTGATTTGGCCCGGTG
This sequence comes from Zymoseptoria tritici IPO323, assembly GCF_000219625.1. NCBI lineage: Eukaryota > Fungi > Ascomycota > Dothideomycetes > Mycosphaerellales > Mycosphaerellaceae > Zymoseptoria > Zymoseptoria tritici. The sequence continues at coordinate 2,230,312 of NC_018212.1, read as the reverse complement.
GTGTAGAGATGGAGTTCCAACGGAGTGGTGGCCGCTTGGACAATAATCTTATCTTTCATTTCCTGCGGCAGTTTGGTCCAGATATCGGTCATTGGCGCGCTCAACGGCGTCGAGGTCTTTGGCAGTTCTTGCGGCAAGGCGTTTGCTTGGATGCTCTTCATCTTGTTGATATACGTGCGAGCAAAGATACTACAGGACGGCAAATTGCGGACGCTGTGGAATGGGGAGTCGTTGGGAGAGGTCGAGGACAAGAAGGGTGATTTACAAGCTCCGGACACGGGTGTTGCGGGCGGGCCGAGATCCGACAAGCGCTCGCAGTCTACAACACGTCGCGATAACGCATTGTGGTGGGCAGTTCAGGACTGTACACAGCTCTCATGCACAAATTATGATTCTGCGGGCGACAGAACGGAGCAAGACTGTGCTCGGTCTGGTAAAGGACGAACAAGTAGCAAAAAAATGCAAAAAACGCGGAGCTGATGGGGCAGCAACATGGAAGAATTTACCGGCCTTACTATCCTGGCTGGACTTCCGTGTGTCTACAATGACGCAGCCTCGATGGCGACGTGGCAAAGTTCACTCGCTGAGGAGCTCTATTCATACATGCAGATGAACAGTCTGGCTCCCATTCAGGTGCGATGAACAAGATCGCTGTATAGGACAGAATCGTACCATTCATCGCACTGTTCCTGTCTTCTACCTCGGTCCAACAACCATTTATTCCCTGTGCTCGTGACAGCAAGCCGCGAACGACTGCGGGCGTTTCGAAAGCACTGCGGTTGTTCTCCGCACTCAGTCTGACTCGTACTCGCTTGCTGAAGCTCGCCTTGTGCTCCGTACGCCTTGTGTCCTCTGTTATGTGACATCGTCCCTTACTCTCCCTGTTGCTGAGCAGATTGTACAGGAAGCCATTAGCATTCGCTCTATTCCTTCCCGGGATGTTCACTCCTTGGTCCACATGTCGATCAACGCTGCAGCACAAAGCGTGCGTGCATTCGTGCCATCAACATCAGCCCGAACATTGCCCACTTCTCTACTTCTCCACCCAGCGAAGCAGCGCCCGCATTCCGTTCACCGTAGCAGGAACCGGTAAAGGCGCGGCCAGCGGGGGATCTCTCTGAATACCGAAAGCCCATGGTCCCCACGACGCAAACCGCAGCCAGCCAGCCACTTTCCTCCTCACTTCGCTGTTAGTAAGTACCGGAATCGGGTTGATGCTGGACACGATCTCGATGCGTACTACAGACTGAGGTTGTCCAGGACGTGGAAGTGGAACGAAAAACTTGACCTGTGCTCCAACGCATGCCTCGTCAATGGGCGAGCCAGCGTCAAGATTGTCGATGCTGGGCGTCCGGAATCCCATCGATCTCCAGATCAATCCGAAATGAGCGAGGAGGGCTGGGCTTGGATGATAAAGTCGCTTTGGTCGGTAACCAGTGAGGCTCACTAATTCGAGTGACCCGTCAGCGTGCACGTTTCGCAGCAGCATTCTGCGCGACGATTTGGTGACGCGAATAGCGTCCACGAAAGCGAACCACTTTTTCTGGTCGACCGCTCGTATACACCGCGGCTGTCCTGGTTGGTAGGCGGTCATGGTGACTCGCAATGGAGCCATTGCGGCTTCAGTCGTGGCTTCGAGGATGATGATCTCCATCATTTCTCGTGGCAAGTCGCACCAGCTGTCGATCATGGGCGCGTCGAGCGGTGTGGAGGTTCGTGTTAGATGTCTCCGCTGGGCGGCGCTTGATTTTGTGGTGTCCATGTTGTCGAGAAACACCTTGCGCGCGATCGTGGACGTTGATTAGAGCGCGGTGTGTAAATCGTAATTTGAAAGATCAGCGCGGACGTCGATGTCAAAAATTGCAAGCGACGGGACGGGACGGCAATTTGGGTGAAGCCAGAGGTTGCTCGTTACTCGGACATGTCTTGCTCGCCGTGAGAGTATCAGATGCTTGCATTGACTGAACTCAGAAACTGAAGGTGCTAGAGATACACCTGCACCGGTAGCATGCTTGCCCTCATAGAGGGCTCCACGTCGCTACGAGTCATCTGCGTGCTGCGACGTCGTTAATCGCTCTTCCTGTTGGTGAGCAAAATGATCAGGCAAGCCCCCAGTCTCGCTGCTTTGCTCGCATGAGCATCAGCTCCCCGTTTGAGAGTTTCGCGATTCGCCGACTCAAAGTGGCCGTCCCGTTGTGCTAGAAAGATTGACACGCACATCGCACCGCCCATTACTTCTTGACCCACCGGAACATCGATCGCAGCTCAGCTATCTCACCTGGAAACGACACAGACGGATCCCTTTTCGGTCCGCCGCCGGGCTGAAGCACACAAAACGCCCAAGATCCGTATGATGCACGCTTAGCCCAATGCGCCACCCTCCTCTGCATTTCTTGGTCCTGGAGGTGCCGGAGGACATCGTTGTGGGACTCGATGTCGACGCGTACCAGTCGTTGAGCTGATCCTGCATGCGGGAATGGAATATACAGTCTGATATTTGCGTCGGGATACCTCTGGTCCAGTGTCGTGGGGAAAAAGAAGCTCCGTGAAGCTCGATCGATGTACTCCAGACGGAACGGCATTGAGCGACACAGTAGTGTGAAGTGAGACAGGAGGGCGTTCGATGGCTGGCGGCGGTATGGAGTATGATCGCTCCTGGCGATGACGACGTCTTCAACCGATCCGCTTTCGTGAACTGCTTTTAGCGCTGCCTTGCGCGTACTCTTGGAGATGCTGAGAGCTGTTTTGAATGCGTTCCATTGCTGAGAGTCTACCGCCTGGACGCATCGCTGGCCGTGTCGTAGATAAAAGTGTGCCTGTAGTGGAACAAGTGCGGCTTCCGTGATGATCATGCTTTCGACCTCCGGCGGGAGTGTCGTCCAGATGTCGGTCATGGGCGCATTCAACGGCGTAGAGGTCATTTTCGGGAGGGTCTGCTGTAAGAAGATTGACTGTGCGGCTACCATGTTGTCGCGAAGGATTCTTGAGTGCGCGGGATTGACTGTTAGGACACAGTGTATGAGCTCCGCGTTGAGATGAGGATGAAGATCAAAGTCAAGAAGCGCTAGCCACGGGACGGAACGTCGATACGCGGACAGATCGTGAAAAGACTGCAGACCGGAAGGACACGCATGTTGCGAGAGAACGGTCAAAGCATGGTACATTGGATAAGGTATGTTAATAGGAAGCATAGACTGGTACATTGAGGATGTGTGCAGGGAGCAGAGAGAATGGCGTTAGCCAACCTGTTCAAGAGACCCGACGCTCAGACCGCGGAGACCTCATCGATCAGTACAACTACCCTCACAGCATTGAAGTACATTGGAATTGAGAATCACAAGGTGCTTGAGGACCCGGACAGTAGTTTGCGAAATGCTCTAGCAACAGGCAGAAGGCACTTGTATTGCTCCGTGATGACCTCAAATCTTTGTCTCTTAATGTTTCTGCTTTGAAGCAGCAAGCCAGACTTGAATGCGGCGATACAACAATGAAATCGGCATGTTTGTGACCCTATTGGAATTCTCCAGGGCCTGCTGCAGACAGGCTCTTTGTGCTCAGCAATCAGTCTGATCTGATCTTCTTCCGTAAAATCCTTCCATCGCGCTGATCAGCGACATGCCACAGCCAATTGGACTTACCTCCAACTTGCCAGTCACGCATGCCATACCGGATCCCTTGCGCGACATCCGACTTCCATACGCCATCTCGAAATTGCTCCTCTCGTCCAGCAGTCCATCGATACAGTCCAGCCACTTGGTCTTGCCACTCGCAAATCCTGCTCAAATTTGCACCCAACGAAGCCTGCCGGGCATCTCCATCATCTCCAGCTGTCCGATCGCCAAATGAGCTCGTTGCCCATTCGGTATGAGTTGATCTCCAACGAAGGCCCAACAATCCATAGACACCTCGCACAGCCAATTATGCATCTGAACGGCCACCAAGGAGGGATTGAACCGACCTGTCATGGGAGCAACTGATGTGATTTGGATGTGAGAGAATTGTCTGGCTTGCCCTGGTCCCGGCATACGGGCCACGGTCTTGATCTGACGAATGTTTTGATCCGCCAGGAAATGTATTCGGTTGTTTGAAATACCGTGTTTGAGCTTCCAGTAAGCTGCAGGAGCGACAGCAACGATCGAACCAAAGTGGTCGAACAACGCCCTTGAGATGCGGCTGGAGGCGGTCAAAGCCCCGATCCCGAGGATCCCGTGGCCGTGTGCAAGCACGCCGTGCTCTCGAAGTACCTCGAGGGCTGCCCTGCGCGAGTCGCTGTCGATGTACAGCATGTTCTTGAGATGTTTCCAATCGCTGTCATTGGCGGCTAGATCATCGGCGGCCAGACCATCGGCGGTCATGACGCATTCGCCAACGTCGTCGTGGAAGAGGTGGACCTTGAGGCGTGTCGGAGTTGACGCGAGGAGGATCATGCGACTGATCTCTTCTGGTAGCTCGATCCATATGTCGAGCATTGGCGCATCTAGCGGCGTTGAGACTGGCGAGCTTGGAGGCGTCGCGGCCGGCATGTCTTGTTGGTTGATCATGTCTTGCTGCGGTGTTGTCAACCTCGAGAGCGCCGAACGGAGACTGAAGAGGATGACCAAAGTCGTGAACTACTCCTGAGCGAAACCTGAAGCCTGCCGATCAACGAGGAACTCACAAGCCGAAGTCACTCCGCAATTCACCAACTTCCAGGCTTTGATCCCGCAACACCCACTCCTACTATAAACATTGAACATCAACACCACTTTTACACGATTCTATACACACACCACTCTCAACACCAACTCCAACACCACTCGCAGCACCATACACCACACCTACACCAACAACTCCCCTTCACAACACCACGTCCAGTCAAAATGAACAACACCGACAACACCTCCGCTCCTCGCCGCTCTCAGCGCAACGCAGGCAAGAAGTCCGAAGACCTTCCCGCGTAAGTGCCTCATTCCTCACGTTGCATACCAACATAGCTAACAGCAACAGTGCCGTCTCAAAGACGAACAAATCGTCGTCACAACCTGCCGAAGCAGAGAAGAACTCCAGCCGCACAACGAGGAGCAAAGGCAAGGGCAGGAGAGGTGGAGGTGCGCCTGCCGGCGAAGAGCTGGAGATGGAGGATGCGCCAGTCGGCGAGGACGAGGACACCATCACCGTCACCCCACGGCAACCAATGGCGAATTCTCGCATGGCCGGCGAGATGCGCCCACCTGCAATTCCTCCCACGAAGACCGGCGCGCCTCCCACAAAGTCTACGCGATTGACCAGGTCGGCCTCTTCACCTTCCAAACCTGCTACCGCCGACAACGCCGTCAACTCCAACAGAAATGCGCCCACCAAACGAGGCACAGCAAAGACAGCGGCTTCAATGAGGACGGCGGAGTCGAAGGATGTGGCGGAAGAGGAGGTGGAACAGGACAATGGCCAAGTGGCGAAGAAGTCAATGCTTGTCAAGTTGAAAGTGAACGTGCCGGTGCCCAAGCCCAGGCCTGACCCCACCTTCGAGGAGTACGGCAACCTCCTCATGTATAACATCGAAGGAGGTCAGGAAATGTACGAGGAGCAGGGTGGTGACGCCAAGTACGGCACGGCGGAGGAGAGGATCCGGGAGGCGATCGCGAACGGTCTCGCCGAGCGTGCGCTTGCTGAGATCCCTGACCCGGTAAGTTCTGAAGCCAGTCAAGAGGGCGACGACGAGGAGGGAGACGGGGATGGAGAAGGCGAGGGCGGAGAAGATGAGGAGGGAATGGATGAGGACTGAGGGCACTAAGCCTTCAGGTTCAACAACATAAAGTGCATGGTTGGGCATGAAGCGGAGCACTTTCGCAAAGGAGCTTGCTGCGAGCGGCAACGAATACTCGCCGGCGGCAGTGCACAGGATCGAAGTCGAGATCGAACGCGTCCGTCGGTGAGTGCGCTGTCCAGAGAGCAGAATGATCGGTATCCAAGATCGTTCGTACAATAATGAATACTACCGTGACTCCGCCATATCTTTCTGCTTCGCTTTCACCCAATTTGCTTGAAATGTCTTGCTGCTTTCTCCGTTTAACGCCCCCCCTTGCTCCTTCGGCCTTCAACGGCGTATGCCCTCCGCGATACTCGACAGCTTAAGCCGTTCATTGGACTTCACGTGGACAACGCTAGCGGGAGTATCCTCTGTCGCCGATAAGAAGACTGATAGTCCCCGAGCAAGAGCGCGAGGACCGGGAATGATCGTGGAGCAACCTGCTTTGAAAATGTAAAGGTTTTGGAGTGTCGAACGGTGTTCATTTCGCTCCATAAACAACAGCCGGTTGAGCGACCGATACAAGCGACGAAAGCCTCAGTCCACTCTGTCGCTGCTGAAGCACACACTCTTCTCCCTCCTACTTCACAAAAGCATCATCCATGTAGTCCTCCCCCTCCCCCGAAATCCACGCCTCCCCAGTCCCAAACACCGCAAACCCCTCCCTCACTGCATCCACCCACTCCAACAACCCCACCAACAACCTCTCCTCCCACCAACACCCCCCAAATTTCTCCCACAGCGTCCTCCCCACAAACCGCTTCAACACTTCCGCCTCCCTCGCCACTTTCCCATGGTGAACAAAGCCAATATTGGCAGGGACTCTGTCGACGACCACAGAGACCCGCCGAATCACACCCTTCTCCATCTCCAGCAGAGCTCTCATCTCCACCCATCTGCCTTTCTCCTCGTTGCCAAAGTCGACGACGACTCGGCGGAAGCCACGCAGAACTCCTCCCTCCACCACCTTTGCTTTCACCGGCATGTGAGCCGTCTCGTCTCGAAATTCCACCCGGAGGACGCCGTTCTCCTCCATGATCTCCTTCATATCCTCAGAAATCACTCGGCAGGAGAGCTTCAACTTGAACCATTGATGGAGAGCTGGACGATTCAGTCGGTCGGAGAGGAGGAGGAAGCGCCAGGGTCCGGGAGGAGAGGACTCGGTCTCTGCTTCGCGGCTGATTTGCAGCCGGAGAGGGTTGGTTGGGACGGGGTTGGCGAGGCGGAGGATGCGGCGACGGAGAGCGGTTGGGAGGCGGAGGAGAGGAGAGGGAGAGGAAGAAGAGCTCGCCATTGTGAGGACGGGTGGTGGGCTGGTGGTGGTGGTGGTCGGCGGTGTTGATGAGTCGGAGGCGGAGAGGGCGGAGGAGAAACGGGCGGAGAGCTTCCTTGCGGCGGTGCGGTGTTGTCGTACTGGCGGAGCTGATGTTGGTATCGTCGTCGGTTCAGGAGAAGAGAGTGCTGCAGCAAGAAGTTGTGATGATCGATCTCTCGCGGTCGCTGTTGTTCGTGCGTTGGTCAACACCCAAAGAGTGAAGTTCCAACGCCTCCGTTGCGAACAATCCATCCCATCGACACATCTGATCACACCCTTTTTCGCCGCTTGGCGTTTCACATGCTTCACTTCCGTCCAGCTTCTGATTCTTCTTCTTCTTCCTTTGATCACACACCAACATCGTCACACTATATCATCGTTGTTTCTTTCTCTTCCAAACAACAATGATCAACACCACCCGACAGTGGCGAGTGTGGGATCCCGGGGGTGGGTGGTGGCAGCAATGTCATCACTCACCCTATTTTGCGTTGTGTCGTCGGCGGCGAGGTGAGTTGGACGAGACTTGTTCTCATCGATATCATTGGACTTGATAGCTGACCAGTATATCTTTACAGTTCCCTTGCGGCCGTGTCAAGCGCTTCCTGAACCGCTGCTGCCACTCCAGCACCCTTCGTCAGCTCGACCGGTCGCTCCACCTGGTACTACGACGCCAATGGAGTTCCGTGCAGAGTACACCTGCATCAGCAGTGCTCGCAAGGCGCTGGCTGATCTCAACGACTCAGTTCCCCTTGTGATCAAGGTATTTAACTTGACCTCGCCGCTTCCTCATTGTCTGCTAACATCGCACCAGGGCTGGTACCTCACGGCGAAGATGTACTCCAACTGTCGTTCCGAACACACATCACACTTCAACACATCCACATCATGCCTGGCCTCTCAACCAACATGACATCCCCCACCAAGACCTCCACATCGGGCTCCAGGACTTCCAAGGAGTACGCTCGTCGTGTCGCAGTTCCGCACTCCCTCGGCTTCAAGCCCACCCCCGGCTCCCCAACGTGAGTATCACTTCCCACACATGCCTTACAGCTCACCTGCACATTGCTGACACCTCACTCTCAGGCGTGACAAGCTCCGCCAGTTCTCCTCCTACGCGGCGACGAGAAGCTCGACACCCTCATCAAGGCCACCATCGCACCACCGTCTCAAGAGGAGGTTACCCATCGCTCGCTGGCAATGCCGCCAAGGACTTCAAAGTCAAGCGCATCACGCCCCGCCACCTCCAGCTTGCGCTCCTCCTCAAGGTCGAGCAGAAGAAGACGAAGAAGATCGATGCCTAGGCGCGCACAAGCTCCCACGGCATCGAAACGACTGGATCAACAGACCACACTACACATGAGATACCCGTGGGCTGTTTGGAGAGTCGCACCTACGTTCAGGACACGTGACATTTGTTGTTGGATTATCGTGTTGAAGGATGGGTGTGGCCCAGTTCTGTCTTTCCTCTCTTTCTTCTTCTCTACTACTACTTGTTGCTCTCGGGCATGATGGAACGGTCTTCTGACGTTGGCGGGGGATTCTTGATGAAGAGCGGACCTGTGGTCCCTCATGGAAGCAGCTCTACATCGTCAGCTTCAAGCACCCACTCGCGTTGATGTGTTCTACTGGCTTGCTGGTGTCTGGCTTTTTACATTCGCGAGGGTGACTTGGTAATCGAGGAGGTCGATCGCGGTCAAGATCCCAGCATCGTTCAGCATGCCAAAGTCACTCCAGAAGCAGCTTGCCTTCTCATGAAGAAGTTCGCCGAACAGCATGCTCATTTTGCTTTGTTAACATACATATCGTATCACCAAATCATTCAAACTCTACCATGCTCTCGTGTTGCTTCCATGGCTGACAACGTACATCACTGCCTGTCCTCCTTTCGTGTGTATGTCCTGTGATCTTCTCGACGAGGAAAACTTCCGGGAAAACGGGCCATCCCAGGATATCGTGATATGTGCACGCTAAAAGTTTGCAGACGTGACCTGAGCTCGAACAACAACATCACAATCCTCAACATCACCACTCCCTCGCACTGCATCACTCCAACCCATCAACAACGACCGTACCAATATATCCACCGCCATACCACCCTCCTGTCACCATCAAATCGAAGCAACCTCATCAACTTCCTCCGCAGAATCCCACCAACTCCTCTGCTCCTTTCATCCTCTCCGCCGCTCTCCACCAAACCCAGCACCAACCAACCCACCAACCACACTACCATGACCTCAAGAGACATCCTCGGCAATGAGCGATTCGGAAACCGAGATAATCGAGAGCAGTATGTCCTCGATGCGGCTTGGGCTCTGTATATGATGAGTAGGAGGGATGTGGGGGAGGCGAAGGAGCAGATGCAGGACAGGGAGAGGGACAAGAGAGAGAAGAGAGCGAAGCAGAGGGAGGGAGAGGAGGAGGCGAGGAAGGGGGAGGAGAAGGGGAGGTAGGCTGCTAGTGAGGATAGCAGTGATTTGAATGATGGGTGAGCGGAGGAAGCGGTCCGGGTTAGGAGGAGGAGGATGAAACGAATGGCTGAGCGTCTGCTCGAGGATCAGGCATAGCAAAAGTGATATCGAAGCGGCGATGGTCTGGCGGTCCATCGAAATCAGAGGCGTCTTGACTGGTGAGCCTTCGGGTTTCTCTTACAGCCCCATGATCGAAGCAAACTTGGAGGAGCTTCATGCTCCTTCTCGCTGTTGTCCGTCCGGGAAGTATTCTGAATCATGCCTGACTCATCGCGATCACTACTTGGATATTTTCTTCGCTCAGGCGGCCTTGTTCCCAAATCTTCCACCACTCCTGGTCATCAAAGCCGTCCACGCCATCATTCAAATTGGCATACCGAGCGACTTCAAGCGCACTCCGCCGACCGACGGATTACCACGTTCGCCATAATTTCGAAGCCAAAACTGCCCACTGGGATGGAATTTGCGCAAGGCGGACACACCGTTGATATGGACGATCGATCGAACACCAAAGAAGTTTCAGAACCCGGCGATCACACATGGCTCCGGATTCATGTATACCCCCGTAATTACATTCTGGAACTGCGCGCGGCGACGGAAGAGACTACAGAGCCGAGCTCCGATGGATTCTCCCTCGGCAAGGCAAGAGATGGTACACTTTGGCAGGTGTTTGGAAATCCGTGGCAGGATAACGACTTTGTGTACAGCATCGCGCCAGAACATCGCGTAGGGCAACTTCGCGAACATCGCACCAAGGTCGCTGTCCAGAAAATGGGTGGTCCAACTCCCTTCAAATCCTCGGGATACATTGTGTCGTACCTCGAAGATCCCAACGACCAAGAATCATGGCGAGGAGAAGATGAGGTCAAAGAACGGAACAGCTACCTCAAGGCTTGTCTGGATTGCCACGAATACTACGACAAGCCTAGGAAAGAGGCTCTGGCAATGCTGGTCGCATTCGGACTTCCGGAGGACGATGCAATTGGTATCTACTGCAGACAGAAACTGCTGCACCGGTCCGGATGGCCCTTGAAGCACGAAGAGGTTCCGGAAATGCTGGATATCTTTCGGCGGAACCCAACACGGAGAGGCTTCCGGGACACATATTATTGGCTGTCCAATGGAAGCACGGGGAATCTCAAGCTGCCTGTCACAGTCAAGCTCGAGCTTGAATGGGGTCCTAGGGTGCACGATCTGAATCCGGGCCCCAAGGAGTTTGATCACTGTTTCCCTGAACAGGTTCAAGTCCTGGTGCGTGTGCCAGGGCTTGATGGTGGTGCAATTGACGCCAGTGAGCTTGTTGGCTTGGATGGCGTTGGATACGGGGTCGTTTCCAATCCATCCAACAAGGATCTAAGAGATTCCATTGGATATCCAAGTCCTAATCCGGTAATCCAACAAGAATCCAATAAGCAACGGCTTCTCCGAATCTCGCCTCTTCGAACGTCAAATCTACGCTTTATAGCGAGATTGCGGCACTTATGTCCTTACTACTGGCGCTATTGGATTTATTCTGGCGTTGGATTGGATCTTAAGATCGATTCCAATCCATCCAATAACAAAGACATAGTAATCCAACACCGCCAAAACGATCCATTGCCAATCCAACCCAACAAGGATCCAATCCAACAAGCTCACTGATTGACGCCATCGATATTGGATGCATCTTTGAGGAAGAGGACAACGAGTACAGCGATGGCGACGACTGGGACGAAGACGGCACTGATGCCCGCAACATTCGCGTGCTCTTTGATCTCGCCCCAGGTCCGCCCATGTCCGCCCATGTTCTATGCTGTTTCCCTGCCCAGGATCGGAGACGCTCGGTTTGATCAGCCTTCATATACGAAGGAGATCGACTGCTGGCAGCAGCTGATGGGCTTTGATGATGCTGATCTACCCGGCAACCACGATGACACTGACAGCAACCGCAAACCTCCGGTCAAGTTTGCAGCCGACATCTCATCGTATCCCAGGACACACATCGCACGGCTCGGAGACATTTTGCAGCAAGGAGGATCACTCTTGCATCCGGAGAGACTATACGGAGATCTCAAGGTCGTCGGCATTAGTCTTAACGAGCATCTCAAACAACGCTCGAAGCCAATCGAGCAGGAGGAGAAACACAGGGATGGTTAAAGGCCAAGCAGGAATATGCTTCCAGGAATCGACTAAAGCTGCATACTCCATACTCTGCGCGCGGCAATTTGCACATGATTCTCGCGCATTCTGTTCTCTTTCTTTCTGCTTGACTATAGCCACGCCCCTACCGAGCAAACGAGCTCCCGCAGTCCATTTCATCTGGACGTTAGGCTCTCGACTTTCCTACCATTGCAAGATTCGCAATCCTCGTACACGAAATTCGGACAGAACATAGCATCACAAAAGAAGCTGCCAGCAGATCCTGCTCGTTTCACAATCAGTCTCGCAGGGTCAATGAAGCGCGGGGACTCTCGCACGATTCCTTGTCACTTGCGAGCAGACTCTGCGAGTGACCGACAATGCTGTGGCGCAAAGACCTCCCATACCCTGAACATCTTCTGCACCCGCACCGGAAGCACCACAGTAATGTCTTCAAAGCGCACATCGTTGAGGGTCAAACATTCTTGGGCGCCATGGTATCAAAGATACCACTGTCAACCAGGAGGATAAAGCGGATTGGCTTGCGAAGGTTGCATCATTCTTCGCACACCGACCAGTAATCTACGCCATCACTTTAATCAGCCCTTCAATCGGGTTCAAGCGTAGGTCACAGGATTTCGGGTGCCGCGGAATCCAAAACACCGCTGCAAGCCGTGAATGGCGCACAATCCAGCTCTTCTTCACGCGCCGGCGACGATTCCAGACGTCAAGCCAAGCACGACACCGAACTCCATTCATGGATCGGAATCGAAACGGGCGAGGGCGACAGGGTGGCGGAGTGTTGAACAGCGAAGTATGAGACTAAGTGCTCCAGGCGCTTGACCACTGTGAGAGTCAGTGGTGATGCTCCGCTGCAGACTCTCGGCAACCTGCGGAGGTTGCAAAAAATGGTGGGCTCACGAGCTCCGCGCTTTCGGTTACACTGTGTCCCAAGACAAGAATGTCCGTTGAGATGGCCCGGAATGCCAGAGGAGATCCTTTCTACGCCATTCGATGACTGGGAGAAGAGATACACCATGAGCTACCGCAGCGAGAGGAATCAAGGCAAGTGGCGAAGCAAACTCGTGTTCGGAGATTCGGAAAGCTGTCGGATGGCGGATTCGGAGCTGGGTGTCTGGTGTTCCAGATCTCGACAGGAAGTCGTGGATACTTGAACAAACTCAGGACATTGGCAGCGCAGACGCCAAGGCGATTCATTGTCAGCATCAACGGCTCAAAATATTGGAAGAAGACATGGGAGCCTTCGCACAGGTCCTTGCGACAAGTCCTGTGAAGGCTCCGCTTCTCCAATGCGTCTACCATCGATGGCTTTTGAGAACACAAGAGCGAGCCGAGCTGCGATTGTATTCCGATTCGTACCTGATGAACCCGGCGATATACTCGCCGAAAGCTGAACGCCACTGCAGCCCAGAGTTCTTCCTAGCAATCCCGAAGTCATTCGCGTCACTCTTGCCGACCATCTCAGAACAAGCTCGACCTGCTGAGAGAGAGAAAGAGGAGGATTGCAGTGTCCACCCAGCCAGCCCGGCTGATTGAGACGAAGCAAAGCACCACCATCAGCTCCCGCTCGGTCATGAAGCGCAGATCGCACTCTTCAAGGGATCGACATCGGTCAAGAAGCGGGCAGCTCAGCCGGTAGATGAGATCGGGCATGGCACTGTGGGCTGGAGAGGTACGACAGGGGAGGATAAGCCGAAGCTAATAGAAACCCGACAGAAGGGTTCCCTAGGGGGGTGGAGTGACGCCTGGAGTCTCAGGCCACGTTGACAATGACCGGTCCGTCTTCCGCGGTAAGCACGACAAAGAGTGTAGCGGTTCAGGGCATCGATGATAAGGTGGAAGACGACTTGAAGGATGTTTAAAGGAAGGAAAAGTTATCTCAGCGGACGACGTCACGGGAACAGTTACTTGCAGCATGGCGGAGCTGGTCTACATAGTGCACGGAAGTTCTCAAGCGTCCTGTACCTTTTCCTCGCCGCTGATCTTTCTCGTATGCTAGCTGTTGGCCGTGGATCAGCTACGCAGGGAAAATGCACGAGACCATAGGGATAAAGCCCTGAAGCTGCAAACGAATGATTGACGTAACGTTGAAGAGTCCTTGTGGAAGTCAAATTGAGCCACTTCAAGCGCACATCTTCCAGTTTGGTCGACGTGAGCTCAAATCTTGACTAAGCAGAAAATCCGGCTCGTCGTGATCACCAACACGTATTCCTCCGAGCACAACACTTCATCAACCGAAGTTACTCCAGCAAATACTTCATCGTCCGAACCGACGCGAAGAATCTTACGTCCAGAACCGATGTGAAGTCGAGTTTTGGCTAAGCAACGAGGCTCAGGTCTTTGAAGACGAACTCACATTCGAAAGTCGACTTCACCGCCCCAATCAACGTTAGACTTTCACGATGGTTTCAGGACACCTCGAACGCCGCCGGCGTGCGCGCGAACACCTCGAAGAAGAAGAGAGAACTTTAGAGCTCCTGGACGAGTCGAACCGAAAAATGAAGATGAGCGCAGTCTGGAAGCGTCTTCCCGTCGAGCTGACCAGTATGATCATCGCCCACAATGCTCTGCTACCTCTCGAGCTCCATGGATGCACCACAAGCATCCGTCATCACGAGCGCATCCAGGCCATCGATCCGGAGAAGTAGCAGCAGGTCCGCACAACTTTGTCCATCTGCTCCTCCATACGCACCGACATCATCCGCACCCTTAAGACCCACGGCGCTATCGAGCACATCCGATTGAGCTCGGGTCGAGGTCCCCGAGAACAACGCCTTGAGCTAACCTGGTGGCTGCTCAGACACTTCCGGTGGGTGTACATCAATCGCGACTTGTGGTCTCCGATGGTGAGGTGTGATGCCGATATTGGTATCTTTGTCACTATGCCGATCCCAGAAGCGATGAGGAACGTCGGGCGTATCGAGCATGTTCATGCTGGTGATCATCGTGGACGGAGCGTTGACGAGCTTGAGGAACAGATGGAATTTTGGCGCAGTGTCGCAGGGTCGGTGTCGTGGATGTTCCGGACTGTGGGTGGGTGGTTGATGCACAATGCCGCTGGAGATGGGTTTGATGTTCGGCGGCTCATCTTCAGGCCGGCGTGAAAGCAGAGGGAAAAATTTCACGGCAGCATGAAGCCGAGGAAGCGCGGTCGAGGAAGACCTTGGCGAGAGATACCCAGCATTGGCCCATGAAACATGGCGTCGGAGTTGTCGGCATTTAGTCAAAATGGCGCTGGCATACCGAGCGTTGCTGTTGCAGTCTTCCAGAGACTGGTCGCGAGGAATGGACAGGATAAGCAAATGTGAAGGGAAGTTCAATGCTTCAACTCAATGAGTGTTCTCTGCGGCCTTCGTCGGATCCGAAACTCAACGATCTTAACCACTCCATGGAATCCTCTCTTTCTTCCTCATTTTCCTGCCTCTTCCGTTCCATCGTCGCAATGAACAGATAACGTAAGGCACTACTCATCTTTGCTACTGTCTAAGGATCGACCACTCCGTCCCGAGTTCAGGCGGAGTCCAGTTCTAAGTCAGCGACGGAATATATCCACAATGGAGCCGCATATCTTCTCCTACTGTAACGCCTACATTTCCAATACGACTTCCTACAGCCTTCCCCTCACTCATGCACACCATGCACCCCAAGTCGAGATGCCTAACACCTGAACAGCGCATTTCACAGCGCCAACGCAGAACTCTCGCAAGAGCAACGTGAGCTCCGTGTGGAAAAACCGATTGATCGAGCTGGTCACCATGGTCCTCATCGGAACCGCACTCATGCCTCTCCGACCCTTCGGCTAGCGGCAAGCTAAACGCCGAAGGCGATGGGCGCATCGGGACATCCAAGCTCCGAGAATAGAGGTACGTGCTCGGAATGTCATACTTCCCATTCCTCCCGGAAGCAGCTCATCCGCACCCTCGATATCTATGGTGCATTCGATGACATGGCCGAGATCGACGGTGAGGCTAGTCTGCTGACGACACAATTCGAACCACGGATGGCGCTGCTCGAGCATGGGCGAGGGTCATTCATGGGGGTTTTGACGAAGACGACCCTGGTGAAGGGAGTACAGGATGTCAGGCTCTTTATCAAGGTGCCCTTTGTGGAACAATGAGCAAGACGAGGTGTCCTGCAGCTACGGTACGATGTAAAGGATGATGGTTGCAGGAACGCTGATGTGCGGAGCGACGCTGCAATTGAGGACCGGATAAAGGGGTGGTT
Organism: Zymoseptoria tritici IPO323; assembly: GCF_000219625.1. Classification (NCBI taxonomy): domain Eukaryota; kingdom Fungi; phylum Ascomycota; class Dothideomycetes; order Mycosphaerellales; family Mycosphaerellaceae; genus Zymoseptoria; species Zymoseptoria tritici. The sequence continues at coordinate 2,214,381 of NC_018212.1, read as the reverse complement.
TGTAGAAGCAAAGTGCAGGTGATGCCTGTCCGGGAGTGTTATGGGCTGCAACACATCGGTGGCTGCTGGCAAGCGTGGAAAAGACAAGAGCAGATATGCCGGAGGACATGCAAGCTGTGGGATTTCAGTACACAGGGGTGTGGTGGTGTCCATGGGATATGGCAACTACACGGCAATCATCACGGCAGTCGGAGCCTGGTATGATCAAAGCCAGCCACGCTGAACATAGCCAAGAGAAAAAGGACGTGATGGAAACGACCTCGAGGCAGTGTCTAGAACGGATCGAAAATCCGGGAGACACTTTAGCTGTACAAGGCTTCTCGCTGTACTCGCGACGTGAAGGAGATCGGTGCGAACACTTTCGACGCTGCGCATTCATCTCCACGCCTGTCACTTTGAGGATTTACATTTCTACGACTTGCGAGAGACTGTCATGGCATCGGCACGAGAGTGTGAAGCAGACGATGATGGCAACAGTTTGCCATCCAATCGAATCAAAGCTTTCACGGAGGAGTGTACGGGCAGGACACTCCGCCGGCCAGGGAAGGTTGGGACTATAATGTGAGCAACAGGCTTGACAGGGCATCGTAGACTTGTCGTTTTGCTGGGATATGATGCCTGTGGCCAGAAACAGAGCTCGAGGTTATTGTTCATATAGTGGTACGGTATCCTCGTTCGTTCGGAGTATCCGAAGATCAAAAGCGTCCTGCTTTACAAGACTCTGAACCAGTTCCGCGCGTTCGGCCGTTTGCCGACTTGTCCTCATTCACCCTTTTGGCGCACCGTAGACCAGATTCCAAGACCTTGAGCCTCCAACAACTGCGTCTGCGGTTGATGAGCGACAAAGCATGTCACTTCCTCTCCGACCTAGACCTTGATCCAACAACATTCACGTCCGACCTTCTTCAAGCATTCAAGCACCTTGTCCGTCATCTTCTGTTCATCAACCACAGCGAGTCATCAACAACTGCCAGAATGTCTGTTACCAATCTGCTCTGCATCTGCTCTGCAACAAACTGGGCTTCCAATGCCACACCACCATGGTGCCCCTCGAGATGGCTGAGATGGTCAATGCATTCCGCAGCATCGCCCAGGAGCTGGCCGGCACGAATGAGGCCCTCACGATCATCATTGCCTTCGCATTCCTCATGGTTCTCGCACTCCTCACCATCATCGCCATCGGTCTCTCCGACCCGCCTCTCAACATCATCACAACCCACCACACCAACCACCACACCAACACACCATCAGCATGACCACCACACCAATGAGCGCCGTCTGGCAATCCATCCCTCTCGAAATCACCACCATGATCCTCGTCGAGACCGCTCTCCTCCCGCTGAAAGTCCACGCCCACTCCTACCTCCACCACCGCTACATCTCCGCCCTCGAAACCACCAACCCGCCCTCCACCAACGCCTGGCAAGTCGTCCTCTCCGCCCTCGCCATCAACCACTCGACCCGTCGGGCGGTCATCCACGCCCTCAACACCAACGGCGCGATTGAGCACAAGACTGACCCGGGAGTGGCGTACACGGCGCACTTTGGGCCGCAGCCGAGTTGGGCGCTGCTGGCGCATTTTCGATGGGTGTTTGTCTCTGTGGAGGATAGGATGGACCGTGACGATGTGAGGTGTTTGTGCGGATGCCGGTGCCCGGGGCGGTGAGAGCGGTGGAGAAGTTCGAGATTATTGGGGTGAAGCCGTCCCCGATGCAGGCGACGGATATTGAGGTGGCGGGGTCGGCGGCGAGGGTTTGTGTACGGGCATGGGCGCTGGGATGCTGGATGTTTTTAACGGTGAGCGGAGGGTGTATTGCGGCCTCGCTTGTGGATATGGCGCACGTGAGGGCCTTGCTATTTTGGGAGGAGGAGTGATGGGTCTCCGTTGTTTGGGCCAGAGACGGAAGCAGTGAAGAGGATGGCGAGGGTATGGAGCGAGTAGATGGCGGCGAAATGAAATGGAGAGAGAGGACGTTGGTGCGGAGCTTACTTCTTCAATCTCATCATTCTGTGAATTCGTTCAGCCTCCAACCAAGCGTGGGAAACTGATTGCTCTCTGTTCCCAGTGCCGGAGACCGGACCAAGGAGCAACGTGGCCAGTCTATGGGGAGTGTAGCTGGTGGCGAGAGTGAAGCGCAGAGAGACGAGGTCAGTACGACCCTCACTGGTCCGATAGCAATATCGTGTAAACTTGTTCGGCCTCCGAGAAGTATCGAAGACGATACAAAGGCGGTCTCCCATCGGCTCTCCTTACAGCACACATCATCTAAAGCACTGCTGTTTATTATAGGCCTTCGATCAACGATGTAGTCCTTGCAGCGATGGCAGTGCAATAATTGATCCAGAGACGCATTCGTCGAATAGCTTCAAGTCCTCGAACTGAAGCGCATCACCAAGGTCAAGGGAACGATCGCCACCCTTCAAAGGTCTGTTAACAAATGCGTCACGACTGAAGCCGAATTCGCAGCATGACCTCGTCGCGTGCATTGCGACTTCGGCGGGGTCATCGACTCATGCTCAAGCGCAGGTACGCTGTCCACCCGACATGCCCCAGAGGATATGCTTCGAGTTCGAGTACGCTAATACTACGCCGCTCATTACTGGACCGAAGAGCACAGCTCAGACTCCCTCTGAAGACGGAAATGCGTCGCCCTCACATAGCACTAAATCGCGACCCGAGGCAGCGCCATTCGTACATGCTATTCCTCGAAGTAAGAAGACCGATATCGATCCTCTCTCACAGGCCTGCGATACGATCATAGCGGGTCCTTCCCCACCGACGCCAATTACGACATTGATCGATGTCTGCGCTGTTGGTCTCAATGGTCGAGGTGTTCTCCTCCGAACTACTGCCAGCCTATCCCAGATCCTCCGACATGCGACTTCTACGACTGGCGAAATCTCATCCCCTCGGGAGATAAGGTGTCGGACGGAGAGGAGGACGATTCGGAGGAGGACGATTCGGAGAAGGACGACTCGGAGGAGGACGACTTGGAGGAGAGCGAGTTCTGGGAAATGTCCTAGATCGAAAGCATCGGCGCCACTGCACGCTCAATCGTGAGCTCTTATACGTACGTCGGAAGGCCATGTCAATGCAGGTCTCTACCACGGTGCAAAACGACGATGCTTCATAGAGGCAATAGCCTGATCCAGACCCAGCAGAGTTCACCTACAAACCACAACGCCCTGGCGACATCCAAGAACAAACCAAAGCAGCAATACGCTACTCTCAACTCGACCAAAAGCAAGCTGTACGGTGGAACTATTGGACTGGTGTCGAAGGAGAAGAATTTGCGGCTGAGATGCAATGCAGCTACAATAATCCGAGAATGATCTCCTCCTTGCAGAGGAAGGAGAAGCGGCTTAACTTTGAGGCTTGGGATCAAACCATTAATGGGACGGGCGAGCACTTACAAGCAAATACGATCAGTTGGCCGAGCGGAGACGGAGGTAGCCATCGAGTTAGTGTGCACCGCAAAGACAAGAGGTCTTAGAGATATGTGATGCGACGGAGTGGAGGAGGGCATGATTGGTAGCGCTGACTTGCAATGTCGGGCGAGTTGTTGCCTGACGCAGCCTTTGCTGACTTGAAGGCTATCGAGGTGTTTCTGTGCTATTAAAAGGTACCTCAAGAATGAGACTGGCGGACATGCCACGGCCTGTCCGCACACGCATGTCTCATGTCGATGCACTGTTTTCAGATTGCTTTCCCAGAATCTTACATGCGGCCGATGCTGCTGTCGAGTTCGATTCCTGCGTCCTGACGTTCCAGGGATCTTCCCGACATGCTCTGTGAATGCAGTCTACTTACAGAAGCTTATGGTGATTGCCGCAACAACTCGTCTCGGTAAGTTCTGCTTCGTCTCGAGTAAGGCAGCTAGGTCCTACATTGGCTTGTGTAGACGTGATCAAGCTGTGGCGAAATCGAGATCGCATTTCGAGATGTTTGACGGCCTCCTTTAAAGGACTGGCATAAGTGATAAGTCTAAGAACGGTTAATGTCTGGCGTTCATCGATGCTTTGTCGGCTTAGGCTGGGGTGACATCTCGATCTTCTTGCAGTCGTACCTAACGCTCATGGTTTATGTCACAAGTTCGTTCAATCGATCAGAACGATTGGTCGGCCGCATCTCACTCACGTAAGCCATCCACAGAATTCTTCTCGCTCATATTTCTCTCTCGTCCTGTTTGCGTCCATCTTCGATGCGGCCGCCGAAAAAGGCAGCCAGGCTCTGTGCCAGCATATAGCTCTGTATCTGAATTCGATTCTCAACTTCGCGCGACAGAGCAAAACGATGGAGTCACAAAGGAGTCAGGCAAAGACGAGCTGCTTTAGCACTCAAAGTATCAACGATCGAACCGTGGCACCCATCCTCACCGCCACCACCGCCCTCCCTGGTCTTGGCAAAAAGTACTCCCAAAAGACAAAAACCTCTGCCCACCAGTTGGTGAGCAGTGAAACCTCCCTTCGAGGAGTTTCTTTGTGAGCGGTGTCCAGAGGGGCAACATACCTAAGTCCAGTCCAGTCCAGATCCAGAACCCATGTTTCATCATATTGAAACGAAGAAAGAAGAGTGAAGGAGATAAACGAATGAATAAGAGCGAGGTGAGAAAGCAAAGTTATACTATACCTTTTAGTTGTGTGGAGTGATTCACTACCACTGCGCCATTGACGCTTTTTTCGGTAAGGTGAAGGGAATCGAGGGACCTTATGTACCTTACCTTGAATAGGCGGGGGAACGTCGGAGGTGAGGAACTGGACGCGTTGCCGACGTGTTCTCTCCTGTTGACAAGGCTGGATTGCGACACCGTTCTACCTTCTGGCAGGGCGAGACGTTTGATATGATTGTTATCAAGATGAGTTCATCACGATATTCGGATTCAACCAACAGCATCGCGTGTTTGCTCGTTACAAAGATTTATCCAGCTCCCTGTCCAATTTCGCGGAGTAGTCAAGTTTGCTTCATTCGCCGTCAAGACTGGCGAGGTCTGGATCCACTCGTCTAAAAGCAACGGCTGGATTGTCTTCACCAGAAAACAAGCAACATGCTGCAGAGAGAGCTTGATACCTTTCTACATTACCCGAGACATCCAGAGGCTCCACGGATGGTCCATTGCTTGCTACTGAACCTTTTAACGATGTCATACCATCCCGAGCTTCAGTTTTGTTCTTCCTCCTCCGTACTCATCACTCATTATCTAGATTGGAGCTACGCCTGTGAACACGCATTCCGTTCAGCATGTCACCCACAGTATCGTTGAGTCTTCGTTGGATGGAAGCACCAAGAGAGCTCGTGGACATGGTTCTCGAAGAAGTCGTCCTCACGCCACTGAAGATTACTGCTCCTCCACTCCACCCGCGCCCGGACCACAACGGCATCTGCGCCGTTTACTTGACGAACTGGAGACAAGTCTTGAGCATGCTTCAACTGAATTCGAACACTCGCAAGAATGGATTGCAGATCATCCAGCAGCACGGCGCGCTGGAGATCGTCCCAGTCCTGCCACACCTACTGATCCGTAATCGCTCGCTCCACAATACCCCACACTGGCTCCTTCGCTACTTCGGATACGTGTTCATCGACGACTACTATTCCTATCGCATTGGCGACCTTTACATCCGCGGCCAGGCGAGGGTCTTCGTCAACACGCCCGGCCCACCGCGACTCAAAGCCATTACACGTATCGAGATGAATTCTCAGCTCGATCCACGCTTATACTCGAAAGAAACCCAGGCGAAGCTGATGGAGGATTCGACATCGGAATCGGCAAAGACCGCGAAAAGGAATGAGGACAGAGGACTCATGGCGTCCGTGGTCGACTTGTGTCGTAGTAGAGCTTGGTATCGTATCTTTCGGGAATACGGCTATTACCCGTTGGAGCGCACTCTTGGGTCGGCAGATGATGTTCGTCGTCTGATCGTTTGGTAGGAAGGTTGATGCCAAGATCAGCAGGTACTGCCGTTCGTCAGAGAGCTTCAACGATGAAGCTCGTCCGGTCTTGGTACAGGGTACTGGCCGTACAACAATGTCTGCTTGGAAAAGCGGCGGAACGAGCGACGGCAGTACAACACTCCATTACGCCGGCGAAACACTGATCCATATTCGACTGAGAGGATGTAAGAATGGCAGAAGGCGACGCCGCCACCGCAGTTTGCACAGTCGCGGACCGATGTTCCTTCTGACAGAGAACATACACTCAAGTTCTGATACCCAGTCGCTATAATTCAGATGATTCCAAGTGTACGATATATACGGGAGAAGCGTGCCGACCCGCGTCCTGCATCTCCAATCCTCACTAAGCTCCGACGAGTGCTTGGCTGCATCTCGTCTTTGCACCGCGCTTATCCTCCGTCTAACTTCATCTCCCGCCTCCCTATCTACCGGACCAAGGCATTCATTGTCGCAACGTCCCATCATGGCGGCCATACCGACGCTGAGCACCCGCTGGCAATCAGCACCGAAAGAACTCGTCGACATGGTCATTGCCGAGATCGTCCTTACCCCACTCCAAGTCATCGCCCTTCCCGGCCACCCAACACACAGCAATCGCAAGATTTGCGCCGCCCATCCAGAGGATTGGGAAACCCTCAAGAGCGTCCTCTGCCTCGACTTCGGCACGCGTCGCAGCGCGCTTCTTACCCTCAAGAAACACGGCGCGTTGCAAGACGTTCAGCTCAAGAGTGCGACCACGGCTTACCATCAGTCGCTTCGTTCACCACACCATGGTCTCCTGCGTCACTTCCGCTGGATTTACAAGAACCATGCTCTTCCGATTCAGCTCGGTCTCTTCAATGAGGTCAAGAGCGTGGCGTTGTTCGTCAAGGTCCCGGGCCCGCCACAACTCAACCACATTGCACGCATCGAAGTCGCGTCGGAGACCCATCCGTGCTTTGAGGCCTCTCTCGCTGAGCAGGAGCTGATTGAGAACCCACACTCGCAAGATGCAGAAACTAGGTTGGAGAGGGAGGATTCGCGCATGGCTGAGATTGCGCTGAAGCTCTGCCGAGCCGCCGCGTGGTCGTCGCTGTTCGAGACGGAAGATGGTCGTCATCTGTGTTATCGTATGGGATCATCGAAGGATATTCGAAGCTTGATTGTCTGGGAAGAGTACAAGCAGCAGAGAGTTTGACAACAAGAAAGGTGGGAGTCACCTGGGGTTGCAAGGCACAGCTGAAGCGAAGTGGTACCGGTGATCAGAAAGGCGATTGTTTGAGAGCACTGGTCAGCATCGCAGGAGGTTCAGTCTGCGGGATACGCAGAGACTTGATCGAGGATGTCAGATGAAGGAAATTGTGAGAGATAAAAGGGGCGCCATCATTCAGGCTGTGCGCTATCGCCCTCTGCATGAGGCTGTGTTGCCTTTGGCTTGATGTAGACACGCTCTGTCCAACGTGCAGTCTTAAAGTTTTGTCACGTCTCACCAATCTATCCCGGTTGCCCCTCTGCGTAGCTCGATTGACTCCGGGTATACACGATGGATGCCTCAGGCTCACGTGATTTGAGAAGTGTATCTTCCGCGAATTCGTGATCCGCACAGATTTTTGTCCTTCGGCTTCTTCCAACCACGCAACTACAGCCACTTCCTTCCAACTGCGTCGAACCTCGAAGCCTGCAATCCAACGACTAACATGGAGGAGAACACGACAATGAATACATGCTGGCGCAACACCCCAAGCCACATCCTCCAAAAGATCATCACAGAAGTCGTCCTGACCCCACTCCGCCTTACAACCACCCACAGCGGCAGAGACATGACCAGGGAAAGAGTACGAGCCGTGGACCCAGAGCACTGCAAAGATGTCATCGCCATGTTCCATCTCTCCACAACAAGCCGTCAGCACGCCAAAACCGTGTACCGAACCTCCGGCGCCCAGCAGATCGTCCCGAGAGCCACCGTCCCCGGCTACCGTCGCCTTCCTTCACCACCGTACCTTCTCTCGCGACCTGGATTCCTCTTCATGGAGTTCGGATGCGACTCCACTCGGCCGGAGACGCGAGGCACCACGCTGGCCCTCTTCCACGAGATCCTCAGCCCGTTGAACACTGCTTTCGTCAATGACCTCGCGTGGATTGAGGTTAAGTCGACGGTTTGTCCAACTGCGCGCGCCAACTACCCGCACTTCAAGAGCATGTTGCTTTCAGTCTGTGAGGCTGCGGCTGCGGAGATTTGGATATTTCAGAGACGAAACGGTCGACCGATGATCACGGCAGCGACTTGTGATATTCAGATTCGGAGCTTGGTGGTGTGGGAGAAGCTCTGATTACAAGCAGATCGTGAGGAGCAGAGGGAGCAACACGAAAGGCATCAGTCGGCTACGCAGTCGCAATGAGGAGTCGCACGTTGAGGTCTTGGGCTGGTTCTCTAGGAGGAGCTTTGGCTTCAAGCAGGCTGCAAGGGAGCAGAGGCGATGAGGGCATGGCGACGCCGCGGTAAAGACACCCTCATCAAGGGTCGGACGGTATTATCAGGACGTTCATGTTCTGGACAACGCTTCGTCGGCATCGCCACGCCTTGGCATTTCGGCCACGGTTGGGAGTCGAAAGACACAAGGGCAGGATACCACAGGCCAAGCTCGCCAGGTGCACTGGTCTCTCACCTGGCTACGGGAGTCATCCCGTGCGGTACTCTTCGGCGACTGGTCAGAATTGGAATTTTCTTTGTGCTTCATCATCCAGAAGCGGTCTATTTCGTTGCTTGCGTTCCCTGGCGTGATTTTTCTGCTTCTTTGTTGCGGCTTTCCCTCTTTCTCCTTTCTTCGAGATGGAGCCTTTTCTTTGGTAGCTTGTACAATCGACAAATGTACAGCACCTTCATTTGTTACCTTCTCAATCTCATTGCATGCTGTCCTGAATCCGTCTCAGCAAGCTAATCGTATGAAACCGCGTGCGTTTGGGTTGCCGGTTTCTTCTTTTCCAGCTCGATGTTCGCAAGAAGTCATGTCGCGTGCGCTTGAAACGAGCGCGGTCTTAAGTCTTGACAAAGCGATTACAGACGACTGGCCTTCAGGTTCCTCAAGCACTACGAATGTGCTGCAAAGGAGCCGATTCGGCCATCGAAAAGCTGCAGTGCCATGCCCGGTCGCTTCATACTCTATACAGCATCCTGCCGTCCCTTACAAAATTGCGGATAACTCCCGACTATAAGCCTCTATATATCTCTCGAGCATGTGTCCCGGACTTCTGGAGGGGCAATCCATTTGTACAGCGGCAGCGTCTGCGCCAAATTCCCTCTCTGCAGCCTCCTGGGTTTGAGTTGACCCACCTCAACTTCGACTTCAATCCTTGTAACTCCACGCCTGCCTCTCAACAACTGCTTCCCCTTCTACAAATAACACCTCATCGAAACCAACATCGTGTACACCCGACGTTTCAAGCGCATTCTCATACACGAAGACTTGACTGTCGTCGTCAAGATGTTGGCCTCGACTGCGGAGTTCCAAACTATCCTGCCTCGCCCGACGACATTTCCCTCAACACTGCGCATTCGCGTTCACCCGAATCACAGCGATGTCGACGGTGTGTCCCACGCAGCCGTGGAAGCCATCAACGACCACGAACTTGCCCACTTCACACGTCTGGGATCCTACGCCGACGCCGACCCTCTCCCAGACAGTTGTCTGATATACAACGAATACTACCACAAGCGCGAATGCCTTACACTCCTCCTTGACCTGCGCAAAGCCTCCCCGGACGTTTTGTCTCCAACCTATAACGACAACATGCTCGCGCGCGGCGCCACTTCGAGTGAGGACTACCTCTGGAAACACGCTGCCACCCTCACCATTGTCGCGCCCTTCTCCATCTTCTCCGTCGTCCACCCAGCCAACCGCATTGTTGGGCACCACACTGTCACCTACAAGAAGCTTCGCCGCATGGAATGTCTGGACGATTTCTATTGGAAACTACAGCACGTCGACCAAGCCATCATCACGCGTTCCGCGGGCGACGCGCTGGAGGATCACCGCATCATCCTTTCGCTACAACATACCTACTGCCACACTGCGCCGTTGGATATCCTGCCGAAGGAGTATCTCACCGCGGAAGCGTTGCAGAAGATGCAGGAGTTCTTCGTGTTGCCTAAGACGACATACTTGCATGCGAACACGAGTTGTCAAGTGGCGAGCTTCGGCGAGACACTAAAGGACTACACAGTGGCGGTAGAAGCGTTTCCGGCGTTGAGACTGGAGGTGTATCGGGAGAGGATGGGGGAGGAGGAGCCGGCGGATGATTGGGGAGGGAAGCAGGTGCGGCATTTGAGGAGAACGAAGCCGGAGTTGAAGGAGTAAGAAGGGTAACGGAATGTCGAACTGCCTATGTGCAATTGGATCGTTGTGGCAGGCATCCGGAGAGTGGTCTCTGCGGTAGAAGTGTTTGCATTTCTCAGCTCCTACGAGTGGCCGTCTTGGTTGCTATCACGACCGAGGAAGGTGGGCGGCACGAACTTCGAGATGGGAAGCCGCATGAATGAAAGACGAGACGCAGCATTCCATCTTCAAGATCGCAGGAATCAATGGGACTAAGCAGCTCTTCCGGAGTCTCGAACATGACAGCAAGATGGCTCGCTACAGCCAAGGCTGAGTTTCTCCGCGAACCCTTGAAAGTGCATCGCCCCGATCATTGCGACCCGATGTGAGTCTAGCGAAGAGTTGAACAGCGTTCCGTATGGCAGTCCTACCTGTTTGCGCGGGTGAGCTGTATCGGCCTTCACACTGTGGTTCTCTGTCTTGCGAACGGAAGGCTGGAGAAAGCTGGAGCAGGTTTGGAGAATGCGTTACAATTCTATTGTCATATCTACAGCCGAGTACGACGCGAAGCCTCATGGCTCGTCAAAATGTTTTCCTGCCGTCGTTCGCTCAATGCGAGAACCGCGCCTGAAGTGGAGGCGATCTCGCTCTCACCTGCACTGCTGACTCTCGTCATCCACTGCAAAGACAAAGCCAACCTCCTCCCACCACCCTGCTGCTCCATTCCAATCAGACTTTCCGTCCAAAAGACCCGTCATCGCCAGCACAGTTTCCCCAGTCACGAATCGCATGAGCCCTCCCAGTCTGCTCCTCACAGCCCGAAACCCATGCATGCGTCCCACCGCGCCCATCCCCCGTTCTCCTACTCAGTCCACACAATCAGCTTCCGCACATCTGCACCATCTCCAACAGCAGCACTCATATCCCACCCCCCAACCCCACAGAACATCCACGACTTGCACCTCCCCATATCGCACCACAACGTCATAAAATTCTCAAACTCCTCGTCCGACATCGACTTCATAGGCGCAGACTCCAACCGCTCCACCCTCCTCAGCGTACCAGCAACAGGCATCCTAACGAACAACCTACTGTCCTCCTGCGCCATAAACACCCACCGGAAGTGTCGCAAAAGAGCGAACGATGGCTCAGGGAGGTGGGGACCAGGTGGAGCGAATCGACGGGGAAAGTCGAGGTAGATGTGCTCGATTGCGCCGTGGGTTTTGAGAGTGTTCAGTGCTGATTTACGGGTGAAGTGGGAGATGGATAGGGAAGTGCGGACGATTTGCCAGTTGGAGAGGTCGAGGGCTTGGGAGTGTTCTTGGAGGTTCTCACCGTACGCGTTGATCTGAAGGGGTGTGAGCGCGTTTTCGATGATGATTATCCTTGAGATGTCGAGGGGAAGGTTGCGCCAGATAGCGCTCATCTCTTCTTGGTCGGTGGCCATGTTGTCAGGCCGGGACGATGTCGTGAGTGGTGGTATTGAAGGGAAAGAGAAGTCAGGAGCAGCAGTCGAGGGTCGCAAAGCTGGCAGAGTTCTGTCAAGTGAATATGGGTAGGCCATCTTTGCAGCACGTCACCTTGCTGCTGAAAGTAACTCGCGTCCAGACCTTGCTCTCTGTCAATCGATCTTTCATAGCCTATCGCTCATTGTGTAAGGCATATCGTACTCAACTCTCGAGATGGGTAGCTCGAGACAGGCCAATCATTGGCCGTTGACTGTGGCTTCTATGATCCGCCTCGGTGCAGTCATCTCATCTGTCCTGCTTCACAGCTCTTTCTCGTCGCATGCTTCCCCATGATGAGCATCGAACAGAAACCTTTGCTTCTCTTCGTCCAGCACAAACACTTCACCATACTGTCTTCTGCCCCATCGACTCTCCTCCCTTCTTCACCCAAACAACCAATTTCCGAATGTCCTCCGCCTGCCCACTGGCCGCACACAAGTTCCACCCACCCACGGCTTCAAACATCCACGCTCTCGTCACCGCCACCTGACACCAAACACTCATGCACTGCTCCAGACCCTCATCCGAAAGACTCTCCAGCGGAGCCTTCCCACCCTTGAACTCCATCCGCTCCACCCTCCTCAGCGTGCCGGGCACGGGCATCCGTACAAAGAAGTCGTGGGAGCTGAAAGCAGTAAACACCCATCGGAAGTGCCGCAGAAGCTGATCTGACGGCTGATGGAATGGTCGGCCGCCTAAAGTGTACGTTACATAGCGAGGGTCGTTGGGGTAGACGTGTTCGATCGCGCCGGAGGTGTTGAGGGCGTGGATGCCGGCTTTGCGCGTGGAGCGTGAGATCGCGAGGGCGTTGCGGACGATTTGCCAGTCTTTCGAGGATACTTCCTGAGTGCGCTCGCGGCCGAAAGAGGTGTATCCGTGGATTTTGAGGGGCGTGAGGACGTTTTCGAGGATGATCATTGTTGTGATGTCGTGGGGCAGGGAGCGCCAGATAAGGCGCATGTCTTCGGCGTTGGAGGCCATGCTTGTGGGAGTAAGAGCTTGACTGTTGGCGCGGGGTGCTGGTGTTGTATTGAATGGAGTTGCTAGAGACGTGAATTTCAAGTCGTTGAAGGTCGGGAAGTGAAGCGATCAAAGTCCCCGGAGCTGAGTCAGCTCAAAGTCTTGCCCCCTTTTTGCCTTAGCCTCGACCGAGAAATGCGAAGGACGGATTCAGAGGTTTGCTCTAGGACTGTTGAATTCTAAGACGATGGGCGGCCTGGAGCACGGGACCAGCACAAAGTGGCATCTCAGAAGGATAAGTCAGATCCGCACGTCTTCACTAGCGGGATTGGTCTTTGCAGACAATGTCAATCTCACAAGATTCATGCTCAGTCTCTAGCTATCACCATGACTTCGGACGTCTAGTTTCTCGACAACCATCCCTATCATGACCCATCCCGATCGAGAGAATTTGCGTCAACCAGACCCCAAGCATATGAGTAACTATCTCGCCCGCTCAACAACGTTATTGGCATTGTGAACGGTATGCTCTACGCTCCAGATTCCTACAGTCCGGAAAATCCAAGGCTCCTTCATAGTAGCTCGACAAGCGAAGACCTTTAATACTCAAGCCAATCCTAGCTCGCATACCATGCACGGTACGTCTTTCCCTACTCCAAGCGTTTGAACGTCGTTAATGTCCCCGCAAGAGACAGTCGAACGGTGGTGGTCCACCTTCGTATGCGCTTCGCTCGGTTGTTCGAGCGTATCAAGAGTCCATCGGAAGCGCCGCAGTAAAGACCACAATGCATGGGAAAATGGATGGAAGGTGTAATCCGTGAGGACAGACAGCTGGAAGTGTTGAAAGGCGCTGTGCTTGTTGACGGCGGCGATGCCGGCTTCGCTTTCGTTGGAGGAGATAGGGAGTGGGGTTCGTCAAGCGGGCTTGTCGTCCTTCGGGAAGTCGTCAGTAATGCGGACGAGCTGTGCTGTGTCGAGGCCCCGGTGATAGTCAAGGATCGCGGAACGGTCTTCTTGATATCGCTCGTGTGCCTGGAATGCTGGAGCCGGCGTGAACTTGAAGTTGTCCTTATTGGCGGAGGGCTATGACTTCACTGGGAGCCAGGTCTCGGGTCCGAGCTGCGTAAAGCAAAAAGTGGGGGAGAAGCGAGACACGAGGTCCTGTGGACGCTCAGCGTGTATTGTTGACACCAACGCAATGCTGTCCATTACTGTACAAAAGATGTGCTCCATCCAAGCGCCCATAAGTCGATCGTTGGAATTGGCGGTAAGATCAAGGAAACCGTTGGAGCCACTGAAGTAGTCATATTCGGAGACCTCGTAGCGGAGATGCCAGCACTCTATACGCTCGGCCGTAGTGAAGTAGTTGCATCGCCGCCCACGAAGGAAGCAGCCGAACTCGACCAAGGCGATGGAGTATTGCGCGGGTCTTGTTAACCTCGCGCTGCCATGCCAGGTAACTTCTCTGTTCAACCTTCAATCGGTATACGCTTACAGCGTTTCGACGAGCAAGGCGACTATCTGGGATGATCTGTTCAACTCGACGAAGCTCCAGAACCAGGAGTTCAGCGGACCACCGCTTTAATGCTACCGCACAGTAAACTCTGAACTTTTCTTGTTCGTTCAAGTGTTGGAGAGTGCCTTTCAAGAAGTCCGAGAAGTATTCGCTCAACACTTTGTGGCCGCGAGGTCGAGCATCCCGGATCGAGATTTCTCTCTTCGAATAGCTTCGTACAACATCACGTATACTCTCATGGAGCACCTCGTCGTTCGCAAGCGTGGAGGTGATGGGTGTGTGAGCATTCTCACAGAGTCTCCCCAGGGTGGCGCAGAGCGCATCAGCTCGGCGAAGTCAGCGCCGCTTTAGCTTGGCAACGAATGCTTGAGGGGCGTCCCTGAAGTTGCCGTTGTTCACGGGCAGCGCACGACCAGCACCGATGTCCTCCTTATACTCCTTCAAGTATCCCTCCCAGTCGCCAATTCGCCGCTCGATGTTGGTCTCGATTGTATCTTTAAACTGAAGGCGTATGCTCCGAGCTGCATTGTTCCCCAGTCCGTGCGGCTCGATCAAGATCTCGCTCGTTCTGCAGATGAGCCGCTGGATGTTGACCAAAGCATCGTGACGGAGCATCTCTTCCTATGAAGCGAGCTATGGGTATTTTCCTGCGGCCGCACTCGCAACGAGGTTGATGGCGCTGTTGTAGGCCTCGTTTGACCGAGCGACATCCTTGATTCCTGACCCTCCGTTGGACATACTCTTGTGGTGGTTGCCAATCTCCCCAAGGATAAGAGTCTGCGCCTAAATGTTGATGGTGACCTGGTCTCCCATGGTGAACCCGAATCTTGACGGAGCTTGGTCAGCTCGGCGAAATTGGCGCCGCTTCAGCTGGACAAGGAAAGTTGCAGGGGCGTATCCTCGTCAATTCGAAAGGGGGGGAGTGCCAGAATTCGCTCATTTCGCGGCCGGCGGTTCTGCTCGGCATCGTCATTCCGGCGGGATGCGACGGGGGCGGTGGGCTCCGAGGATGCTGGTGCGGCAAGAATGAGCTTGAAGATGCCTGGGATGTGCGTGTCACGGGGATGGAAGTGTGAAGAATTTCGCCCAGCAGGATGTGTGGCCGAAGGCAGGTCCGTGATCGATGAAAGGACAACGGCAGCTGGAAAATAAGAAGACTACACAGAGTCATTCTCATCGGTTTGGGCCAGGAGGCCTTGGCCAATACAACGGCACTCCCTCCGGTGAAGCGTAAGCGGCTTCTGAAAGCAATGCGACTTATTTCGCCCGGCGACTCGCAGCGGCTACTTGGTACCAGGCATAGTCGCGGGCGTCGCAAAAGTGCGGGTAGAAGAGGGAATGTAAGCGGTTCATTATTATCAAAACGTCGTTGTCTTCCGCAACTGATCTGCTTCCACAGCAGACGTCCACATGAAGCAAAGAGAACCCAAAACACTTATGCCAGTAGGCGACACGCGAGTACAACTCCCCATAAACGCCTTCCTCGGTCCTTGTCATTCGTCCAGAGTTCGCCTCCCAGCCGTAGCACTCTCCCTCTCGACGGACACCTGTTGCATGATGTGTTTCCGTTGCTCGATCTCGCTTCGACCTTAGCAAGCAGATCCACGCCAAAAGATAGCAACGCATTCGGTCCCAGAAAAATCCCTTCCTTTGTATGCAGAATGCCTGTTTCTTTGCATTCACTTTGCGATGTTCTCCACTACTGACGCCCGCGCAAACCGGTTCCAATGCTACATTCATCTCATGACCGCTCATCAAACACGTTCGCGGCTCCCTTACTCCCTGTTCCACCGTAGCAAAGCTCGCATGTCGTCTGCGCTATCCGGCATTGGCAGCGGCCTGCGACGCGAAGACTGGCCTCGGAAAGGCCACTGCGCGTGTGAAGCCATGTCGAGCCATTCTTTGATCTTCTTTTTGACCTCGCTGTCGTCCATGGTAGGAATCGGATTGATCTCGGACGTGATCTCGATGCGTGTGATGGCCTTAGCTTCTGCTCTTCTGGGAAACGGCACGTACACCTTGATACGCGCAGGACGAAAGTCCTGGTCGATTGTCGAACATTCCTCGGTGGGACAGTGGTGGATGCCAGTAAACTCCATCGAGCGGTGCAGCAGATCGAAGTGAGCGAGCACAGCATCCGAGGGTGAGAGGTGGGTCACAAAGCCCGCAGGAACGTATCCATGCCGATCGACGATTTCGAGTGACCTGGGTCGCGCGTGGATCGCGCGTAGCGCCGTCTTGCGAGTTTCTTTGGAGATGAAAAGAGCGTTCTTGAAGGTGTCCCAGTTCCCCGGCTGGATAGCGTGTAAGGGGGGACCTCCATAGAACCAGTGGTTCAGAAGCGCTTTCAATGGTAGTACAGCAAGCGCAGATTCGGTGATGATCATATCCTTGATCTCTGCCGACAAGTCGAACCAAATCTCTGTCATTGGCGCATCCAGTGGGGTTGAGACCTTCGCGGGCAGTGCCTCATGCGCGACGCTTCGCTTTGCAGTCTCCATCGTGTCAACCAGCGGACTCGTGTGCTCCTGCGTATTTCTGAGTCGCAACGAAGATGTTGCAAATGTCGAGAAGAGATGGAGGCTGCAAACCCAAGGGTCAAGATGTAGAAGCCACGGAACGGGCCGAAATCCGACCGCATCCGTCGCCCATCTACGAGTGAATGGGACGGAGATGTAGGTGTTGGAGGCATGTTCAACGACCAAGGGGAGTACAATGAAGTGTTTGCAGGCAAGCTGGAGGTTTATGGATCGTACAGGCGAAGATGGCGGAACATTTGACAAGCCCCGCCTTCCGGTCTAACGCCGTACTTTACATGACCCGACTTGAGCAGTGATCAGAAACGCGGGACTCGGATGTACGAGCCGCAAAAGGCGGGGAGAATACGGCGTGACGGGCAGACACAACCAGCTGGGCGAAGCAATCGAGGACTGAGCGAAAATGCTTCACGAACACACCGTTGCTCGATGATCTGTAACATCGCGGCAAGGCAGCAATCTTGCAGATCAGACAAGTTGGGAGTAGCTGAACACGGAGAAGTGTATAAGAAACGTTTCCGTACAATGATGCAGGGGGTTCAAATGCTATAACAAGAGAATATTAGCCTTGGCCACTCGGACGCTGTCAGTAGCAAGTACAACGAGTCCCTGCGTCCGATGTCTCAAGTCTTAGACTCCGTCTTCTGTTGAACGTATCCACACCATCAAGTCTACATCGATGCGGAGACTGGTCCATTCCCTGTTGGTCAGAAGTCCATTGAGAGGAATTCCTGCATCCTTCCAATGCGTTTCTTGATGATCAGCGTTGAAGACGGTCTCTCGCCATCACAAGTCTGAGGAGACTTGAACGAAGGAACGTTGCTTCCCTGTGAAGCTGTGAGGAACGCCGCTCCCGATGCTGTGAGACAACCCTCCTTAGCCCTGCCCTCGATCAGAAAGTCACCTCCAACTTCCGACGCTTCCGTGCTCTCTCACTCCTGTCGACCTCTGCCAGACGACGTGTGTGGAACCGCACATTCCTCCATTCGCTTCGTAGATGAGCAATTTCCGGACGTCCAAGATGTCGCCAATGCCAGGCCGCATGCTCCATCCACCAACAGTGCGGAACAGGTAGCATTCCAACTTCGCACGGTCGCAGATGCTAGAGATGAAAGCTTCGATTTCGGCGTCGCTACGATCGATTGGCAAGCCGTCGGTTGGAACCACGACATGTTCCACTCGTCGAATCACTCCTGGATTCGGGAACCTGACGATAAGACGGATCGGAACACGGCGTCTGTAGAGGACCATGTCCCAAACCGTAGTACTGAGCCATCTGAAGTGGCGTAAGAGCCACCATGACGGCTGAGTGCTTGGAGGAGGAACCTCATCTCCTGACCAGACAGGCGATGCCTCCCCCGAGAACGCAGAGCGTGTGCTTCTTGGGTAAGAGTGATGAGCATGCGCAATGTCCCAGTTCTCGATCGTGCCGCGGGCATTCAAAGCACGAATAACATCCCGGCGGATGCCAGTAGACACTGCGAGAGTGTTGCGTACACGCTGCCATTTCTGCGGCTCCAGTGCTCTGATATGTTCGATACGAGTAGGGGGTTGCCAGTTGGTACCATCATGGCGATAGTACGTATGGGCGTTTATGCTTAGAGGTGTGAGAGCCACGTCCACGATGATAATGCTCGCAATCTCAGGAGGGAGTCGTTTCCAGACAAGGGTCATGTCGGGGTTTTCTGGCTTGTTTTGAGGCCCACATTGGTCCTGATGTGGTCCGGTTTGGGACGGATCCTCAGAATACGCCGTCCGACTGCGGCGCATAGTGGGGAGGAATCGATTGTTCATTGCGCTGGATGTTGTCTCTCAAAGCTAGTGCTGAGGATGATCATGGGGGGTAATAAGCGGAAAGCCGGCAATGATGAAGCGGACGAGCAAGCAGAAACCTGGCCCAGAACACTTAAGCATGACCAGCGCTTTCTACGGCCCGCGGTGGCAAACTTTGACTTCAATTCCTGACTTCGTGGAGCGAATGAGCAGATCACATGGAGACGGGTGGACATGTCTCAGATTGGGATCTGCTCAGACGTCAAAACACTTCGTTGTCTTAAACTTCTCCTCCACCCTTATTGTCCTGCCCAAAGCCTTTCGTTGAAGTCTTGCCTTTGACCGACCCTGCGCGGTAGCGTGGCGAGCTCATGTATGCATCAAGAGAAGTAGAGGAAAGCACAATGTAAACGTAAGCGAAAAGATATCAGTCTTGCTCAGTAAGTGCGCTGACTGACGGACGTTGAAACCTTTTTGATCCTCCCTGCATCCACAATGTGCTTGCGAGGATGTGTAGTGCTGCAAGGTTCGTTACCTCTTCCCGTTCTTGAAGCTTCTTCTTATCCTTCTCCAATTCGCGTGGGAGCTGTAGCGAGGTTCTATTTGTGCGAGGATGGCGGTTCATCGCCGTTCATACTCCGTTCGATCTTAATCGTCTTCTTCTGTGCCACTCAACCATTCGTGTGGGAAACATGGGGTAGCCAACACCGTTCCGTGGAGTCGCACAGTATCGCTAATACCTGGCTATGCCTTCGAAGTCGCCTTCAGGCGAAGCCATCATATCTCCCTCGTATGCTGCAGACTGTTTCTCCCCATGAGGGGAAGAAGACAGTGAAGTCGTTGAATTAAAAGAAGTGCCGGCCGATGACATGCATGCCCGAACATCTGGATTGGTCCCATCATGTTCCACCGCCCTTCCTTTTCTTCTGCGCATTCGCTTCCCTTGTGGTATCTCCAACCTCTGCTTTTCGTTTGGCGATGCGTGCATTGCGTTGGTTCATGCGTGCGTTGCGTTTCTCGAAGCGTGCATTGCGTGCCGCTCGCTTACGGATCCTCCATTCCCACAGCGGACCATCCTTCCAGACGAGCAACTTGCGAATGTCCGAGGCATTACCGGTAGCACAAGCCATGTCCCAGCCTCCGACGGTTCGAAACTGATTACTCCACCGACCTGCCGTCCTACACAATCCCGCCATGAAGGCTTCAAGTTCCGCATCACCGTATGGTTTCTCGGGTGCAGGCGTGGGCATAAGCACGTGTTCGACCCTCCTCAGCACGCCTGGGTGCGGAAATCTGACCATCAACCGGACCGAAGCCCGTTCACTCAACATGCCAGTATTGTGAAGGTTGACGTGGAGCCATCGAAAGTGACGCAATAGCCACCACGAGGGCTCGCTGTTTGATGGTGGAGATGAAGAGTATGGGGGCGGGAAGTATTTCCATCTTTCGTTTTCGATGGAGCCGTATCTGTTCAGCGCACGAATCGCATCTCGACGAGTACTCAAAGATACGGCGAGCGTATTGCGGACCTGTTGCCATTTTTCTGGTTCCAGAGCTCTCATATGATCGTACTCTTCGTTTTGACGTCCGCGGTAGGTCTTTCCGTGCAGTCGAAGCGGTGTGAGGGCATTGATAACGATGATCATGCTGACAAGCTCGGGAAGCAGTCCTTTCCAGACAGTACTCATGTTCACTTCGTCTAGCGTTTTGCGGAGCCCGCGATCTTCAGCTTTCGATGTAGGGACGCGCGGATTCGCGAAATCCGCCGGAATCTTGGGGCGCAATGCGAGGCGCATCGTTGCCATTCCGGATCAGTTGGTGCACACGACGGAATGTTGTTTCGTGGAACTTTTGAAGTTGACGAAGTGGGAGTCCAAGAAGTTCACGAGCGGACGTGAATGGGCCCAGCGTGTTCTACGGCCCGTGCGGACAAACTTTGACTTCACATCCTAATGTCACGGAGAGCCTCCACGAGTAGATCACATTGATGCCTATAAAGCCTGCCTGATTCCTTCATAAGGCGACGGTGAGACTAGACTCCCACGTGTAAGAAGACCTAGGTATGTACGTGAGCTCCAGCCCGGTGTGAAGCAAGTACAGCGATCCAGTGAGCAGGTCCACGCCAGCGATCGCGCGGGAATACATGGAACGATGCTCGAAAGATCCAAATCGCTGGAAACGTCTATTTCCGGAGATCCTTTCAAAGTGTTCTCTTTGTTCCGATTTACGGCAGACACCCATCTCTGGCGGTTGCGTTCCTTCAAGCTGCATGATACATTAAGTTCAGTCCTCACGATCAATTTGTGAAGGTTTGGGGCCACTCAAGGCGGTGATGGGAAGGAAGGGACGAGTGAAGAAGCAGGTTCGCATTGACGAAAAGAATACACGCCTGGCCTCGCCATGAATGACCGTGGACGGTCAGGTATCCAACAACCACGGAGGGTATCACGGCCTAGAGCAAGACTTTGTCTTGCCTCCTCCTCCATTAGTGCCATGGGAGCATCGACCTGCCAGTTGGATTTCGTGGCGGTCGAAAATCGTCCATGACGACCAAGCTTGTTCAGCATGTCTCTCTGTGCTGTTACCGTCTTGCCCGAAGCCTTCCACTGAGACGCCATATGTAGCTCCCATTGACCAGCAAAGGAAGAGTGGAGATCTCAACTTTTGGTAAGGTCAAATTTCATTCCTAGCAGTCTCCGGCGTGCAACAGCTTCGATTTGCGGGCTTCCGCTTGTAGGACATGTGATCAGACTCTCTCCGAAGAGTTCAGACTTTTCGATGGTCATCTACGCGACAGTCAGTGCTCAGTCACAGTGGCCTTCTTCAAGCTGAGATGATGACTGTGCACAGGGAAAGAGTAGATTAGCGAGATTAGAGCAGCGAACGACGGGCAATAGAAGGCCGCGAGGGTCTGGAACTTGATTCGTTTCGTCTGCAACGACGATGGATCTACTTCAGCTAGACATGTATTTCCTGCCAGTCCCATCGTTGCAATGGTCGCCGCGCACGTCAATCTGTAGCTCTCTCACTCGCTTCATCAGCGCTTTTCCGGCGGCTCTATGTCTGTGTCTTCATTCCGATCACTTTCGTCTGCATGCTCTCATCCATCCTGCCGAGGAGCATGTCCATCGCATCTTGGCCCGCTCCTCCAGATGAAGTGCTTGTCCGCCTCGACAGTTGTCATTCCCTTCCAATATGCCACTCACAAAATCCAAGTCTCCGTGGCCATTCCCGGCACTCTTTTCTGCCTGCCGATCATACCGTTCCATCCTTCACAGTAATTCCCTCCTACCCTTTCTGTCTGCCAGCCGTTACCATTCGGTCCTTTCCCATCAGCTCCACCACCTGACTCCGCCATCCGTTCCCAATACCCGATCGATTCACCTTTCCTCCTCTAGCTCAGGCTACCCGCTCACGCCTATGCGGCCGGAGCTGGAGGCTCAGTGCCATCGACAGCGGTCGGAGCGATCTTGCCGGCCCGCATCTCCGTCAAGTCCTCCTTCTCCACCGCGGGAGCCATCTGCTCCGGACTCTGTCTCGCCAAAGGCCGGGAGTGAGATCCATTCTGGCGCTCTGAGAGCTGCTGCGACTTCGAGCTGTGAGCCCGAGGAGCATCGCCAGGGTCAATCTCTGAATCCGAGGAGGAATCCTCGATGAATGGTGCTTTGTTTGCTGGCTTCGCGCGGGATTTGCCCTCCGACGCGATGTTTGCGTTCACGCGCGAGGGTGCGGGAGTGCCTTCCAGTAGCGGAGCGAAGGGAGAAGACGGACCCCCCGGAGAGGCCGTCTTCATACGCTTCACGCCGTTGGAGGGAGTGCCAGTATTGTTGGCGCCTTGGTCGCGGTTGACTTCACCGGAAGCATCACGCTTGCGCTTGCTGCTGGGCCCAGCTGCACTGCCAACACTTCCAAGACCTCCAGCTGTGCCTCCACTCCCCATCGCCGACGCAAATTGCCGAGACGTGAATGCAGCGTGGCTGCGGCCGCCGTCGTCATCATCGGAATCGTTGTCCGAGTCGTCGCGGAAGCCATTGTTGCCATCTGAGTCACTGTCTGAATCAATGTTGTATGAGGTCTGTGGAGCTTTGCGCTGCACTTCAGACCCCTTTGCAATGACTTGTGGCGTAGCCTTCGGGAGAGACTGGACAGCCTGCTGTGGCTTGTCGACGTTCTTTGCGTTGGGCTTGCCTGCAACCTCCTGCGGGTTGTTCCCATCGTCTGATTCGAGGTCGTCTGAGACATAGTCGTTGATCGGCGGAGACCGAGCTGGGCGAGCACGCGACTGTGAAGCGTCTAGCTCATTGCCTGCCGCGCCGTAGAAGTCGGAAAGATGTGACACCTTTGCATCATCTCCTTCATCATCGGTCGCATCAGGAAGATCGTCATCATCTTGCTCCAGGTCGGCTGTCGAGCTCGTAGCTTGTGCTGCGGTCATGACTGGTGCTGCACGACCACCGGCAGCGAGATGACCGAAATGGGAGGCGAAAGTGTTTCCAGTCGCAGTGATGGCAATGCCGGTCATGTTGTCATTTCCAAAATCATCCGAGCCATCGGAGTCGTCTCCATCAGACTCATCTCCATCGGTTTCCTCTTCGTCACCGTTGGCTTGGTCTTCATCGTTGAATTCATCTTCAAGATCGTCCAGCTCCTTCTCCATTGCCTCATCTTCCGAGTCATCGAAGTCATCGTCGAGATCATCGTCCTTGTCATCGTCCTCATCTGCAGGGTTGTGGCCTCGATTGCCTCCAAGAATCGTTAGGTACGCATCGCGAAGTGCATGACCAGCAGTCTCGCTGTGGGCGGTCGTCTGATTTGCGCACCCAAGATAGTCCGCGATCTCATCCCACTGGGTCAAGTTGTTTGAGATCCTGTCAAAGCCACGATCTTCAACAGCGGAGTAGAGACGAAGAGGATCGACGACATTGCGACCGAGAGAAAGTGGACCGATAGGAACCAGACCGGCCACATCACGATCGAACAGCTGCTGAAAGGTCGCCCTGTCGTCGAAGAGATTCAGCGTGGTGTTGAAGGCGTGGCGATGAGGGTCTGGCAAAAATGGGCGAAGCATTTTCTCAAATGTAGCGTACACATAGTCGAGCGGCGCACCGTTGACGTGGGACAAATGCAAATCGTGTGCCAGGCTCGACCAGACTTCGGGAGATGTGGTATGGTTGAAGGACCCATACGAGTCCACCTGCTTGCGATAGGCCTCGTACAGGCCATACAAGGAGATCTTGACGCCGTGGATGCTGTAGTCATACAGCGCAAGAACCGTGGTATTGTGGCGAGGAGCCAAAAACTCCAGAAGAGGCAATTGCTCCGAGCAATGCTGCTTGAGGCTCGCGAGCTCTCTAGTTTCACGTTCGCGGTCCAGTCTTGACCACTCCGTTGCATTACTCACAGGGCCGAACTCCGGGAACTGCTTCTCCAGATTACGGAGACGGTCGTGGTAGACCGCCAACAGAGTACTCTCGGCGAGCTCCAATTCAACTTTGTCATCGTTGTTCGTCCACAGCAGATTCAGCTGGTCCATAGCGCCGAAAGAGCATTCGTGGTCGCCCTTGCTGATCGACAATATGATCATGTCGTACCCTCCGAAGTCGGCGATGATTTGAGCAAACAGGTAAGGTCGCGGAGGCTGCAGCTTCATATCCTCCCCGCTCAGATCCAGTCCAACGGGATCTGTAATCTCATGCTTGTCCTCCAAGGCCATGGCGTAGGCGGCCTCCTGCTTAGCAAACGTCAACGGATGAATCCATTGCCGATAGAAGTCACGAAGCTTCTCCCCAGCGCCTTCAGCAACCATCCTGCCATCGCAGAGCATCTGCGCAAGCTGATTCCAGTGGCTGACATCCTGGCTATGGTTGAAGCTGGTCGTCTCGATCATAAGCCTCAACTCAAACATGTCAATATCGAGAGCATTGCCATCGGCGATGCCCATCACACTCGAAGCTGCATCGATCTGCTGCTTCGTTTTGCTGTGAAGAGCACTCAAGTCGCTGAAGAACTTCTGCCGGGGGTCGATCTTCTCGACTGCGCCGTCAACTCCCGCCGCTGGAACAGCGCTGCTCGTGCCGTTGTTGGCCATAGCAGAGTGCGCCTCGGATCCATTCTGGTCAAGAGGCTGCTTGTTTGCTGGCGCCGTGGGAGATTTGGAAGGCGCGGCAGGATTGTCGTCACCTGTACCGGCAATCGGGACCTGAGAGGCGTTCACAACGCCGCTTTCCGATGGATCCGTGAAAGGAGGGTCCTCCTCGACAACAGCGTTGCCTTGGGTAGTCTGAGCGACTTCTTCGATGTTGCTGTTGGAGGCATCCGGGAAAGATGGCCACTCATCAGCTCCAGCGTTCGCCACTGGAGTCTGCGTGACGTGTCCAATATTCCTGTCGGACAGACCCGGCAAAGACAATGTCTGGTCGACCTCGTCACTGCCTTGCACGGCGGAGTCATTGTCTTCAAACACTTCTTGCTCTTTGCCGACTGTGGTGAGATCTTTTGGCTCCTCGCCTGGAGCCTCCGCCTTGTCTGCATTGCTCTTTTCGAATCCACTGCCAGTATCCTCGCCGGCATCTTTGCCAGCAGCTGGCTCAATTTGACCTGCTGCTTCATCTCCTCCAGCTTCATCTCCTCCAGCTTCATCTCTTCCAGCTACATCTCCTCCAGCATTGTTGGCGGCAGTGTCTGTATCTTTCTGCGCCTCAGCGAGACCTGCGACCGATGGATGGAATGCTGCGGCGGGCTCCACTCCCGATGTAGCAGGGGCAGCCGATGCAGACGTGGCACCGCCAAGATGTTGCTTTTCAGCCGAAGTTTGCTCAGTCTGGCTCGTCTGAGTAGTCGCCTGAGCCTTTGACGCATTGGTGGAGCCGGCGTTCTGCTCAGCGGAGGTCTCGGTATCGGCATTCCCATTCCGTGGAGCATGAGTCGGCGCTGCATCGACTTCACCTCCAGCGTCGTCCACCTGCGTAGAAGTTTCCTGCCCAGTGATTGCAGCTTGACCATTCGTCTCTTCAGCGAGATCGTCTTCTGGTCCCGCGCCAATGGCTTGATTGCCTGAGTCGGTAGTCTCCTCCTCCTGAGCGTCCTCGTTCGATGGACCCGCGACTTCAGCATCTCCAACGATTGTACCTGCACCTGCAGTCTGCTCTGGCCCTCCACCTTGCATCTCATGTTCCGCATAAGCGCCACCCTGCACATTGTGATCATCCTCTTCGTCACGGCCATCTTCCTCGTCTTGCTGTGTCTGAGCAGGAGGTGCGACTGTCGCTTGAATCGGCGCAGCAGTCACTGCGGGTACTGGTGCTGGAGGTGGAGCTTGAACTGAAGGTGCGGTGGCAGCAGGCGCAGTGGCAACAGGCGCAGTGGCACCAGCCACCGTTGGGGTGACAGGACCTTGACTGCGAGTCACACGGTTTGATTTGCCTGACCGGAAGACCTTCTTTGCCTTTGCAAATTTTCTCGGCGCAACGGCAGTCCCTCCCATGGTCACATCTCCATTCTGCTCCTCATTCTCCACTTCATCTGCCGTCTCGTTCACCCCATTTCGATCTTGTGGCTGTGCTAAAGAAGGTCCTTTGCCTCGTCTGCGCTTGTTCTCCGCCGGCTTCGACGGTGGTGCTTTGCGCTTGATGCCTGTAGTGGACGACGATGATGCGCCGGTCTTCTTCTTTCCACCCGTCTTGCTCTTCGTGCCTGCCTTGGTCTTTGCGACTCGTCCGGTCCCAACCTTGCTCGCCTGCTTGAGGCTCTTCTTTGCGGATGCCTTTACTTCTCCCTGACCAAGACGCTGTGTTCTCGCCGGAGTGTTGCGCAAAACTCGTGCTCCACCGTTGGAAGTGCTGCGTCTGCTCCGAGCAGTGCCGTTGATGATGTTTCCTAGGTCGATGCCCGCCGTGTCGGGGTCGCCTCTCGTCATCTTGAGATGACGGAGCGAAGTTATGTTTCTTTCTCGCTTCTGCTCTTGGACTGTTGAGTTTTGTTGTATCGTATCCTTCGGTGTTTGACCAGCTTTGCGTGTGTCGAATTGCTGCTGCGGCGGTGGCGGCAATGCGTTCGATGTGGTGGGTTGCAAAATGTGGTGAAGAGAAGATGACAGCTGGAGCGCGAATGTTTGTTTACTGGCGGCACGCCCCACCAAGTTTGCTAGCGCGAAAAATCCCGCCCGACGTTGCCCGCCAAGTCGAGTTTAGCGCACGGGCCGATCCCGAAACCTTGTTCGAGTGAATGCAATAGCGACAGCCCTGGAAGCGTAAATTGACAGAGGACTGTGTTCATCGAATAAAACAAGTTTTAAAGATACTGTGGTCAACTTGAACAAATCTGAATCGTAGCAAGTCGGTACTCCCACCCATTCGACACTCCGCCGCTGTGCTGTCATGCGCCTCATCTTCCAAGGCACAATCCCCTCAATCCTGCAGACAGAGATGGCCTCCTCCGCACTGACGTCCGCCTCTCTCCGCGACTCCTCGATCTCATGCATCTGGATCGTCTGCTCCTCGGTCGCCTATGCCTGCTTCCCTCCCTTCGACTGCTCTCTCGGCCACTTCTGCTGTGCCTCCTGTCCCGGGATCTGGTCTCATAGTGGTACCTCGGCTCCGTGGCCTCGTAGTGGTGCCTTGGATATCTCGTCTGGTGATAGCTTCCCGGAATGGGGGTTTCATAGCAGTGCCTCGCGCCCCTCGCCCGGTACATGCGATCGAGATTGTACCGAGCTTGCCTTTCAAGCCGCCGGACAAGCCTTGCGCGAGTGCTCGCCCGCGAACTGTAGCCTCCTTTCAGCCAATATTCAAGTATTGAATGCCTGACCTCGCCGTCGATGTAAGTCATGCTGCTCGGCTGATGAGTGACTGAAATTCGATACATCATGACGTTGACCCGATCTCGTGCAGCCTCCCAGCCGCCTCTCCTCGCGAAGCTATGGGACAGTGCTTCGTCCTCGACTCGACGTACTACGCTGGAGTCTCTGTCATCGTTGAGGATGATCCAGATCGCGGCCTGGCAATCCAGGTACCACTCCATACTGAGTCTTTCGTTCTCGGTCATGGTGGACATTTCGGTGGTGGATGTCTCGCTGACGAGGCGATTGAAGTGCGGGGTGGCTGTCTGGCGATTCGATTGAGATGGTATGATAAGATGAAGGAGAACGTGATTTGAAGTCCAAAGACGTTCTGAATGCCGAACGAGGAGGACCGGATGTCCACAGCAAACACGACAGGTCCGGTCATAAGATCGCTGTCAATGCTTGGGATACTTCGATTGCTGGGATCACGAGGTGGATATGACAGCAACAGATGAACTTCAGGCGCTTAATCTAGTACAAGGCCCAATGACCCTGCGGACGAGTCTCGTGCAGCTCATCCCCTCAATGCACGCTACTCCCAGGAAGCGTGCCGGCCAATAGGATCAACCTCGAACTAGATCACGCTAACGGGTGTTATCCGCATTGTACATACAGATCCAGTATTCATTGGCTATGAATTGACCTCAGCTTCAGACGGTTCTAGACTCACGATCTTCGCAAGCTGCTTCCCTGTCTGCTCCCGCCCCCATCGAACCTACAGGCTGATGTCCACGTCTCACGGCGTTTGCTTACCCGGATCCATCTCCATTTGTCGAGAAGCAGGAGCTGGATCTCCTACCTTTGTCCCTTCAAGTTCGACGTTAAGAGAGGTATTCGATCGACTCCAAGCCCGGGAGTTGAATACAACGGTAAAGTCATTCACAAACACACATGTCGAGCATACTTTTGGGAGCGGGAGAGGAGCGAGGATGTTCCTGACGTCCATGTCAAGGATGCTGCAAATTCGGCCCAACGAGCATGAAGGACAACTACCTGTTGTAAGAATAGTCCTTGCGAGCTTGCCAGGCTTGAAGTCTATAGCAGACTCGTGGTCTTGAGTACCACACCGACTCTGACCAAAGTATTGTGCTGATCAATGCAAATGACGAAAGAGCTCCACACACGACCCGAATAAACACATTGATTGGTGCCGGCAAAGAATACTGTCTGGACTGTATTGCTTGTGTATGCTTCACTGCGATGCTTTCTCTCTCACTTCTCCCAACACCGTGGTCACCATCATCATCAAGACCGATGTCATTTGCATTATTACGACCATCACGACCAGCCCCATTACGACCATCAAATCCCATGCTTACTCCGTTCAGAGAAAGACTATCTTTGTGCAGCATCCGTATTATCGAATCACCCTGCGCAGCGGCCCCTGCTCTGCTCTGCATTCTTCTCGGCCAGCTATCGCTGCATTATGTAAAAGCTTCCGTCAATGCTCGCGAACTGCACTGCTACTCTTCCCATCCGCATTTAGCACAACTCCGCTTTGCATCACCGACGATGCAGGAAGAGCGCGCTCCGGCGGAGTGTTTTCCTTGGCCTCGGTGGTGTCGTCGCCTTAAGATTTGGTGGAGGAGGAGAGGATCGGCTTGTAGGTGCTGTCGCCTTGAATTGCACACGAGGAGGGTATTGGGTCGTGCGTGCTGTTGCCTTGGGACGTGCTGGAGACATGTTGCGGTGCGGCGGAGGATGTACTTTGTAAATTGCCGTTGCTACGCAGGCGAGAGGCCGGACAGGGAGAGCTTGCGATACTCGAACCCATCTACGGCAGAGAGTATTGTGTTAGCAGAAGGCGACTCCCAATGGATACGTTCAGCGCCAGGCGGCGACCTCCTCTGCAAAAGAGCTCTACCCAATCCCATCGCCAGACTACCGATTCCCACGGCGAAGTTTGATGGTCGTGTCCAATGCGAACATGATGGTCTGAGGAATGGCAAAGCCGGCGGTTTTGAGAGCCATGGCGCGATAGCGAACATGAGCGACTGAATAATGCTCACATCGCCGGATTCCGCTCAATTGGCAGAGACCGTGGTTGATAAAATTCGCCACGGTCTTGGAGTGGTGCTCGTAGCGGATAGCTTAGGAACGCATGCATCATTTAGACCGCCCGTCATCTCGGGTAGATCGCTGAAAAGCTCTGCCGGGCCCGGTACCTGCTCTTCTAACTTCTGCTTGCGGAAGCCATCGGCGACAGGGATACCTGGGCATTGAGATGAGTATACTTGGCTTGTTTGGTCGCGACAGTCGTTATGGCCAGATTCTTCAAAGCGTGTTTGGTTCTTCGAGAGGAGGGCATCACAGCAGGCAAGAATCTCTCGCAAGGACAACTTCGACTCAGTAGCCAAGCTATCGCTCTTCGGTGCCATCTTAAGTCGTCTGTTACTTCGGCCTGATTCATTGGCGTGGTGTACTAGGTGACCTCATGCTGACCGATGACCTCGAACTCCCGCACACTTTGATCGTCCCGCTTCGTCCTGTGCTCCCAGTCATCGGCGACCTGGACGTTGAGCCATACATCTTGAACCCCCTTCACCTTGCGCGTGGTTCCAATCTATCTTTGTGTGAGCCGAATCGTCCATAGGAGGAGTCAGAAATGTGCAAACGCAGTCGCTTCACGCACATGGGCAGCGTCTTTGGACGGTCGAAAGCCTCACCGACGAATTTGTCCGTCATTGCATCGACGACTTCTTCACCGAGATCCACCCAGCGCTGGTGCGATGCTGCCAACTCCGGCTCGTACTCTTCTCTCGCCTGTCCGCGTCGACTCTCAGCCATGTTGCCCTGTCTGTTTGGTGCAGCGGTGGATGGATGAAAGATGGAAGATGGAAGTCGATAACGCACGAGTAGCAAGGTTCGAGCTAATGGCGACGGTCATCTGTCCAGAGACGGACCGCACTTGCCCAGGGATGGTCTCGCAGTATGTGAGAGTGTCTTGCATCCGAACGTTTCGCGTGGCAAGAGTGGTGCTCATCTGCTGGACGTACACCTTGGCGCGGTTCGAGTCTTCCTCGCGTTCTGTATCCGTTACGCCGACCGGGTAAGCTCCGGCCATGAACTTCTCCGCGGTGCTCTCCAACCGGCCGGGATATCCTTAGCTCATGTCGTACAACTTCACCGCGCGACCCGATGCGCCAGCCTTAAGTTCCAGTTGATCCGGTTCCACAATCAGCGGAGTTGCGCGAGGGCCGTAGACTGGTTTTGGCGCCATTGTGGAGATTTCGGTGGTATGTTTGAGCTGTGAAAGATGCGTTTGGGGTGCTTCGGAGGCGGACGTGTGAGTGCTTTCCAACAATTCTGTGAGTTCCTGAGCGGTTGCGTGATAGGCAGTCGTTTCATTAACCTTCGGAGGAGATCGAGATTCCCGCGACTTTTGGCTTGTATTCTTAACGACAACAGTGTTCTCCTTTGCAAGGCTGTCGGCATCCGAACATGCTTTCCGTCCTATCGCTCCGTAGACATATAAAGGCATTTTCTCCAAGACTTCCTGCGGTGCAGTAAGCCGCTTCATCCCGAGAGCTTACAGATTGACCTTGCCATTCGCCACACGTTTTCATAAAGAATGTATTCTTCGCAAGGAATTCGTTCTTCGCACTCCGTTTCGAGCGACTCTTTTCTAGTGGAAGTGCTCGTCTTCGCGTTGAATCCAGTTGGCGCGGCCCACGTCGAGGTCTGCTGCATGAATCAGGTCCATAAGAGTCCCTTCAACAGCAGGCGGCTTCCCGTTCGCGGGCTTTCTGTTCGGTGTGAGCGCGAGTGGGGCGATCGTGGTTGACGGGGCGTGGGGTGTCGTCTCTCTCTTGCCGGGCGGTCTGGGCGCGGGACGGGTAGGCATTAGTTGACGAAGATCGACTTTGGAGAGGGGAGGCCAGGATGTTTTCTAGACTGTGTAATCCCTCGCTCCTGTCCGATACACCCTCAACGAGAATGGCAAGATTGAGCCGACAGCGTCGAGACTCTACCCAGAGCCGCAGTCTCCCCGCACAAGGATGGGCATGCACGTGCAGGGATGGCAATGCAAAGTGACTACGTCTTGACTGAACGATTTCCGCTCAGAGGACTCGTCTCCAGCATCGCCGTTGTCGTGACCAAAGACTCCCTCGTGACTCTTGTCGTGGGCGCGCGCCTGGTAGGTAACGTACTTTGTCCCTGGTACGCGTGGTCTGATGGTGAGTGTCTTGCGGGGACCCTTCTTGCGGACATTTCGACGGAACATATTGGGCTTCGGGCATGGTCGTTGGACCAAACCTTCCAATGTCCATTTCCTCGTCCGACGAGCTAAGCAACACGCTGCTCTCTGTGGTCTCGGAGCCCATTTCGTCTCCGTCATTGCCGTGCTTTTTCGACGGACCAGATGGGTTTAGCTCGACAGAGAGCCAGCCAGAGGCGTAGTCTGAGACAACTTTGAATGACATTACCTTGCAGAAGACCAGAATATTCGCTTTGCAAGACCTCAAGCCACATTACTTCGACGCAGACTGCGCGAGCTTGGTCTTCTTTGAATGCGTGGGCGTCTTGTCGGACCAGAGTCTCGTCGGGTAACCTTGCGCTCAGTGGCTCAGAAGCGTAGGAGTGAATGTACATTTCGTTGCTACATGACTATGTGGAAGAGATTGTCACACGAAGGAGTGAGATCATACATCGGTTCAACTGCCAGGAGCCTGTATTAAATCAAGTACAGTTTCTACCGGTCGAGATCATACTGATAGAATAGACAGGAACAAATTCGCATCGTCGTCGTGTATTCGCCAGAATCCGTGCTTCGACGAACCAGCAAAGCGGCATATGATGGTGTGAGCAAATATTACGACCACTTCGTAGAATCCAAAATACAAAATCAAACCTCTGAACACCAAAGAAATTTTCAGAATCGCTCCCTCGCCAGCACTCAATCGCAGCCCACTGCCCTCCCTTACCTCCCCTCAGCCCCTCACCACGGCCTCTCAATCGCCTGCACCCGGTCCCTCCCCCCCTGATCCCAACGATGCGTCCCCGCCTCCCCCGGCAACACATTCATCCTCCTCCGGGGCAGTCCAGCTGGATCTCCCGGCCGCGGAACCTCGAAATTGTTGACATTGTTGACGATATGCATGATATCGTCGGTGGTGTACTGCCCCGCGACGCCGTAGTACAGCGCCCAGAGCATCGCCTTGGTGAAGATCCCCGCGTCTTCGCCGGTCGGGTGAACGAGGACGCCATAGGCGACTTGCTCGAGTGTAGCGGCTGGTAGAGGGGCGTGGATGGAAGCGGGTGGCAGGACGGGCGGGTTTGCGCGGGAGATGTCGTACAGCGCGCGGTTTGCGGCGGGTGAGCCTTGGTCTGTGAAGGGTTGCAGGGCTGGGTCGTTGCGGTAGGTATGGACGGAGAACTGCGGGTCGTTGAATTTCTCCTGGCCCGCAGTTCCGACGGCTTGGCGAAGCGCGTTTGCGCGGCGGGTGAATGTGGGCTGATTGTAGGCTCCGCGTGCGATGAGTTCGGCTTTCGCGATTTGGCCGTTGTTCCAGCCGTTGCCTGAGGTGTTGTTAGCTTGGTGTGTGGGTGAAATGTGGGAAGGCACTTACGGATGAGTCGAAACTTCAGCTCTGGGTATCTTAGCTGGAGTGGGAAGTAGGTGCACAGCTCCATGGCGCTCATTGGAATCTGTGGGGGAGGGTGGGCTGCGGCCACGGCGTTGGAGAGAGTTGCGTCGTTGGCAGACATCTCGAAGGGAGTTGAGTTGATAGAGGAGTTGTTGAGAGTATAGTTGGGTTGGCTGTTGCTCGAGTGCTGGAGAGAGCTCGGAAGTGGTGGTGGTGTTGATGGTGTCGGTGATGATAGTTGTGAGTATAGAAAGCTGAGAATTAGTTGGCCGGAGACGTGCTTATATAGACGACTTGGCAGGGAGCTCGTCGATCCGGATTGGCCGGAGCCTTGATGGTCTCGCATTCACTCGATTCACCTCTTGACGGCGTATGCTGTATTGTTGGAATCGCAGGTGATAGCGACAGCGCCAATAAGATGCACCATTCTCCACAATACGAAGTATCGATGTGACAAGCCTTGTGCTTCGGAGGTGAATTGTTGGATCAGAAAACGAGAATGTCTAGAGATCCCGGAAAGGAGTGAATTATATTGGAGCACTTGCACAAGCAAAGGAGCCTGTGACGGAACGGAAGAAAGAAAGTTTGACAAACCGGACGCAGAAGAATGGCTTGCGCCAGAAGTATCTCTTTGAATGCTTTAAGCGAGCAAGCCATGCACAAATGCGAGTCGCGAATTCTCTGTACAATCGATCGCAAGCTTTGCAATGCGGAGCCAGTTCGGCCTTTCTGTTCCTGGCATTGGCGCTCCTGTAGACGTTTGGAGCTAACCACAGGCACAATGTCCAAAGACAGCACAAAAAGACTTTCTTTGGTAACTTCTGATTGCCACTCTGCGCCTGTATGTACCTGTATCGTAACCAACAGCCTCTTAAGCGCAGCGTTAGTGGTCGTATCGCCAGGAGTTTAAGGGAGCAGATAGAGCTGTGAATTTCGCATGCATAACTGCACAGTTCTCTGTCTTGCCTGCTTCCCTTTGCTCGGACTGTAGCGAAGCTTTGCAGGCCGCGAAAGCCATCTAGTCTCCGCTGTGCAGTATTTTCAGCCTTTCTTTTGCTTCCTGCAAGCCCCAGCTGACCTCTCCGACATACCTCGTTGGCTCTTTGTCCATCCTTCCCTCAGCTTCCGACTCCAAGTCCTTGAGCTCTCCTGTCTATCCTCGCACTATCCTCCAAGCCCGCATCCCGATCCCGAATCTCCTGGTCCCTGATGAGAATGCGCAGGCGTTCCAAGTCTAGCGGCTTCGAGCCTTCTTGTTGGCGACGGAGGATGGTGCTCTCGATGCGGCGTTCCGTGGCTTTGATAATGTTACGGCGGTGGAGATAGATCAAAGGTCCAAGGAGAAGAAGGGCTATGATGCAGAGGAGCTTCGTTGTGGCGAGGGAGAAGCTGATGATTTCGATGATAAGTAGCGCTGTTTTGGTAAAGGCGGAGGCCACGCTGGCTGCGAGTGGGAGGAACATTGTTTCGCTTTTGTAGTAGGTTGTGGCTGTGTTGGCGAGGTTGAGATT
Source organism: Zymoseptoria tritici IPO323 (assembly GCF_000219625.1). Classification (NCBI taxonomy): domain Eukaryota; kingdom Fungi; phylum Ascomycota; class Dothideomycetes; order Mycosphaerellales; family Mycosphaerellaceae; genus Zymoseptoria; species Zymoseptoria tritici. The sequence continues at coordinate 2,179,904 of NC_018212.1, read as the reverse complement.
GGTGTGGTGTTGTCGTGGTTGATGGAGATGAAGCGGTGAGGTAGGATTTTGGAGGGTTTCGATGAATCTGGAAGCTCCGAAGGCGGCGGAGCCCGGACTTGAGCTCGACGCTGGACGTCGTACAATCTACATATTCCCAGAGACTGAAAACGACCGCGATTTTATACTGTGCTCTACTATCCAGATACTTCCCGCCTTTGGAAGCGGTCACAGAGTCGCTCATCTGCATAAGCTCAACGAGACATAACATTCAACACCGTTCGCTCTGCCCACCGCTGTGAATCCGAAGTCCCTTTATACCTAAGCTACTACTACGCGGAGGGTGTCCTCGAAGCACTTTCTGCTCGTTTACCGCTTGAGCGATCCCAGAAGACAAGTCTCAAGCCCCTGCAAGCTACTCCTCATCCTGCCCACTCCCAAATTCATCCCCACGCTCTCCATCCAAGGGTATGGTCCCAGATTGATAGGTACTCATCAATCTGTCCACGCAAGCTAATCTACTCTCCCTTCGAACGTTCGCCGTTTGAGCCACCATATCCTCAGCCCTCGCCTCCGCAGCTCTCCTGTCCCTCGCCGCCCTCGGTTGTCTCCCACGACGCCTCACTGCCTCAAGTCTCTCGTAGCCGTCTTCGCCATGTTTCGCCTGGTATCTGGCCCGTAAAATCTCCTCGTCAGTCCGGGTATCGCCAGGCTTGCGCGAGAATTTTTTGACGGGTGGCGCTGGGTCGATGGGAAGGGTGACGGTGCAGAGCGTGATGACGAGGGCCCAGGCGGAAATTGCTAGGAGGACGTTGCCGATGGTTTCGACTGTTGGAGACATTGTTGTTGGTTGGGTCATCAAGCTAATGGATTGGTTAATCGTGTGGGTGCTAGAGGCTGTTGCTTAGACTGAAGTTGATCGCGGAGCACTTGTAAGGATTAAGGAGTGAAGTCTGCTTGAGAAACGGCTTCTGCTGGTCAGGGCTCCCGTAGCGTCGAATTCGGGACGTGAACTTCGAACTCAAAAGCTGACTTTCCGTCCCCTACAACAACTTCAGCCTAGAAGAGTTCCATCTTCGACAACCCTTCATTGCCACAACACGATGGCTTCCTTCCTCGAGATCCTGGGCTGGGAGATCGCGCAGATGCTGCGGATCTATTTGTTCATCATGGAAATTATTCTCCTCCCCGTCAAGAACATCGCGCAAGGCTTGGGTGACACCACGGATGAGGATGTTGGCAGCGCCTCGACGACCAACAACAACGACGACAGCAATGATCTCGCCGTTCCGAGCACCAAAGATGGGACCATCGATGAGGATACTGTCCTGGTACAAAGACTCGTAGCTATTTCCAAGGCACGACTCGCTAACATATCACAGCTTCCTCCTCAGTCCGCCGCATCGATCGAGTTCTTCGCCACTCCAGAACTCTGCGAACGCTCACTTCTTCTACTGCCGTTGCTCGACAAACTCCACGCGCGTCAAGCCTCTCTCGCGCTTCGCGATACCATCCACGCTTCGCCATCTCTCCAGCGTGGACTCTTTCTTCAGCCAGGACAAATCCTCCACGACCCGACTGATCTCCTGATCTTCAATCCTATCCTCATTCTCCATCCCTTCGTCTTCGCCGCAAGGGTGGGAATGCTCCGTGGCATGCACAAGCTCTTCCTCACGCCATTCCTCCTCAACTACATCGAAACCTACAAGACAGCCACCCTGGGCACAATCGGAGACATGTTCATTACTCAGCCGCCACAGACCATTCTTCAAGTGGAGTACACCTGGACCAAGCCATGTTTTGGCGAGGATCAGACCGTCGTGGAGAAGCGGCTCTTCATGGATCGCGAAGGTATCAAAGTCAAGGATCTCATGCGGTTCATCGTGGAGATGAAGTGGGGTAGGCCTGATGCTCAGCTCTATCAGGAGTGGGATCATGCCGAGGGAGAGGTCGCGGTTGTGGTGAGGGGTGCGTGGGAGATTTCGCGGGAGAGGATTTGAGGAGGACAAGGAGGGGAGGCGGGCGCTCGGGATGAGTTGCTGCTCGCATCCGGCGAACAAAGCCGGACGAGGCGTGAGTGTGTGGATGCTTCGATACCGGAATCTACTTCACGGCACAGACCATTCGTTTCTGGGCCATTGGAACTAGAAACGGCGTCTTACTCGACATGATTCTCACGCAAAAGACCGCAGAAACTACTGGATCTTCGATAGAGGAGTTCAGAATGGCAAGTAATGGCAAAGTATCTCACGAGATCCAACAGCACGCGAACGATGAGAGCATACAGCCTTTCAAATCATCCAGCTAGACACAACGCACTTGTGTTGTTGATCGTTCTTGTCCTATAGGAAAATGGCATCGTCGAGACATTCTACACGTTACTTCCGTTGTGTTTACTTTTCGCGTGAAGATTACACGACCCAAGATCCACGCGGCGCTGGCTCTCTCGACTCCAGAAGGCGGCTTCTGGTCCCCTTGAACTCCAACATTCTCCACTTTCTCATCATTAGAAATCACATCTACACCACTCTACGCCGCAAGCAAAATGTCGGCACCTCAACTCACCACAAACTACATGGACAGCTCCACGATCGCCGGCCACATACCACCGGGTACATTCACCCGCAACAGCAACAGCGACCGCAACGAAGTCCTCAGGAAAACACCAACCAACGGTCCAAACCCCCTTGAAGAGGTCTCACATCCTACCCAATCCACCGCCTCCCTCAAATTCTTCGCCACTCCCGAGCTCCTCGAACTCGCCCTGATCCGCCTCTCCGCCTGCGACACCGTCCGCGCAGCCCAAGAATCCCACTCCCTCCGCGCCACGATCCGCGGCTCGCCAACCATCCAGCGAAAGCTCTTCCTCCTCGCCGACCACACCACGTACTACGTCAACCTCCCACGCAGGGACACAGACCGCCGCATCCTAAAGATCAACCCTTTCGTGCTCGACTACAGCTCCCTCTTCGGCCCTCCCTTCGGCCCTCCCTTCGAACGCTTGAGTTCGACAGATTTATCTCGCCGAAAGATGCGCCTGAGCTAGGATGGTTGAAAGAAGCGTATCTCACTCAACCACCCATCCCGTCAATCGAGACTTACTATGCGTTCGATCAGAAGTTGTAGTTCGGGAGGAGCCAAAGGGTGGAAGAGTACTTGGAAGCAGTGAGCGGGGGAGGAGTGAAGGTCAAGGATTTCGTGCAGAGGGTGCTGGAGAGGCAGGCGAGGGGGAAGGGAGAGCGGGTTTGGGATGTTCATGTGTGTGTGAAGGGGCAGTGAAGGGCGGTTTGGCAGCATCCGGGGTATGAGGTGGATGATGAGCCGGATTGGGATGATGAGAGGACGTGGTGAGGGGTTGGTGGGGAAGGAACGAGGCTCATGATTGATAGGTATGGGCAGCGATCGAGAGGTGCAGTGTCGTTGGGGATCTGGGAGCATCGAGGGCAGCGGTTTATGGTTCCATGGACGTATGGCGTTCTGACGTGGCCTTTTTCTGTCGTACTACTTGTGTACTACCTGAGATCCAATTAAATGGCGATTCTACTTGATATTCCCTTCATCACGCACGTTAAGACATTCTCACGACCGTCGACGCCCTTCACCCAGCTTTCCTCATTACAGTCGCTCTTTGACTCGGGCATTACGACATCATGGAATATGATTCGCAAATCTGGTGCATTGAACGCTATTTCAACTAATTACCTCTGTAATTTTGCCTGAGCCCCTTTGCAGACCAGGATGGTTCACGTGGTCGCTGACATTACAATGCCGCCCAATCGCATTCTCCCATGCCTTTTTCTCGCCTCAGACTAACCTTGCGACCGTAGCAACTCCCACGACCAATACCGCTGGCCTCCGTCTTCCTCTTCTGTCCTGATGCCTCGAGCACCTTAGCTCATCGTGACCGCTGGGTAGTCCATCAAAAGGCACGGTCGATGCCGTCTTTCGGATGGCAAGTTGCTAGTTCCGTTGAATCGTACTCTCTCCCGTCACCGGCCACCGACAACTCGCCAATAACACTTGTCGTCATCGTCTGGGTCTCCCACCTTGACATTCACCGTATGCCAAACATCCTTCGTCCATGGCGTCTCAGCATAATGCTTTGCCAATGCCTCTCGCGCGCATGCAACGAGATCTTCGACCTTGATACCGTCCGCAACGTACAGTGGCCATTCGCGAGCCAACTTCAAGCCCAAGGGTGATGCGTGAAAGAAACGGCACTCAACCTGAATGCTTGTAACAGGCGGCTGGGTGAGGAACATTCCTGCAAGCGACTGCAGGTCTGAAGATGAAGAGTCGATGACCCTCTCGATGCGTGGTTGCAAGTGGAAAGTCTCCGGCTGAAACTGTAGGACATCCGGCTTCTCGAAGATGAATGGATTGGCACGTGGAAGGCGCTTGGACTCATCGACCACGTCGACGCGTTCTCCATTGTTGGGACGAAACACGTACGTGAATCTGCGAAGGGTTTGATGGTCGGCTGTGATTTCCTGGTCGGGACTGTAGAAGAGAGCGCGCTGAAGCTTGACCGAGCCGCGGATGGTGTTGTTGATAATGACCGAAGCCTGCTGAGCGTGGAGCACATCCATAGGTTCGAGGTACAGGAGCATGCGCTCGCACATCTCTGGCGTCTCGAAGAATCTGGCCGCTGCGGTCGGTTGGACTGGCGCATTCTGGAGTGTGGTCAGTATAATGCTCGTATGCAATCAGCTCGGGTATGTTCAAACCATCTCTACGCTCAAATCACGTTCGCCTACGTTGTCCATTGCTGACGGAGTCATGATGGCTTCGTGGTCGTTGACGAACGACGCTTCCGGTGGAATGGTGCGTAACCCGGCGATGATCTTCTGTGCTGTCATTGTCGGTGTGATCGTAGATCTGTCCCACGGAAGAAGAGATTTTGAGCAAGAGAAGTCGGGAGGAAGTCACGGCCGCGAAGTTCAGCGGCCCGACGATTTTCCGGCGCTAGATGTGACCTCTTCACATCTTCCTCACATCTTCTTCGTTCTCCTCCAGACGATCCCCCTCCGACGTGAACGAAAGTGTCTAGGGAGATGCTTTTTGCCAGCCCGATTGCAGAAGCCATGAACGGCTATGCCAACAACAGCAATATCATTCAAAACGAAGTAGCGCCCGGCGGCGAAGTCAGCGGCGTCGATGAGCACAAGGAGATGACCGGCAGGAGTCCCGCGAAGGTGCGCAAGTCTGGGTAGAGATCAGTACAGTCTTGATACTAACACCGCCTTCAGGGCTCCGCTTCCCGCCCTCCCGCGCTCTCGAAGTTCTTCGCCACGCCAGAGCTGTGCGAGCGCATGCTCCTCTTCCTCCGCCACCCAAAGAGCATTCTCCAGGCCGCTCAGGTCTTCAAGGACGTCGAGAACACGATCCAAGGTTCGAGCAAGCTTCAGATCGCTCTCTTCTACAAACCAGACCTCCGCACAGTTACCGGAACGGCTGTCAAGCGCAAGCTGAGACGCGACTCTTACTATTTCCATCAAAACTACCGCAACAATATTCCAGTCTACACGCCTCCTCCGCCCGAACGCTTTCTCGCCATCAACTCCCTGGCCTTCACCACACCTTGCAGCTGCGACGACAATCAGCTCCTCTATCTCTGCCTGCACATGAAGAAGCTGTACAACGCTGTCAGACCCAACCTCGGCTCTCTGGCGAAGGTGTTCCTCACGCAGCCGCCTGTGGAGAGCGTCAATGTGGAGTGCTACATTGACGGTTGGGATCAGAGGGTCACGTGGCAGTTGGATGTTGCTGGCGGGATTCGAGTTCAGGACTTGGTAAACTTTGTGAGGGAGAAGTCGGAGGATACGTCGCAGTTTCGGGAGGCGTTTGAGAGGTGGAACCCTAAATATGCTGTGTGCTTGAGGCTGAGGGATGGAGATGAGGTTGTGGAGGAGTGAAGGAATGGCGGCATTGCCTTTGGAATTTGACTACCGATGGAAGGAGGGTTGGCGACGACCTTGTCTCTTCCCCATGCCTTTGCAATACCACGAGAGTGTGCCCAACACAACGAGGCGCAGGATTCGCAGTGATTCTGTGTAATTTGGCCTTTGCAGTTTACGAGCGGAGGATGGTTTGATGCTCGTATGTCCCGAGCGAGGAGAATTCCGATCTGGGATGATCATGATGGTGATTCGTGAGTCGTACTAAAGAAATCGCACTCCAATACATGTACATGCAGCATCGAAGTCCGAGCCTTTTACGTGCACCTGATGCATACAGTCGCCTGTCTTGTCTTCTCTGTACACGTCGGAACGCGTACCGCTATCTCATCACGGTCTGTACGGAGGACACACCCGAGCGCTCACCATTCCTTTCAGAGTGTGCATGATCTTCGTCCATTCGACCCAGTTGCTTCACTTCCAGGCCTCATCTACAACTTCGTACCCATCTCCCAACTGCAAAGCCACCTTCTTCCATCCCGGCCACTTCCCATCCTCCACGCCTCCTCTAACAAGTCGAGCGAACTGCACCAGGTGCTTGACTTTGACACCTCCTTTGACATGTAGCTCCCACTGTTTCCTGACCGCTCCCATGCTTCGTGGCTCCACGCTGATGCGACTGATTGGAGGCCGAGAAATGTACATATCCCCCAGCGACGGCTGAACTCTCACGCCTGAGTTGGTCGTGTCGACCATGAAGCCGGTGAGGCGAAACTGTCCGATGAAGGGGAGGCCGTCTGTGGGACCGAAGACGAATGGGTTTGGATGCAGCAGAAGCCCGTCGTGAACAGCAACGGGTGCGTTGTCCTGTTGTGGGTCGGAAAGAAAGGGAGCGAGAAAGGCGGCTAGCGGATTTGGGCGCACGACTGCCGTTCCGACGATAGGACTATGATCAGCTTTGCGGAACAGAGCGCGCTGCAGTTTCGAGGAACCAGCGATCGTCTTGTTGGTCTGGACGGAGATGCGCGTTGCGGAGAGGATATCGTGAGGTGGGAGGAGAAGAAGAGCCATTTCGAGGAGTTCCGGGGTTGAGAAGAAGTCGAGGGAGGCGGCGGATTGTGCGGATGGGGGCTGTTGGAACGGATTAGCTGTGTTGTTCCTTCTGCACGGTTGAACAGATTACGTACGACAGGTTCCAGTTCGTTACCATGGTCGTTCTTAATGTTGGAGTCGCAGTCGGAATTGTCCTTCTTCGGATCGATAACAGCCGGTGCAGTCTCGTTGCTGCAGGTCTGCGCAGCGCATGGACTTTTGCGCATATCGGCCGTGTCTTCTGGCGCATGGATCGGTGAACTGAGACACATCTTGTGCGGTTGGTAGAGATTGATCGCAGACATTCGTACAAGTTTGGAAAGTGTCGTTTCGGAGACAGCGCCAACTTGCTCGCAAAATCGTCAGTGAAGGAGCAGGACTAGCGGCGGCTTCTCCCGACACCGACAATCACTCTCGCCGGACTACGAGGTACAACCGAACGCACTTTGGTCTCCTTGCTAAGAGGAATACGTTGAAACCTGGTGAAGAATCTGTATACTTCTGCTCCTCGATGAAGAGGGATAGGCTACCGTTCCACCGTGGATCGGCTCGGCCCACTGCCTGGCTCGGACTCCGTGGAGCAACGACTATCGTAAACTCCTGTGCCTGATCACGTCGGCTGCTTGCCAGCGCGTTCCCTGCTCAGCTGTGCGAAAGTCCAGCAAACCAGATCCATAGCTATATAGTCTCTCTTAGTGGACTCCGTAATTCACACTCCTTGAGGGTCCCTCCTCCCATGATCATCTGACCCTCCAGTTCGCGTACCAAACCTTGATAATGTCATCGATCCTCGCAGACCTCATACCCATCTCTCAGCCCGATAGTGATAATATGCGCCGTCGGACTATCCATGATCTTTTCCAGTCCCTCCGCCGACGCTCGCAGCTTCCTCTGAATGTGCTCCACCAAATTCTCGACTTTAATCCCTCCCGGAACAACACACTTCCAGTGACTTGTAGCCGATCCATCTCCCGGCCGACCACGAGGACGATAGTAGCACTCCACCTCAACATGCTCGATTGGAGGCTGGGTGATGAACATGTTTCCCAGAAATGGCTCGACCGTGGTCCCATTGCGGATGAGTTCGCGCAACAGGTTGGAAATGCACAGGAGTTGAGCTGGGCGCACGCCCCGCGCGGAGAGGAACAGCCACGGATTGGCCCTGAGCAGCGGTCCTGGATGGATTGAGCGGGCAGCCCGGATAGCTTTCAACTCGCGGGTAGAGACATTGCGTTCAGGTATGTCACGCTCTACTGCTTGGCCAGTGACGAGACGATGGTCCGGTTTGCGAAACAGTGCCCGCTGCAGCTTGATCGACCCGATGATTGTGTTGTTGATTTCGTGGGAGACTTGTTTGGCGTTGATGAGGTGCCACGGTTGAAGGTAGTGGAGGGCTTTCTCGCACAGCTCAGGAGTCGAGAAGAACTTGAGGGAGGCTGCAGATTGGGGGGGAGGCTAAGAACGTGATCAGCTGCGGGCTTGGTTCATGATGTTTGGAATTCACAACTCACAGTACGCTTGAAGGGCCTGCGAGACTTTTTCGAAAGGTTCTTGCTGGAAGCGAGGTCGTATTTGGCCTTGTTGGAGCCAGAGATGATGTCTCTGCTGGCGCTAACGGGCGCTTCGAAGACTTGCGAATCGTTGCGCATCTTCGCCGAGCGGCTTGTCGACGACGGCGCCGGAGTATCGTTCATTTTCGGCCAGAGAGACACAAATGCCGAAGATGTTCTTGGTTGAAGATGATGTCGGAAAGTGGCTTTGGAATAGCGATTGGGACGAATCGGACACGGCTCCGGCTTACCCATGAATTCCCTATCCGCACAGATCATTCGTTGCCGATTTCTCTCGCTTCCTCGACACATCGACTTCGACAACCACACCTCCTTCAACAGCACAGCCATGCTTGTCCACTTCGAAGACAACCGCCGCCCTCTCCGCATGATGTCCTCTCCTCCGACGTCCTCCTCCGCCCTAGCAGTCGACTCATCCGCCTCCAGCACCAGCGACGATGCCACCGACGAGGGTGTCAATGCCACAGTAAGCCACCCCAACCACGAAGCTCCCAGCCCCACCCGTTAACCCACCCTCCCAGCCTCCCCCTCCCCAATCCTCCGCCTGCGCCGCCGTCTTCGCCCTCCCCGAGCTCCTCGACTCGCACATCATCCCCCTCCTCCCGCACCACGAACTCGCCCGCCTCCGCCTCGTCAGCCCCCTCTTCCACGACAACATCAAGCACTCGAAAGCCCTACAACGGCAACTCTTTGTCCTCCCCGACCACAGCATCATCACCGGCAAAGCCGTCAAACGGGACCCCGCCTGGCGTGCAGAAGGCAACGAGGCCTCCCGATACAACGGCGGTCGTGATGGTATAGCAGAGACGGACCGCCTCGCACGGCCGAATCCGAGTGTTTTCTCGCCTCTGCCGGAGGTTTCGAAGTCGAAAGAACAGATGATCTTCCTCCTCCCTTCCCTCCGCCGGTTCTTCCACGAGGCCGGACCTTTGCACACCGGTCTTGGTTGTTTGGGGGAGATGTACATCACGCAACCGCCGATCAGCGTCGTGTGGGTTGGATTTCGGTGGTATGAACCTGGAGATTTGCCGTTGAGGAATAGGCGAAAGGAGTGGAGGCTGGCGATCGAGGGGGGAGTCAAGGTAAAGGATGTTGTGAAGTGTGTTCTGAGAGAAGTGGGGGTCTACGATAGGGAGAAGTGGGAGAAGAGCTTGGAGGAGGGGAGGGGGTTTGTGAGGTTAAGGAATGGGTTCGAGGTTGTTGATGAGGATTGATGGGGTCGGGTGGTGGTGGGCGGTGGTGAGTGGAGGAGTGTTGGGCGGAGATCTGGTTCCGAAGGCAATGGCAATTACTGTGCTAATCGGTGGTGGGGCAGCGGAGTCACGATGCGGAGGCTACGAGAGAGCATAATGGCGATAGAGATCGAAGGCGATGCTAGTTGCTGAGCTGATATGACACGCTCCTCGTAATCTCTTCTCCTTCCTCGTATCGCATCGCAGCCTTGCACCCAGCCTTGCCATCTTGACTCGTGCGTCAGAAGTCTCTCTCGGTCCAAGGCGACCCAAAAAGCTGGCCAGAATGTGAGGCAGGATGTATTCCAGAAATTCAGAATGCATTCGACTGAGCTACTGAGCTTTTCCAGGCTTTGCAGTCCATGTTCGAGCCGTATGATCTAAGACGTGGTACCCGCAGCATTTGCGACAATTCCAGTCAAGTTTGCGGCACTCTTTCTCAACTGCCGTGTGCTTCCAAGCCTGTTCCCGCAGTTCAATCCCGATGAGGCTCCAGACTGACATCACAAAGCATCCGCCTTCCCAGCACTAGACCGTGACAGCGACCACAATCTCCTCACCGCTTCATAACAAGCTGCCCATCCTTCGTCTCAACGCGAAGTCTGAACTCCGGCCCAGTCCACGGTCCCATTACCCCAAAAATCGGCTTCCTCCGCAGAAATTCCGCCCCCTCCGCCAACTTCGACTTCGCAAAGACGACGAGATCCTTCATCTTGATGCCTTCGCCGTCAGGTAGCTCCAAAGTCCCGGAACTGCCTCCACTGAGCATCGGCTCGAGAAAGTTGGTGTCCCAGTAACTGACTTCTACCCTGATCTTGTTGACGGGGGGTTGAGTGACGAACATCTCGGCCGCGGAGCCTAGGCGAGAATTTCCACGTTCGATGTTCACTTCGATCTTTCTTTTGAGGTGGAAGTGTTTGTTTGGGTCGGATTTGAGGAGGGCGAGGGACATGAGGTCGGTTGGGCGGGTGGCGTGGAAGACCATGGGGTTGATGAAGAGTGGAGAGATGGAGTTGTCGGGAGCGAGGAAAAGGCGGCGCTGGAGCTTGATTGAGCTACGGACCGTGGCCTCGAAGGAGCGAGAGATGCGCATGCAGGTGAGGATGGAATGTTCGTCCAGTTCCAAGAGGATGAGCTCGCGCATCTCGGGAATGGAGAGGAAGTTGTCGCAGTGAGGCGTACGCGCGCGAGGATGTGGCTGAGCAGTCTTCTTCTTCTTTGAGGGTGTCTTGCGTGTCGTCTTGTTGCCTGATGCTGGCTTGGTCGTCGTGTTGCCCTCGACGAGAGGTGCGGTAGGCGATGTTGTGACTTTGGACGGAGCGTGGTGAAGGTTGGTATCGGACTGCGGAGTGCTGTCAGTTGGCGCACTCTATCTCGAGAAGGATCGAAGCCATCGTACTTTGTTGTCGTTGTTGTCGCCCTCGTCGCGGTTCATGACTTTCACGACCGTTGCAGCTTCTTCTTCCGGGGGATCGACTTGCACAGCACCTTTTCCTTGCGCAGTTGTTATATCTTGTTCAGCATGGCCGACCTTGCGCCTAGGGCGAAGGTTGTATCCTGCCATCGTACGTATGTCGCTTGTCGTCGATGTTGACGTCAAAGTCGAGATGATGGTCGGAAAGAAGTAAAGTGTCGAGAGTCGGGCAGTGTGAGCTGGAAAGCAACGAGCCCGGACTGAGCTCCGGTGCTGGTGAATTGTGAGACGCTTGCACGCCTATGACTTCACATCAATATCTTCTTCTTCTCCTCTTCTTTCCTCTCCTCAACACCAATTCGACAACAACGCCAACGCGATCGAACCAACGATGGCGCGGTACAATCTTCGCCCCAGGCGCAGTGCGGACACCGACACGAATGTTTCCCAAGCTCTAGCAGTTGCGCTAGACCAAGGAACTGCAACTGCGAATGCCGTCGAACCTAAAAATGGAGACAACATGGTATGGCGTCCCGAGCGATCTGTTCAGCTTTGATTGCCGACTAATAACAATGATTCAGACGGTGATGGCCACTCGAAAACACCCGGCAACCAGCTCCTCCGCCATGGACCTGACTGAGACTCGTCCAACTCCCGCCGCATGCGCTATGTCCAGTTCTAAAATCAATGTAGAAGCGTACGGCTCGGATGCGGAGTCCTTCGCCGAGAAGTCTTCCGACGAGGAGTACCCGGATGAAGAGGATTCCGACGGGGGAGACTCCGACCAAGAAGAAGACCTGAACATGCAAACACTTCCAGTCAACACCCCAAACTGCGGCAAGACCCTGGAAACCACGGAGATCTGCGAGCAATTTCTCATCCATCTGTCGAAAAAGGACATGCTCCGCTGCTTACGCGTCTCGCAAAAGTTCAACGCCACCATTGGGGGGTCTATCACACTGCAGCGTCGTCTCTTTTTGGCACCACAAACCAAGCCCATCATCGGCAAGGCCATTCCTCGCGATCCAGTCATGGCTTTGCGTCCGCCGTTGAGTCTAGCCGAGAACGGAGGCCACAAAGGAATCGCCAGAACAGATCGCCTCGTCCGCATGAATTCCTTCTTCTTCCGGCAATTGTACGAAAACGACTACAGCGAAACACAAACCATTCGAATCAACAATCCCAACCAGAAGAAGTGGCGCAAAGTTAAGAGCTCCCTCTCCTCGCCGGCTCTCGGTGAAATGTTCATCACGCAGCCTCCGATGACTTACATCAAGCTTGGGCTCTAGTGGTACAAACAGGGAGGCAGCATGACTTGCCAGGGTGTGCGTAGTACTTGGGATCTCAGAGCGGAAGATGGTGCGGAAGGAATCAAGATCAAGGATGTCGTGCAGAGTTTGCGGAGCCAGATGAGGGAGAAGCCAGAGAGGATCGCCGACTTCAAGGATTCGTTCAGGGGCTCGGATGTGTTTGTGATGCTGAGAGACGGGTACGAGGTGATGGATATGGGAGTTGCACGTCCGCCTCCGGCGGTCGATGCCGTACGCTTGTGAGAGGAGACGCACAAGCGCGGTAAGGACAGTAAAGAGCAAGAGGAGAGCTCCGCGAAGAAGTTGAAGGAGCCATTCGCGACGCAGCCTGCGTTCGGATCAGGAACCGACACCGCGGATGCTCAAGACGGGTAGGATTCAGTTCCCGGTGCCGCATTGGACGACACGATGTGTTGTTACGAATGAGGATGGGCTGCAGAAAACAGGCTCGACCGACCACTGACGCTCTTGCTTTGGGACCTCTGCAAGGTTTGGCCGATGGTCCTCGAGAACGACCTGGGTATTGCAGCCGGAGGGAAATGTTCGTTTGGCAGGCGTGGGGACTGCTGATGCGTTCGGTCTGCTCTTTGTTGCTGGCCTGCTGTTACGTTCGGTTGCAACTTGCTTTCATTGTTGTTGGCGTTAGTGAGCCGATACTTTTACAATACAGTACTTATCAACATGATCTTCATCGCCCTCCATCGTGAAGACTCAGCTAGAAGGCAATTTCGTATGTCCCACGGGATGTTTGTTCTTTATAGATTACAGTGACAGGTCGACGACCCTCAAACCCGTGCCCGGTCTTAGACGCTTGAAACCCACATACCGTGCTACTGTTTCTTGCATTCGTAGCTGCGCACGGGCAGCATTCTCTCCCTCATCGACGGATGCTCAACTTGAAGGTTGCAAAGCCGTTCCTTACACGAGGGAGGGGTCAAGATCAAACACATGGCGATGACAGGCGGCCAATCTGGTGGGAAGCGATATCAACAGAGCACCAAAGAACGGATTCTTGTTCGTGAGGTTGAGGGACAGCTACGAGGTGCTGGATCCGAATGCTCCGTCTGTTGATACAAGCTCCGGCCCGGACGATGGGACTTCCATCTAATCATGCAACTGATGGCAGACGAAGACTCCGATGCGTGAGAGGCCCGCGACGACATTCAGTACTACTGAATTTGGGTTGAGAGGTCATGGGAGCTTGGTCTCGTGCTACGAAAGAAAGCCTACAGGATGCGGAAATATTTGTTCTTTGAAAGGCGGCATGATTGCTGATGTTTCTGATTTGCTCTTGGTTGGAGTCTCTGTCTTGCACTTGCCTGCTACTAGGCGATCGGGGTCATTATTGCCGCGACCTCTGTTTTGCTACATACGGAAACAGAGCAGTTTTCAATTCTGTCCCCATCGCATACTGTTGAAAATATCCGGCCAAGGGAGAGCTCATGCTCGTCCAAACTGCCTCGACACTACTTGCTATCTTTCCTCTTGCTATATATGACAGAATCATCTTGTGTAGATGTAGAGCCATTGCCCACCTTCTGCGCGCGAATCGCATGTAGCAGGGCGTGACGTGGGGAAGTCGGTTGACGTCAGCTCATGTTCCGTGAATTGCAACCCAAACAACAAGTCCACTTCAAATCACCCTCTTCATTGCCTCGCATCACACCACCGCAACCAAAACGCAGCATCATCACAGCGACGATGGCGCGATACGATCTTCGCCCTCGGCACGGTTTGAACGCAGCCCCAGCTACAGCAAATGCGCCGATTGACGAGGTCCCGAGCAAGGAGAGCGGCAGCGAAAACATGGTCCGAGGTCCTGGAGGCGCTTCGTTCGGTATGTTCCATGCTGACGATGATGGACAGCCGTATACTACACAACAAGACGCGCCTGTTGGAGTCGCCACCTCACAAGGACCGACATCGAGCAAGAAGGAAGCCACGCCGAACCCGCTGAACTCTACACCCATCGACAGCGCAGCCATCGCAAAGCCCGATCCCGCGACTGATGAAGAGAAGCTCCACGAAGACAACGCCCCTACGCAGTGTAAATGCCACAAGGTCCTCAAAACGACTGAAATTCTGGAGCATATCCTTACCAACCTCTCCTCTGAGCGCGATATCCTCCGCTGCATTCGCGTCTCGACGACTTTCAAGAATACCATTCGCGGCTCCATCAAGCTTCAGCGCCGTCTTTTCTTCGCTGTCGACAACACGGTTCTCACTGGCATCGCTGTCAAACGTCAGAGAATAAACGAAGGAGAGTCCAGCAAGGCGGAAAACGGCGGCCGTCAAGGCATTCCCGCCAACGAGCGTCTGCTCCGCACCAATCCCTTCATCATCCGACCTCTTCCCGCGGAGCCATACGGCGAAGATCAGTACGCCGACTTCTGCCCCAACTTGAAGACGTACTTCGACCACAGGGATGACGGCGTTGATCTTTCCATCGGCGAAATGTTTCTCACCCAACCGCCAGTCTCCAACGTTCGACTTGCCTTTGGCTGGTGGGGTTCGGAAGATTCGCAGTTGGTGAGGCAGACGGTATGGCTAGGACTAAAATCGGATGGAGATGGTGTCAAGGTCAAGGACGTCAAGAAGTGCTTCGAAGCGTACTTGGAGAAGACCCACCCCGTGATGATTAGCAGATTTCAGGACGCGTTGAAGGGACGCCACGACGTTGCTCTGAAGGTGAGGGACGGCTACGAGGTAATGGACCTGGGACCCGAGAGGTCGAACGTGGTGTATACAGATGACACCATGGCGGATGACGATGATGTAGAGGACGGGTTCTAGACAACGCTCAATGTAGGAAGACTGTACGGGCAGTAAGAGAGCAATGCTTGGGAGCATGATTCTACCTGAGCATAGTTATAGCTGCTCGCTGTTTTCTCGAGGAGCTTCTGACATCCGGTCCGGGATTAGTCGGGTCGAAATGCAGCGGCTGCAAGACTCGTCTGCGACCCAGCACGGCAGATCGAATGGGACCAGAGCGCTTTTGTGCGGTCATCAATGTGGAAAGTCGGACGGCTGATCGAGAAGCTGCAAGATACATCTTAGCCTTCGGAGTGGCAATTTCTACGGTTCTCCAGCACGTATCAATGTCTGCTTGCTCAAACATTTCATTGTTCTCGTCTGCTGCTTTCGGCGGTTTGCTAGATGGTTAGCTTGCTCTTCCATTCTTTCAACCTGTTTTCTCTTTGTCTAGTTGGCGACTATCCTACTCCTACGGATCGCGTTTCATAGATCTCCAAAATAGCACTGCTCTCATTCATTCAGATCAGAGCATGGCCTCTTCTCTGCCTTTCGACCCACTACAACTTGGGGATGAGGGATAGTCGAGGACAGGATTTCTCTCTTATGGCGTCCTGTCAGACATACCTGCATGCCCTTGCTATTGGAAATCCTCGTCATGCTACTGTTTACCGTTGGACCGGCTTGCATATCTTCACTAATCATCGACAACATGTCAAACCACGCTAACACCACTATGTGGAGACGTATGCTTGATTCGGCAACACATACCCACCACGCCGCTCGCCCTGACCATATATACAGCCATTTTGCGCGGTTTATACTCAACATCTTCATCGATTCGACATACCACATCTCCCGTCCCAGATTCGGGAGACCGGAACGAGTCGCCGGCCCATGCCAAGCTTTTCATATGCGGGCTGCTAAAAGTTCATCTCCTCTCAGCTTTCCACTTCTTCCCGAACATCAGCGATTTACAAAATATTGAAGTATCGACTGAAGCTGCACAAAGAAGGCGCATACTTCAAGACAAGCACATTCTCAGCAACAATGTCCCGCAACACCCGCGCTTATGCGCAAGATTCGAAGCACGATCTCTCGGTCGTCGAATTCAAGGAGAAATGTAGGGACGGCCTTGTCCTTGACTCGGCTGCCATTTTCAGACGACCACAGCAGACTAATGGTACTGCAGCTCCGGAATCGATCTCGGGCACCAAGCGCAGTGGAGCTGCCATGAATGATACCACCAGTACCAAGAAAAGGAAGACCTCCACAGAGGAGCCGGCTCGCAAATCCTGGGAGCAGGTGGAACAAGAGGTGGGAGAGAGGAACATGGCAAATCCAAAGGTTGAGCTGGAAGTCATCCCTGGCGAGGCCTGCCGCACAGTCCTTTCGATCAAGGAGATTGGCGAACACATCTGCGCCAACCTCGACACGAGGAGCATTCTCCGCGCGCGTCAAGTCAATCGTGTCCTTCGACAGACCATCGCGGGCTCCTCGCCGCTGGGGTCGATCATCTTCCTATCAGCGATGGACTCGCCGCCGAAGGGCACACCAGCGGTGCGTGTCGGCGGAGGGAACGCAGGTACACAGCAGCTCGACCCGGACGACGAAGCACCCGAGCCACCCAACTACGTGCTGTACAACCCATTCGTCTTCGACCCACCGAACGCCCACTATCCCGTCCGCATTCTCACAGTCAGTGACAAGTTCGCAAACTGGGTGACGAACACATCAGACGGGCCCTTTCCACTCCTCGATGACATGTTTCTCATCAACCCACCAATCGAGGACCTCGCCATTTACCTCGCCGAGAACACTTACGACGGCGAGATCCAGGGAGAGTGTTTGTTCGAGGAGGACGGCCAGCACAGTGAGCGAGAAGCCGGTGATTTTCAGCACTGTGGACACATCACCACACGCACGATCTGGCAGCGCTCGGGATTAAGGGTGCGCCATCTGGTGGGGTTCTCGAGGAGACATTTGGTCACGCTCCGTGATGACGAGGAGACGTGGTACTCGGCGAAGAATTGTTTGGTGGTGTTGCCGGAGGATCACGAGGTGTTGCAGGGCGATGTGTTTCAGGAAGCAGAGGCGGAGGACGAGAGGGAGTAAGGAATTCTTGCTTTGGATGGCATTTGGCGTTGCGTTACGGACTTGCGTATGGTCCAGTCAGACCAGGCGAGTCAAGATGAAGGCGGCGGGGAACACCAATGTACGATTGACATTGCCTGCGAAGTACAAACTGGTTGTCTGCTTCTCGATCGATTCTCCAAGTCATCACCACTGTCGCAATGGCTGATGACACTGGAGACGCATTTCCCTTCCGGAAAGAGACGACAAAGAAAGCGCCCGCACCTCTCCGGGAAATCTCAATGGACGGATCGCAGCACCTTCTCTACATTGCTGCAGTCCTTGTCGAAGATCACACCAGCAATACACAGGCCCCAAGAACACGATCGCCATTAGGGCCATTAGGAAAGATGACCGTCACCACCAGCCCGATCTATCCCCCGAAGATTCCTTCCACTAGAATCCACTCGTCTTCGACCCGCCCAATCTCGACTGGGGAGTCGGTTCTCTCAGAGTGAGCGACGCCTTCGCGGAGTTCGTCACCGGTGAAGTGGAGGACTCTGCTCCAACGCGCTTCCCCGCCGACATGTTCCTGACCAACCTACCGGTCACGGAACTCATACTCTCTTTGAGCATGACGGAAGCGAGCGCCAGAGACCGGGCGGAGTGCGGTCCTGGCGAGATGGTGGAGCGCGGTAACTGCTCCTTCTACAAGAATGGTCTGCATCGACACTGCAAGTTCGATGACCCTTTCCACTGCGGGCACGATTACCGACGCGTTATTCGGAGAAAGTCGGGGCTGAAGGTCGCTGACCTGGCGGGATTTCTGAGCCGGCAGTTTGATCTGATGGTTGACGGGGATGTGCCCATATACCAGGCGACAAACTGTCTGGCCATTCTGCCCGATGGCCTTGAGGTGCTGAAGGAAGCGATGATGGTTCAGGACGCTGAGGAGCCTGATGAGGAGATCGCAAATGAGGATGGAAATGGCGAAGAGGCGCGAGTCAGTAGACCGTCTGCTGTCAAGATGGTGGCACAAGAAGAAGTGAGCGATTTTTTCAGTAGGAACGTAGTATGGGCGACCAAGAACGAATGCTAGAGTATTCAAGTCTGCCTGATGCTCCCTCTCAAGCATGAACTACTGGTCATCAGCTAGAAGGTAGAATTCTAGCACAGCTCCTATGAGATCCGTTCCCGTGCAGCTGCGATGTCTGTTGTTGGACGAACAAAGACGCCCAAGCTTGAAGTCACGCCAACCTTGGTCCCTCTCCATTCCTGATGTCCATCGACTTCCTCACGACCCGCAATCGTCCGATGCGGCCCTTCTGATCATCCTGTTCAGCAACCATGCTACATCCAGGCATAACTCATCTGGCCGATCCCCGGAGCGTTCTGATCCGTCTCATCGCCGACGACCTCGAATGGCACCGGGAGCTGCACAATACAGTCCTGAATGGTGAACCTTCGCTCGCCGTCTGCATTGGCAACCGACAGCTTCCACTGCAAGAACTCCACCAAATGCTTCACCTTCACGCCGTCTGTAGTCGCAATTCCACCGACGGGAACGTGGAAGCAAGACTTCCAAAGGTGTGAGACGTGGGTCCTCTCGCCCCAAGCACAATGCATGTGGCGAATGTCGTCGTCACAGACCTCGTAGTCCCCAAGAGAGAAATGTACCGACTTGACTGGAGGGTTTGTAATGAACATTTCCCCACCCGGGAGGTCCTCTGCGTCGCTCATGATGTACTCTTCGAACTTCTGCTTCAGGCTTAGTGCGCCTGTGGACCAGCTTGTGTTGACGCCATCGAAGACGAAAGGGTTGCGTTGCACCAGATTGAGGATGTAGGGAGCGTCGTAGTTGCGTCCGCCGTCTCGGTATCCGTATCTAGCATCTCGGAATGGGGCGTTACCGCTGGGTCCTGCGTTTGTAGGCGAGAGGAAGATCATGCGCATGAGTGTCACGGAGTTGTAGATGACGCGGGAGAAATGCTTGCTCAGCTGGCGAGTGCGCAGAATTTCGATGGGTTTGACGGAAGACAGAATCATCTCGCAAAGCTCGGGAGTCTCGAATACCCGGCAAGCGGCGCTGTTGTCCCAGTCGGCTGCAGCAGTGGAAGAAGGAGTCGCAGAGGACATTGTCGCATGTTGATTGGCTTTTATAGAGATGTGGGCGTTCGTGGAGTCGGGAGGCACCATTGTAGTGCCGTCTTTGCGGCTGGCTTCGTTCGTTTCGTGGTTGACTTGTGGATCTTGCGCAGCTGAGCCTCCTTCGGCTGCGGTCTGTTGCGACATTTCTTCCGTCGGTTGCGTGGAATATCAGGAATGTATCTTTCCGTGATGGTCAGCCAGTGTGGAAGAGAGAATTGAAAAGAAGAAGATTTGTGGACGTGAGGCTGGACTAGCACTAGCGTGAAATGCCTGCGACCCGCGGGGTGACTCTTCACTCCAGAGGTATAAAGCTATTGGTGTACTGCTGATGTGTGGATATAAAGCTATTTGCACTGTTATACAACAGTGCTATTGAGGAATGAAATGATGAACTCTAATCAACAGAATCTCGGGACTGAGCTGGCATTTGACCATATGCTCGACAAAGGACTTATCTAGCAATCCACAAACAAGGTGTTAAACAGCGCGCTGATCAGTGCACCAAGCAGTGCATCAAACAACATCTCATCAGCCTCCAGAATCAGCCGAGTCTCGGAACTACCACGCGCTATCATGGGTCGACACAAGCGCAGGTTTGCGGACGATGCACAGAAAGGATCCTTGGCGACTGGAAAGAAGAAGAAAGGCCAGCATCAAGGTCGTGAAGAAGAGATCAAGACCATATTCAAGAACCCAGACGCCACTTCAAGTACCACGACGAACAATAACAGCGAAGACAAGAGCATGACCGCATCTGACGTCCCAGATCTCTCTGCCTCGACCCGAGTCTTCGGCATCTACGAACTCTGCGAAAAGATCTTGATGTTTGCCGACCTCTGCAGCCTGAAAGTCTTCCACGCCCGAGCAATCACACCAACATGTCACGCCGTCATCTGCCGCTCTATACCACTAAGACGGGAGATCTTCCTTCACCCGAAACCCACCGCGCCGACAGGACAGCCAGCTCATCGCAAGATTGTGCATTGCGAGCTCTCACGCAACAAAAGGTTTGCCATAAATGAACCCGAGCATCCCGAAAACCTCAGCCTCGTCTCACGCAACCCATTCGTCTTCGGCGCCACGAACCCGCGGTGGTGCACTGGAGCGCTAAGCCTGTCCCATGGCTTTGAAAGCTACGTCCTTTCCGGCGACACGAACGCCACGATCGAAGCCATGTATCTCTTCAATCCACCGGTCGGCCGCATAAATCTTCATCTTCATGAGAAGCTACTTGCGGAGCAACGAAAGGGCACCCTTTACGCCGAGGAAGATTGCTGGTTCGAGGGACGATACCACATGAACATGACGGACGAAATTCGCTGCGGTCATGGACCCGGGACGGGCATCGAGTGTGGCTCAGGCGAACTGAAGGTGCAGCACTTGGTTCAGGCGTTGCGGAAGTTCCTCGCAGAAGTCGACGAGAATGGGGAGCAGAAGTGGAGGATCGAGGGTTGCCTCGTGCAGTTGTTGGGCAAGATGGAGGTTGTTAGAGACGGGTCGGATGGTTGAGGTTGGTGCAATGGAGACGGCGTGATGAATCTGAGTGCAAGCTTGGCGAGGACGGCGCGCGCATTGCGAAGAGGTCAAAGTGGGTCGGCGTGGGTGTTTGGGCGATGGCCGATTGTCTGCATCGAATGCGGAGAATTCCTGGGGTCATTTTGATACGGGACTTCGGGAGGAATTCACGGCATTGTCTTTGCAGTACTTATGCATTCTTCTTCGTCGTAAAGCAAGAACCACAAACTTGTATCGAGGCCCGGATGAACAGCATACGTAGAGCGAAGCCAGACTGTGATACCAAAGCATATTTCAAGACTCTCGAGGCCGCCTAGCTCAAGGTCGGCCGCTACTCAACATCCTCGTACGTACAATGAGCTCTCGATTCCCTCGTCTGTACTGCCACTCTATCATGCGTATAGGTGAGTACGTTCGGAAGATTTTGGTACCCCAAGTTGAGAAGTTGGTCAGTTACCAGATGTCGAGAAACTGGCATCCTCTCCCGTGCTGTTCAAACCAGAAACATTTCTTCAACTCTCGCGCTCTCGGACAGATCCATTTCTTGGTTCGAATATCTTAGCAAAGCAAAGAGAATGGCAAATGACCGCGGTGTCAGGAGCTTGGACGAGAGCGAGAAGACCGCGGATGACAGCAAGATGTCATCGAACGACTACGACGCAGCCATCGGACGTCTCCGCGCACGCCTTGGTGCCGTCAGGTCAGAGAAGAGGGTAAACAATGGTACTGCGCTCATCGAAAGCGCTTCAGATCGGAAGATCGAAACATCTCCTTCCCGCATCGACAAGATTCGTGGGCCCATACGGCTGGCGAAGAGCGACCTCAACATTCTCTGTGCGCCTGCAGAGAACGACTCCACCTCTTCCGCCCTCTCGCCTACCACTTGTGATCGAAGCAACATGGGCGACGGCATCGGTCTCAGCAACACCATCCCGAACGAAGATCCTCTTGCCTCTGGTCCTTTTCCCTCCACTTCAATCGCCACTGCCGGGAGCAGCGACGCTGCGTTTAGTGCGGGAGTCAGCCTTTTTGACATGGGCATGGCAAAAGATAGCGCATTGACCGCGGAGCTGCCCGCTGCTCTCCGTGTCTTCTGCACCACGGAACTTCTGGAGAAAGTCCTCATCCAGGTCTCTTCATCCCCGAACGACATTCTTCGCGCAAGACAGGTTACACACAAGTTCAACGCGGTCATCGCCAAGAACAAAGACCTCCGCCGCATTATCTTTCTCGAGCGCCAACACGGACCCACGTTTGGACAGCCAGCGGACCGAATTTCCTTCCGCACGGGCTCTCGCCCTCGACCAATGCCACCGGAGCTGACTCTCGTCCAGCGGAACCCGTTCGTCTTCGGACGTATCGACATCCGCTTGCCCACGGGCGCATTGACCCTGCGGCCAAAATTTGAGGAGTACGCCCTCGGCACTTACGGCGACTCCTTCCCGATGATGGATGAGATGTTCGCCACCAACCCTCCCATTGAGATGCTGCGGCTGAACTTGGGCTCGCGGAGGACCGTCCGGCGCTGTGGTTTCAACCGGCAGCTGCACAACACGATGTTGGGAGACTGCGGTCACAGTGTCACCGATCGCGAGGTTCGCAAGGAGGGAGGCATCAAGGTGAGGGACTTGGTTGCAGCTATTGTAAAGTCGTGCAGTCATCCGGCCAACAGGAAAGGGAAGTACATGCTAATCAACTCGGTGGTTATGATGCCTGCGCTCCACGAGGCTGTGGCGGAAGACTTCGATGGGCCTCGTCGATGGTTGAACGAGAGGCAGATTGGGGCGAGGAAGCATCGTGCGCCGGTGATGTTCATGGATTCTGATATCATATACGGCGACGACGACTACAAAGGCGGGAGCGGACGGCAGATTGAGTGAAAGGCGTGATTGCGACGGGTATGGCCTGCGGGGGGGATACAACACTGTGGGTACTTGCTTCGAACTGGCATGCTGAGTTCCCAGGATGGTGGCGAAGATATCTGATCTTGGAGCTGAATGCACTGAGTTGTTCGACAGACGGTCTTGGATTATAGTCGATCGAGTCTGGCCTAGTCACATCTGGCTGCTAAAGCCATGATCATTTGTACTTCCTCTCTCCGCAGCAATTGATACGACCACAAATGGCATCTTTTACATCGATTCTAAGACCTTTCCTCGCCGTCCTGTTCGAGTCAGATGCAGTGAACACCGCAGCAGGTACGGGTCGCCCTACCGTTTTGTGCCGTGCCTATCTCTGTGCTTGCTAGAACGACTCATAAACCTCACGCCGACGAAGCTGGGACCGCCATTCTGCCCCATCTTCTCGCGCTCGACTGGTGAGTCGTGAGCATGATTGGGTACCTGTGATACCGCCGGCTGTCCGATCTTCAACTCTCATTTCAGCCACTTCGTGCGGACACCTCAACATCGACGCCTCCCTTTCGTTCACCATTACCATGGCCAATAAGCGCAACTCTGCCGCGTCTCCGTTCGTGTCTCGCATCGAGAAGAGTGCCCGCTCTGGCCGCCACGCCAAAAAGATCAAGCTGAATTCCAATTTTGCGCCTGCGAAAGACCACTCCTCGACCACAGCTGCGGCAGGTCCCATCCGACTCATTTTGGACGATAGCGAAGACGAGCTGAGCTCCAGCAATGCTGATGGGGACCGCGCTGTCAACGGCAGCAATATCGAGGCAAACGATGGCGTTTCCGCGGAAGGAAACCGTACCATCGCCAGCGACATCAGGCTGAAGGCCAACAGCTCCGCTCCCAAAACTCCGACCAGCAGCCGCATCAACTCCCCTCCTCTCCCCGCATCGCACAACGGCAACAGTGCCGCTCCGGACAACAACGTTGTTCCATCTCCTGTCGCTACTGCAGAAGGCAATACCGGTCCCGAGCTCCCGGCTGGTCACCGACTCTTCTACACCACCGAGCTCTTGGAGAAAATCCTAGTCCAATTGCCCTTCATGGAGATCCTGCACGCCCGAAGGATCGCACACAAATCGAACGCAGTCATCGCCAACAACACCGACCTCAAGCGTATCATCTTTCTTGCAGCTTGTGAAGGTCAAGCCCACGGACACCCACCACTGCGAACACCCTACCACCGCAACCCGAACATCATCGCTTGCGGCTGGGGGCCAAATCCCCCTCCGCTCCCGTTTCCTACGGCTCCCAACTTCAATTTGGTCCTCCCAAACCCACTTCTCTTCCTCCCCTCCGACCGCTACTTGCCCGCCGGTGGCTTGACTCTCCGTCCCTCTTTCGAGGAACACATCTTCCGTCCCTCCAACGCAACGATTTCATTCTTCGACGAAATGTACATCACCAACCCACCCGTCGACCGCCTTGAAGTCGCCATTGGCACACGGAAGAAGGGTGCCTGCGATTTCTTCCTCCGGATTCACAATGTCTCGAGCCACTCACGATGCGGCCACAAGAAGACGGAGATGCTTGTTAAAAATGCGGGAGGAATCAAGGTGTCCGACTTGCTGGCATTTATCAAGGCTATGCTGCCTGGCACTATCACTCAGCTGCAGAACACGGTGGTTATGCTGCCGGACGGGTACGAGGCGGTGGACGATATTAAGCGTTGAGATGGACTTGATCTATGTTTGTTTCGGGTCGCTGCAGACAGTAAGTGTGTCAAGTGAGCGAGATTGATCAAGTCATGGCGGAGGCGCGGACCGAGGAACTGTGAAGCGTGGGAGACGAGGAAGCTGTTGGTTGCTGTAACCATGTTTGCTTAATGCCTTGGTTGTCGCGGACTTTTGCTTTGACTACATGCTGCACCTCTCGTACAGTAAATCAGATCCTTCTTCCGGTTTGAACCCATTTTACAGTAATGCCCGGCAGTGGAAGCCCCTTAGTGAATACAGAAGAAACTAGTGCTATTACATTCTGCTCCGTACTTACGCGTATGTCCATCTATGCGAAAGTCGTATTGTACGGCGGCACGACTCCAAACCGTGCCTCTCTGTCCTTCCTCGAGCTTGTAGGAAGACTCTTAGCACGACTTCACATGTTTTCGTGAACGGCCAGCCGGCCGTCCCGTCGCCCGCTAGCGTGACTTGACCCGTTCAGAACTCCATTCTACGTCTTCTCAACCACTTCTCCCTGCCGTCTTAGCTTCATACTCTGCATCTACCCAGTTGTCAGTTATTGAAAATCGCCATGGCTACGCAGCGCGTCCCTCCATGTCTGAGCGAGGAAAACAAGAACATACAACACAACAGCATGGCACTCACGAGCAGAGAAGCGGAGCGAGACACCACTACACCTTTCACCACCACCAATGCCGGCTATACGCGGTCGAAGTCCATTGCCGATCAAGACGACCTTGCGCCAAGATCTAACGATCCGTCTCCTGTCATCGCATCTTTGCCATTCAGGATTGAGATAAGCCGTCGCTCGGATGGTGGCCACGAGATGAAGACCAGCATCGCCGCAAACAGTGCTTCCTCTTATCCCAATTCCACATCTCACATAAGCATCGAAGCCTTCCTGAGCGATGGTGTTGCCGTGAACAGCGCTGATGTCTCCGAGCATCTCTTGACCTACGGCCCTCCACAAGACAAGAGCAGTGCCGCTCTCTCCGAGTTCACCATATCGAAATCCGCCGCAATCGTCACGTACGCGGTCTCGCCTCCCCAGCTCCCAGCTGGCTACCGCATCTTTCACATTCCCGAGCTGCTCGAGCTGATCCTCATGGGACTCCCTGCTCTCGACGTCCTCCGCGCTCGACGTCTTTCCAATCATTCAAAGACAGTCATCGCCAACAGCATACCTTTAAAGCGCATCATCTTTCTCGAACGCCAGGCCCTCCGCTTCGCCGCTTCCATCGCCTCACCACCGCTCAGACTCGTACGTTTCAACCCACTGGTCTTCTTCTCCACACCAGACTATCTCCCAGCTGAGAGCTTGCAACTTCATTCAAAGTTCGACGAATACATCCTCCGTGCACCCGAGAAGACGACGTCCTTCATCAACGACATGTACATCACCAACCCTGCAATCGACCGGATTCTCGTCAATCTTGGCGAAACGAACAATGGTCGACGGCGTAGCTTCGCGGGTGCTGCTTTCCGGATTACGAACCGTCTGATTCTAAATGAGGGAGGAGTGAAGGTGTCTGATCTGGTGTGGGTGATCAAGAAGGATCTCGGCGATGATATGGGTCGTGCTTTCGTGGTGTCATCGGTCATGCTGCCGAAGGGATACGAAGTGGTGGAGAATGATCCAGCTTGAGATAAGACTGAAGCGGGAGCCCAGGAAGGCGTGGCGAACAGACGAGATGCAGATGAATGAAGACGAACAACAGCTGCGACGTGTGACGAAGATGGCGGTGAGCGCAGTTCGGCGTGCGATCAACTATCGGGCTAATACCGCGAAGCCTCTGGCGGAAGTGTTGGGCAGTCGAGAGAGGGCCCTTGGACGATGGAACAAGAGCCATTTTGCTGTAACCGGATCCCTTGGCTGCTCAGTTGGTTGAAGGAATTGCAGATGCAACGAACAGGACTTGTCATGGAGTTTGATATTGAGCGGGCTTGACGATCAGGGAGGTCCTTGTGCGAAAGTCTAGTTGTCATTGCTCGAGTACTGTCATCATCAAGCTATGAATGATTAATTGCACGTTCATGCCACTGCCCTTTCCAGATCTCAACTAGAATCAACATGAAATCGTGTCGTAGCGATCATGCCCATACTCATGTCATGTCTCCTCCGAAGATGACCGTGAGCACGATCGCGTTCTCGTGATACTGCAAGCTGAGGTCCTGAGCTGCCTGACCGGCCAAGTCTTCTGACTTCTTGTCCACTTCTCCTACATGCCCCAACGTTTCCCAACTTCGACTTATCTTCATCCACACGCAGCACAACACATCATGTTTCGCGAGTTCGGCGCAATGATGAAGGACGCTTTCAACAGCAAGGTTGCCCCGAAGAGCCGCGCAAATACTCGTGCTGAAGAATGGAAGCAAGAAGATGCGCTCGGCCAAACTGCTGCTCTCGCACACTCCGCAGCCACGAATGCGATGACGACCGACCATGCCACTGTCGACGGCAGTAACAGCATCAAGTCTGGCGCTGATGGCGAAGACTGCTTCGTCTCCCGTCACCTGCTCGATCGACCCGACAGCATCGGAGCGCCGCTTCTTGTCTCCCACGAAAATTCCTTCGCCTTTCGCCACCTCCTCGCAAGACCCAATTCCACCGTCCAGCACAGAGATCATGCGTCTGTCCACGGCGCCGTCATCACCACGATCGATCCCATTGAAGAAGACTGCTTCACCTTCCGCCACCTCCTCTCAAGACCCAACAGCAGCAACACACCTCCCGACCTCGAAGCCTCCGCCGGATTCCGACTCTTCCGCATCACCGAGCTGCTCGAGCAAATCCTCCTCCACCTCTCGCCAATCGACATCCTGCGCATTCGACAGGCGGGACACAAGTTCAACGCTATCATCATGAAGAACAAGGACATTCGGCGCATCATCTTCCTCGAGCGAGACAACCAACAAGCAGTCGAGAAGGCGGTGCCACTCAACCTTCCTCCGCCGTCACCCAGGCAGTGCGGCAACGGTCGAACATTCGGCGGCATGACGCCGCGATTCAGCTTCGTCCGTCGCAATCCATTCGTGTTTCGTCAGGATCACAAGTACCTCTCCGCACACACAATGCCGATCCGACCAAAGTTCGCAAGCTACATTCTGGACGGCTCGGGCGAATCCTCTTTCCCTGCTATCGACGACATGTACATCACCAATCCTCCAGTCGAGCGGGTGTTCTTCACTCTTGGCTTGAAGCGTCATAGGGCTCCGCCAATAGTCGGCTCTTGCCAGTACGCAAGGCCAACGCACGGCCGCGGCCCCATGAAGAACTGCATCGTCGAGAAGGTGGGAGGTGTCAAAGTGCGGGACTTGCTGAAGGGCATTCAAGACGGGCTGAAGGAACTTGGTGCTGGAGAAAAGGATAAGTCGGCGTTGTCGCATCTGTTGATCAGGCTGGGTGCCCACCACAAGGCTGTGGCGGATGATATGGACGAGTAGGAGAAGCAAGCATGAGGACAAAGAACCGCCGCGGTGTCACAAATCTTGCGCGTGCTGCCTGACGCACTGCGAATGACTGTTTTTGTTTGCGGTACGAGCACGCAATCGAGGGTGCTGTCATGCCGCGCTGGGTTGCAGAGCATCCTTCAATGCGGCATACTAGGAATGGTAGCCACATATAACACAGCTCATGCACAAAACTTTCTCTTGATGCAACTCTCAATCCCTTCCACCAATCTTCAATCTCGCCAAACCACTTTTCTCGCTTCCAAACAACTTTGAGATGGATATTCCTGAAGACACACCTCTTCGGCGCACCGTTTCGCAAGATTTTGGGTGCAGAAGAACACACGTGATGGAACCCAGCCCAATCTATGCAACTACAAGGGAGACCTTGGAACACATCCAATGTCGCCTCATCGAATCGAGCCATGCCATGGAAACTATCGTACAGAAAATCTCAGCCACGCGGGCACGCGGCGACCACGCGACTGGTATACACTCCAAGAATAGCCATCTCATTCCCATGGACCTTCTCTCCGTCTTACAGAGTGCCGAGTCCCAGGCTACGGATATGATGGCTCTTTTGAGGCGGTGCTGGTCGCAATCGTACCTCGTTCGTACTCTGGTCAGTCCACACCCGGACGAGCCAGCTACGGACGAAATAACGAACACGCATGGATGGGCCGACGAGGCTCTCAGCACCGCGGACTACTACGCCGGCATGATTTGCAATCTGGCCACGATGGACATTTCCGACGTTCACATTCGTGACGCGTTAGCCTCTCTGGGCCATGTGGAGCAAAGATTGGTTGTGGCGTGCTCTGATCTCATGTGGTAAGCGTGCCGCGTTCTCTTTCCTTCAAACTCCGCTAACAGATACTCAAGGAAGTTCTCCAACCTCCTCGCTCGAACGCTGCATTTGGAGACCCGGCGCCTGATCCGTTTTACAGCCGCGAAGACCAATGACAGCATCCGGAATGCACAACCGCATACGCAGCGCCCGCGTCCAGCGGCCGAGCAGGCTAGCCCTGTGCATCTGGCCACCGAAGATGCTTGGACCGATTCTGAATGGTCCCGCCCTGCATCGCCTTCGTCGCCGTGATCATTGATCAGGGTGTGAGCGTCTCGATGTAGCGGACATGTTGATGGGGTTCTTTTTGACATTCAAGCGCTTGCATTCAGTATACAGTGACATGCAGGAAGTCTGCGCCTTGGCGTCGAATTCCGAGAATCTCATGAATCAGCTTATGTCTTCAACACCGGATAACACAAGGTGTTGTTGTCGGATTAAGCTGGTTTATAGCTTATTTAAAAGCTGGCATTGTGCTCTACAGTTCTTGTATATATTGCTTGTCCTTAATACCTGGTGTGCTAGCCCTGTGCAGCGATTAATGCCTTAACCCTCCTTGGCATTGAACTAATCACTTCCTCGATGATATCGCGTGAAATGAGCTTCCACGCGCGTGGCAGAACGTTAGCTAAAACCTCCTTTTGTCTGTCCTTGTTTATAATGTTGTCGATGTGCGGTGCGAGCTCGTAGACCTTCTTTTTTAAGTGCTACTACACGTGTTTAATCGGGTTTATATCCGGGCTATAAGGTGGCCAGCTAATGTGCAGCCAGACCGTGTTGTCGCTTATCTACTGCGTTGTGAGATGCGCAGTGTGCACCGGTGCGTTATCCTGTTGAAAGCACTGACCCTCGTAATATAGAAGGAGTCCTTCTTCGAGAGTCTTGCAGTAAGAACGTGCTAAATACCCTCCGCGTGGACTGTCGGCATCACGCTCCATTATTACAAGGTGTGTGTCCTCGATTTTTATGCTAATTATGCCCTAAACTATCACGGAGCCTTGCTTGCCCTTTGGATACGTTGTAATGCGTTCTTTAGTCCACTTCTCGTATAGGTATCCGAATGCCCAAGCCGTCTCTTTGCCGGTGCCTTTCTCGACTAAACACTCGTCTAAAAACAGCTACCGTAACTAGTCTGTGTTGCGGTGTGCGTACGCCTAAGCGAGCCGGATTCGAGCATGTTTATCTGTGAGCTCCGGACGCTTCTTACAACGCTAGTTTATTAAGCCGTAGTTACTTAGAATCGCTCGAAGAATCCACGCGCTAAGATTCGAGCTACAGCTATCGCGTAGCTGCGTATACGTAAATTTCGGGTCTTTTCTCGCGATTCGAACGACGAGTCTCGCGTCGCGTGCGGTATAGGTTCGAGGGCGGCCGGTGCGTGGTTTGTTATCGAGGGATTGTCGTTATGCGATACGCGTTAAACAGTCCCTTATAGTCGTGTATGGAAGCTGTTCGAGCGTCGCGATCTCGGCGTCAGTCTAGCCAGCCGCATGTCGTCCCCACAGCCTTCCCTTTTGGTCAGGTGTTAGTTCAGTATTAATCACACGATTGTGTGCAATTAGGGCCAGAGGGGTGCGTGGTGTGGCTATCAAGAGCGTGTGGAAGAATGGTGTTGAAAAACGCGATCACGAAGTTCGCGCGCCAAGGCGCAGATTTAGTGCCTAGTACTGTATAGCTCGAACCAATCGCAGCGTGTTTCATGAGCATGTCACCTCACCCATGACGTCTTCTCGACCCAAGCGATCGCACCTGAGTAGGATGAGAGTGGGTCTATTAAGACCGCTGAAGTAGTAGCAGACGAACGATCTGGTCACCGCGACGTTGGTTGAGATGAAAGCTTTAAGGAACAACAGTCGAGTCAATCTCTTGCGGCGAGCGTTCACGACGGTGCTACAACCTGATCTTGGCCTATACGTCAAAGGCGACGGAGTCGAGCAACAACACGGTCATTCCACTAATCTCGTGTGGCCGCATTCACCATACACCCATCTGTCCCTTCGTGTAAGCTGGCGGACATCAAGGGGCCTCATAAATATCTTTCGACTCGTTTCGTCTTATGGCGATCGGGACGGAACATCAATAACAGTGTAGCGTAATATGGACGTCTTGAGACGGTGATACTTCTACGCGACTAAGTTCTTCTTGCCAGAACAGATGGCCAGGTGGCAAGCCCGATATTCCTTTTCTATCAAGAATGTGTTGGACGTCGACATGTGGCCGATATTGACAGCCATATTCAACCTGCTGTTGAACCACACATATAAGCAACCCGAATCTCCCTCATCTCGTCCCCCCGTTGGCTCGTCTCAATGCCATTGGCTTGTTTCGGCGCTTTAGCGGGCTCGGTTCAGGTACGAGAAACTCCTTCCCCCCACAGAGCGTTTGCTCGACAGTGCAATGGTATTGGGTTCGATCCCCTCACACACGTGCAATGGACTTGGGTTCGATCCCCTCACAATGATTGCTTGCGATCTCATTCTTTTTTTGTTATTTTCCCTTGGAATGGGAACAAGGCGACGGTATGGACAAGGATGCCATTGTTCGGCAGTGGTTGAAAGGAGGGTGGTGGTGGCTTTGTGTTTTTGCACAAGGAGCCATTGTTCCAACCGCGTCACAGAGCCATGGTCAGCCTCGCCGAACGGCTGATCACATCATATATATGCTTTTGTCCTGCCACAACGATTGAAACATATCTTTCATCATCTGAACCACTCAATATGACCACCAAGACCAATCCAGCCGGTGCTGCAGTCCAGGAGACTGCCACCGCAGCCACCAGCAGCACTCAACAGGCAGCGTACTACATGCACAACGACATGAAGTTCGCCCTTGCACCCAGCACCCCCCCTCCAGCCGCCGATCTGCCCTTCACCTTCACGCATGTTGCACACGACGGGACCAAGACCACAACTACCTTTGATCCACTCTCGAAGCCTTCTGCTCCGAAGTGGGCTCAGAAGGGCGTAGCTCCTGCTCGTGCTGTCAAGGAGAAGGATGATGGAGAGCGTACTCTTTTACTGAGAAAGAGGGGCGGAGGTCGTGGGAGGGGCGGGAGAGGAGGTCGCGGTGCGAAGCCGTAGAAGGCAACGTCACCTCGGCGACATATGTTGATCTCATAGACAAGTTGAATGAATTATGTACGTTCGCATGACTCGCCATAGTTTCCGTCTCATCTCTACTAGCGGCTGCTATCCGCTTTCCTTTCCTGGTAGCTACTGACGATGCCTTGTCTGGTGATCCCGGATTCATCGCATGCAGCAGCAAACTTCCGATGACCAGGGTAACAGGCTCTGACTGTTTGTTTGCTTCTCACCATCGGGTCGTATTTGTATTGAATGCCGCGGTTCGACTTGAGCCGTTAGGACGTCTGCCTGCAAGACCGCTTCCAATCCTTCAATCCCTTACCAGATATCGATCAGTACAACTCAACTCAGATCAACATGTCACAAACAAGACTCCGCGACCTAGACGACTACTACGTCCGCGTCGGCTATCAGCACCTGGCACTGTCGTTCGAGATCATGCGTCGGCGGTCTCGACTCAATGGCCTTCCGGACGAATCAATGCCCGAAACACTACCCGAAGGCATGCTACAAGCCGAAAGAGAGCCCGAATTTCTCCACGAGCAAGAGCTTGTTCAGGACTATATTACGAATCTCAGAGAAGGGAATGAATCAGCGTCGAGCGGCCTGGAGCCACGCGTCGCCATATTACTCGCGATGTTTGTTTACGAACCCGAGGAGGAGCGCGAACTGTCCGCGGCTTTGCTTCAAGTCGCGGACGACTTCTTGGAGGAGTATCTGCTGATGAGGGAGGAGATCTTGGCGCAGATCGAGATGTGATGCCCTCAGACTTGAATGCGATGGTACAACTTAGTTAGTTTATGAATAGAAACCGGTCAGAACAGGACAATACTAGTCGCGATTCCAAAAGTTTGATCCTTATGCAGTATTCATGATGATTACTCGACCAAAGAAAGACGTTAATGAGAGGGATCCCAACCAGTCCTACAATCTTCCAGTGGTTGACCAGCGAGCTTCCCTTCATAATGCTGCACGATATCTCGAACCAAGAGTTTGCAGGCTACGTACACGCTTTAAACATCAATCTCCACTCCGTCATATCCGCTTGGTCACAAACCGTGACGACTTCACGATGTCCTCCGATCGCACATTCTGGGGATCAAAACTGAGTTCCTCCATGCCCATGGTACCTAAGGTGGCTAGAAAGTCCCAGCACAGCATCCCTCGTCAGGAAGTCGATCGTGTTCCGAACAGGAACGGCTTGCTTGGCACAACCTCGCAAAGCGGCGTGAACGTGGCCGTTGATATCGTAGGGATTGTCGTATGTGCCCGGTGTGTCGCGCAAGTGCTGAAGGGAAAGGTCGACTTCACTTCGAGCTGTGTACCATTCGCTTTCTCCAAAGTAGTCGATGGCTTCTCGGGCCAGGCGTTCAGCGGCATCGGTAGCGTCGTCTTCCTCTGCGATGATAGACCTAGCAGCTTGGGCGTGCAGATATCTGCGGCTGCCCTGAGGGCTCGGGGCTGGCTGTGAGGACGTTGAACCCATGTCTTGCAATGGTAGGTCACTGAGTCTTGATGGGTGCTGGGGTTGATAGTTGACTGGATGCTGAGCGTTGTTGATCGTGTTCAGAAGCGACGAGAGATTGTGTGTTCGTCAAATAATGCTTCAGGGATAGTATGTAATGCTCTCCCTGCCGCCATGGTGAATAAGGGATCCGTCGACTTGCTACATTGCTTCGTGGAACAATGATGCAAGTTGGTAGTGAATGGCGTGGTGCCGGCAACGGAGCATTGAATACGACTAAGGCCGCCCCGCGATCACGAGATTCTGAACGGATGTGTTTGCTATTGGTCCGTGGACAACCAGAAAACACGAATGACAGCGGTACGCGTGGTTCCCGAGGACCATGGATCTGATGGCTCAGCCACGAGCTCCAGAGACCTCATAAATCGTAGTCCAGTATCGACGAAAGCTCGCACAGTCATGGCTTCGGTGGTCGTCCAAGATTGTCTTACGGCCGCTGTCATCTCACGATCGATCCAAGATGATCCCGAAATCCCAGCAGGGCATCTTGCGATCCCTTATGGAATACAAGACTCGCATCGATGAGCAATTGAGCCAACGTCCTTCTTCACCGAAGCATTCCATCCGGCAGCCTCATTCAATGCAGTTTGACCCAGTCCGGAAAGATATATTCAGCCATGGAGGTCCTTACGGCCCTACACCTTTACCTCAACCTCGACTCGAACCACCAAAGCAGCAACCTCAACGCGACCAGCCCACCAAGATCGACTTCTCAGACCACCCTCTGGTCCATACACGCCATTCAGCATGGCAGAGGTCCTCGCCGTGCTCGGCGGAATTTTGGCTGTCTCTCAAACCGTCGAGTTGGTCGGCAAGGTCTGTCGAAAGATCAAGAATGCCTTCTCAAGCAACAATCAGGACAACAGTCAATCTATCGTACACTACACGACTCCGATGCAACCCACACCAAGCCCGACCTCTCACTATCCAGCCATGCAAAGATTTCTGCGGCTAGCAGAGGAAGCAGAACACAAGTATGGAGATATCGCACACCAGATCCAGTGGCTCCATGCCCGTATTCAGGGATCGGGAATGGCACAGATCCCGAATGAGATGGAGAACGACCGAAGATTGCAATCAAGGGTGCAAGGAGTGGTCAATGATCTTTGCGACCTTCTCCAAGAACTCATGGGTGCGAATATCAATCGGCACTTTGAGTTCGAGAACTATTCTCTGCGATTGATCGACGTTATCAGGAACCTGGCTCATCAGCAGGAGCGGATCACTTTGTAAATCCTCGCCATTCGCATGCTTCATGATGTCCTACTAACATCGCCGCAGTCGCTTCTGTGTCATGGCGAATGACCTATCGACGATGAATTCGTTCATGATCTCGAACCAAATCACAGCTGTGGCCGCGGGTGGGTCGCCGTCGGCCTATCCTATACTTGGCATGGCGAATCTGGCGCTTGCCGCGCCTCCGACAGCGCCAGGTCCGTCGGCTCCGACAACGACATCTGCAGCTTCGCCTGGGACAGCAATGCCTGCCCAAGCGGGTCCTCCGGTTCGTCCAGGATCTCCGACGGGCCTTGCGAACCACCCCATTCAGCTCCTGCCTGCACCTCCGCCACGCCTGGTGACAAGGCGGTCGTGGGCACCCAGCATACAATCAACATCCAACAGCATCCACTACACGCCCACCATTCCGCGCGCAGATTCCCGATATTTGCCTATGGCCGGCTCCAGAATCGGCTCAAGCAGCTCTCGTAATACGGGTGATGGGCGGTCGATGGGCCGCAGATTTGTCGAGCATTTTGGGCGGAACTTTTAAGGACGAGATCTGTGTTAGTCAGCAAATGACTGGTGGTCCTTGAGTCGTTGCCGTTGGGCTGTCCGGGTGACGTCCGGTCAGGCCCGTCCTAGTGGAGGGCGTTTCAGTTTTGCTTTTGTGTACATCTAGCGCTTTACCTAGGTAGCTTTCATAACCTCATGCGTTCCCACATGTCGCCGGACGTTTTTTCTGTAAGCAAGCCTCTCAGATCTCAAATCTCAGCCGAAGCCGAACCCCTAAGTTACCTCTCCCCGATTCCGAAATGCATTGGTAGATTCACGGATCTGCATGAAGCATTCAGTGCTTCTGCAAGGAACAAGACGAGTTATATGTCAAGGTTTCATGCGTATCATGCTACAGCAGCCGTGTTCAAGCAGGGGTACGGATCATTCACTCTCCCCGTTCCTCTAGCCGCCTCGTGCCGAAACGTGTGGACGTGCATTGACAGGTAAGGCGGACGATCTTTTCGCTCGCGTGTGGCACACGCAGACCTTCCAGTTATCGTAAGACGTG
Source organism: Zymoseptoria tritici IPO323 (assembly GCF_000219625.1). NCBI lineage: Eukaryota > Fungi > Ascomycota > Dothideomycetes > Mycosphaerellales > Mycosphaerellaceae > Zymoseptoria > Zymoseptoria tritici. The sequence continues at coordinate 2,144,147 of NC_018212.1, read as the reverse complement.
GCTTGAAGACAAACTGAGATCACGAATCTCGGAGGCGCTCCCCGACCCCCGCCATTTGCCAGTAGAGCAAGCGTTCCACCTTTGCACAATGGGACATGTTTGCTCTTTTTAGCACAAATACGGTGCAGGACTACAATAATAAAATCTCTCTCCCGCCTCTACAATACTGATCAGATATACCCATTCCTCATCGCTTTCACAGTATTATTGCCGATTGTCGCAGTGCGTTCAGCATCTTCTCCACATTCACCTCATGTCAGCACGTGCATCTTCAAGCCTTGGCAGTCCCTGCCCCACCGCAGATATGCTTCCCTCCCCGTCTCTACAACCTCGTCCGCCTCTCCAATCTCGCGCCACCAACGTCCTTCCCCACCAATCACCATCACAATACACCAACAAACCTGTCAACTGCACAAGAATCACCATCATGGCTACTCCATCCGTCCCTCGCATGGTCAATGTGTTTGTCCGCATCTCTGACAATGAGCGCGAACACATCTCGACACTTCAGCGCACGACTCTTGAAGCACGCAGCTCGGCTTTCCGCGCGTTCTTGGGCCAGCCAGTAGCGAACGAGCACGACCGCGACGTGACTCTTCCTTCTGGCTCGCCTCGCGCTCTTCGTCATGTTTTGAACACCATCAAGTGGCGAGGCCACCACCCGGAAATGTTCATCAGTATCACCGGCAGTACGTGTTTTCCAATCCACATGTTGTAAAGGGATGCTGACGTTGGAGTAGTGACCTTTACTGAGGTGGTCGGAATATGGGAGGTTCGTTCAGTCCACATCGGCAAACCTTGCGCTCTACTAACGATTCGTAGGTCTGCAACATGATCAGCCTGGAGCCACAGCGCGTATACGAGCGCGTTACCGCGCACATCATCGGGCACGTCTCGCACAACCCTGCCACCGCCGAGATCGTGAACACCGTCCACCAAGCCATGCGTCCCTCGAAAGTCAGCTTCGACGCCGAAAAGGAGCGACCATGGCGGGCAATGATCCACCAGATGGTCTGGGACGAGGTCCACAACAGTACGCCTCCCGCCGAGAAAGCGGCCATTCAAAGCATCGTGGGCGACAATCCGGACCTTCGCCAGGCAGTCAATACCAAAATGGCCGACCTTCGCGCCAAGAAAGACGCCTATGACGCACAGTCGGCCGCCAACCGTACTCGCATCGCCGCAGAGAGAAATGCGGCGGCTCAGCGAGGGCGAGGTCAGCGAGGTCGAGGTCAGCGCGGACGAGGCCAACATGCCGGGAACGAAGAAGACCGGAGATGGGCGCAGGCAAGAGAGGTGAGAGCTGGCACACGGGAGTGGACGCCACAGCTGGGTTGGTACGTCGACCGCCTGCGGAGATAGAGCTCCGGCCAAAAGACGATGCGGTGACCGCAGCAACGGTCACTGTTGTAGAGCGTAGGAGTCGTCTCTTGCGAATGAGAAGCTATGGTTTTCATGGCCGTGCAGAGAGGTATTGGTCGTTGTGGTCAAAAAGAATTGGGCCAAAGCAATGCTGAGATTGTACTATAGAAATACCTCAACCCACCGCGATAGCAGCATTCCTCAATCCACACGAAGTCTCGTTCACATGAATGCCTTTGAAGTCTGACGTGCTGGAGTCCTACCTGGAAGCGTTCCGCATGGTGAATCTGGCTTTCATATCGGACAATGTGGTTTCATCGCCTCAACGTCTGCCACAAGAACAAAGAGAATCCTTCAGCTGATGAGTCCGGGTGCGGATATCCCTGGCCGTGAAGGAGATTTCAGCTCGGCGCATCGGAAGCATTATCTTATCTTCAGATCGTTCCTCGGCGGTGCACCGCGAAGGATCTGAATCTGCGATGATCGTCACGATCGATGTCTTCCCTTCTGGACGTTTCACCACAACAGAAGAAGGGTGTCGTCACTAAAGCCGGTGCGTTGATTGTCTTCATCAGTGGGCGATACACGACACACGACAAAATCTTGCGAGACCGCTCGAATGAAATGGCTTCAGTCGCCCACCGTGAGCATGTTTCTTTCCAATTGTGCCCATCCGAGATCATGGCTCGCAAGCACACCATGGCGTCGGCTTCCTCGAGATACATGCAAGTTTGGGACGATCGCCATTCGACAAAGATCGCAAGGAAGCATAGGCCTTTCAATCTCCTTGCCAGGATCAAGAAATTGTTCAGCCGGACTGGTGAAGGGAGGCAACGATTCAGGTCGACATCGAAGCCCACCAGTGACGCCGTTCGCATTCCCGAGATCGTGACGATAGTCTTGGGCAACCTCTCAACCGAGGACCTCCTCAAGATGTCTGCCGTCTCCTTCACCTTTCAAAATGCAATCTTCAAAGTCAAACAACACCGAAGAACGCTCTTCCTCGAATTCGATGTCCGCCCAATGCTCGTCCCAGGCAACACTATCAGTCCCACTACCGGACCAGAGTGCAGCTTCAACCCACTCCTTTTCACTGACTCCAGCTGCAGCAAAGGCTACCTCGCCTTGCTCCACGATCCGTTGAACCACTTCATGACCTTGCCGCCGGATGCTCTCTGCCGTAAAATGTACCTAACTCAACAACCAGCTTGGTTCGCGACCCTCTATCTCACTCTGCGAAACAGCTCGCCTAGCATCTACCTGATCAGCGAGCAGGCGATCAATATCGAGATCCGCATTACCCGCTTCCGCACGCAAGGCATCAAGTATCAGCACATCTTGGACCTTGTGGCGGATCAGGTGATTGGCGTACAGGCGAGGAGAGGGTGGACTGAAGTTGAACTGGTGATGGAGGAGACGAGATTGGAAATTGGGATGTGGAGAGGAGGAAAGATGAATGAGGCGATGGATGCGAATCGGATTGCGGAGGGAGGGTTGGTGGTTTTGGATGATTTGTCGGAGGAGGGAGAGAGGTTGAGAGAGGTTAGGAAGGGGTTTCGCTAAAGCGAACGAAGGCTCAAACAATGGTCTAGCAAGACGATATAGGGCGTCGAGATCAGATGGGAGAAGATTTGAAGCACATTTGATAGACTGCGATACGAATTACACCAGCGTGTTCGCGGGACTCCGACCTATCCTTGCACTCTGCCCTTCTTTGATCGACTCAGCGTTGACTGAATTTGCTGATCAACTCGTACATATGCACTTCTTGCGTTGACTCACACGATCTGGAGAAGCGATTACCCCGAGCACGCTTCGCTCGATCACCACCCTCGTGAGGCTTGCCACCGAAAAATCGTGCCATCGCGCAAGTGCCCGTCTTGGTTTTGTCTGAGACACCATCAACAGTCCTTACAAACAAATCATGATTAGTGATGGCTTTTCGATGATCCACCTCGGCCTTGCGACGACAGAGAACGGCGTTTTCGATGTTTGCGTGGCTCAGTTTGAAGCAGCGTCGATTGGCTTCGTCTCCTCGTTTCTTCAGGCAGTCGAGGTACATGTCCCATGGTCCAGGGTCTCGAACGTACGCTCGGAGGATTTCGAGAACTCTGGCGTGGATTTCATCGCCATTGTGTTCGCCGCCATTCTCCAAGTTCCGGATGCAGGCCTTGACCTCGTCGCGATGTGCCTTCCATGCAGGTAAGCCAAAATTGTCCTTGGATCTGCGACTCATCATCTCGGCGTCGATGGTCTGACCGTGGCGTTTCATGATGTAGTGCTCCTCGGCTCTATGTTGAAGCATTTGCTTCTTCATTTCCTCGAAAGTCTCTGTTGGCGGGTTGGTGTCTACCGTGGCTGAGCTTGAAGAAGGGTCTGCTGGACTTGACATCGTTGCTGTAAAATGTAGTTCGAAGAATTTAGCTGAAGTGGATGGTATGGATAACGCAGGGCGAGGTATTCCATGACTGTTATAATTTGTTCTTGCAACATCCAATTGCTCAAAGCATCCGCCGATCCGACCAACGTATGATACAGCCTCGTGGGACTACAACAGCAAACACAACCATAGCCATCACACGGTGCATCATCGGGCGAGGGGCTCCGGGTCGTATGACCTCCATGAGCTTGGCCGGCGGTCGATGTTCGCCGCACATACTGCAGAGGTGGTGGAGGAGAATGGATCAAGCCGGCTGACGTGTGCTTCTGTTCCAAGATCTCCTGCAAAGTAGTGGCTGCAGAGTGCACGACAATGGAGAAAGGCAAATCTCACGCTCCGAAGTGGGAATTTTCGCCCGTCATCGTGGCAGTCGGATTAAGACAGTATCACGGCTTTAAGAAATTTTCTCTACTCGAAACTGATCAACTTCTGCCCAACTATCCAGGAGTACGCGGAAAGGCTAGGCGTAAAACAGACATATATGAGGAAGGCGAATTATTGGGTTTGGTAGTGTCGGATGATCTGGAAAGAGGTTCGGACGGGGTTGCTTCGCAGGCCTACAGGTGATCGAAATAGCTTCGTAGGCGGGCGACTCTGGCCTCCATCATCCGGGCGGCGAGTTGATTGCCACGTCCCTCCCACGTCTGAGACCTCACGGCGACACGGTCGGAACGCCGACATTGTATTTCTGCTGCCTATCTACTGCGATCGGGAACAAAGCGCCCAGAGTGAAATCAAAGATGCAGTCTTCGAAACGCCTCAACAAGCCACTTTCTGGATGAGCCTACCGTGGAAAGCTTTCCGCCCTGCATCTCAACTCTCCTTTCAAGAGATCCTTTCGTGCAGGGTCGGCCAACCATTTGCTGAACGGCGAGTCCTGAACCTCGTTCCGATGCTGACGCCCTTCGTTGTCCTTGAGACCGAGGTTGCCTAGCTCATCCCACTCGGTCGTAGCCAAGTCAGCCGCCTTCTGGAGTTTACTTAATGTCGATTCCCACTCTGCTGGTCGAACCACATACTCCTTGATCAGGTTGAGGGCCGCCGAATTTATTCCCGACGAGCTGTTGATCATGGGATCGAGTCTCAGATCGCGGATGCATTCCGAGACTCTTCTGAATTCTTCGAACCACCTTGAGCTGCCCATCATCTCCGTCGTATCCATGGCTTCGATCTGCGCCTCGCTGGCTCGACCATGCTCGTACAGAATGAAGGACGCCCCAGCCGCGCAATGAAGCACTATTAAACAAACGCACTCTTCATACGTTTGCGAACGGCGGCGAGGTTTGGCCCTCCTTCCTGGTCTGGACGGACGCCGAGGACGCTTTAGCATGCTTGACGGCAGTGGTGTGGAGGATGAAGAATGCGAAGCGGACAGGAGTGGATGCGAGGTCGAGGTACATGCTTGCAGAACGGAGGGAGTTGTTCCGTGGACGACGGATTGGGATGGCGTTACCGAGTGTGCTTTCAATGAGGAGCGGGAGTCGTTAAGCACTGGGTCGGCGGCAGGAGGGTCAGATGCTTTCAAGGCCGTCAAACCCTCTTCAGAGAGCATGGATAGTACTGTTTGCCGTTGACTTCTGTGCTTGCAGTACCACTCAAGAAGATAAAGTACACGCTTGTCCACTCGACTGCGATCAAAATCATGCCCAGCTAGCAGGGCCTTGAAGATGTCACCAATTTTGCGAAGGTGATCGCGGAAGTCGTAGAAAGTAGGATTGTCCTGGACAAGGCGCAGGTGCGACAACGCTTCAGCTGAGTCCTCGTGCTCCAGGGAGATATAGTAGGCTGCAGCTGCGCCATGCATGTATTGAATCCTTTTGCGTTCTTGTCGATCGACGGAGGTTTCCGATGGAGGAGTCACATTGACGTGTGCAGTGGCCATCGTGGACTGGAGGGCTACAAATCGAGTGGGAAGCGGCAGCTAAGTTCTTGGGCAGATGCTGGGCGCGTTGTTGTGTGGATGATGTGCAGTTGCTCTGTGGTCGAAGTGCGGCTGGGTGAAAGGAGGAGATGATTCGTGAGAGAGAGCCGCTCTCAACATATGGAGATCCTGCAGCATCATTCACGGCCATCACCAGGTCCCCGTAGAAGCAATCCGAGCAAACTTCCCATGACCACAGCAAAGCTCGCATTGGGAACCTGCTCCAGCAGGTGACGGCAAGAAGGACGACCGCGTGGCAGGTCGGAATTGCCTCCAGGAGCATGGCACGTCGATCACCCGTCATCAAGACGCAGACTTCTGACTCGACAAACACCATGGGCAGCGTGCCGCTTTGCGGCGATGATTGTCGACGCAGCATTCAATGCGGACGTTGGAGAGCCCAGCATACCTATCGTGGTTGTCCTTCCGGCGGGATGGGAGTAAGGATGGCACATCAACTGACCTGCTCTACCGTCATGACATCTCCCGAGTACCACAACGCCGCTTCCGCATACCTCGACTGTCAAGCTGCAGCCTGGATCATCTTCACCGACAACGCTCTGCTACACAGAGCGAATTCCGTCGACGACGAAGTGGAAGGCCATGGCTCTTTCGCCTCTTGGGACCAGCATAAAGACGCAATGACGAGCCTGGTGGCCCGCATGCGGACGGATGCTAGCTGCGATGGCCAGGGCATCGACGGCTATGCCGTTCGTTTCATGAGAACGTACATCGTCCACGGCGGCGAGAACTGTCCCGTCGACGTACGATCCAGAATCCTTCGACACCTGGCAAAACGAGCCCAAGATCAACGGAGCAGACTATCGGACCTGCGACGCTTTGACAGGAGAAAGGCCATGTACGGCACACAAGAGCTGAAGAATGAGCTTCACCTCGGTACGAAGCCTGGCTCTCCTCAGCTGTACCATCTCGGAAAAGATCGGTCCATTCCACCTCCCTCCTTTCTCCAGCGATGTGCGGAGCACTACATGAGGCATTTTTAGCATTATAACGCAGAGTTCAATATCCAGAGTTGATGATGGATCATGGTCATGGAGGCGGTGGCCGGCGGAGGGAATCACAAGCGAAGATCGAGACAATTGAGCTGCCTCCGGCGAGGATCTGAGAATGGCGGCCATAGATGACGGGCGAAATGTATTTTTACTAGCAAGACTGCTGTTCTGTGGTCCGATAATGTTTGCCATTGCCGTATTTTGAAGAAGGGTTTGGTCTTGGCGTACCTAGTCCTTGGAAGAACGTCCCACTGCTTAGTAACGTCTGCTGTTCTTTGTGGACTTCTCTGACAATGGGAATATTGGACATCTGCAGACCTACACTTTCATCTGATTGTCCCTGACTTGATATCGAATCAAAATTCACGTATGTGTATATTCGAAAGGAAGAGGTGAACGCGCCTGCACATGGCGGAAGGCTTGGAGAGTGAATGGCTCGAGCTGCCCCCTTAAGCTTCATCGACTCTCCAAACTCGCACTTCTTCTTTCCTCCTTTCTATACCCAACAACACTCGCAAGATATCGGAATACGGAGCACATCCGAACTTCAACACTTTCCGCCGATTCTTCGCCACCCGACAACATCTCTACAATGTCCTCATTCCTGCCGTTTCCCGTCCTCGACAATCCCACTCTGCTCACCACTTCAAGCTCGGAAGAATGCAATCAAGCTACAGGAGATCTGCTCGTTACAGAAGAAGACGACCAAGAGCTTGACGACAGAGTGCTGCATCCTGTCTACTTCGACTCCGCGAGCTCGCTCCAGCGTCTTGCGAAAAACTACGCAATCCGCCCGGGGATCCTGCCAACCAAAGACTCGCCCGAGTTTGAGCTTCTTCGTCAGAGTCTTCGCGCCAATTCGACCCTGATGAAGAGAACTTCAGCCCCTGGGGCTCGCGCAAGAACTTGGAACTCAGTTCCCACTACTGGCCTTGACATCTCAATTAACTTGAAGAGCGGCAGTGTCCAGCCGGTTGTCACCATCCACATCAATGGAGAGAACAACGGCGAAGCGGTTGAGCGATTTCTGAGCAGCAGCCTCGCGCTGCAGCACCTCACCTCCCCAATGGTGCCTATCGTACTGATTGTGAAGTCCGCAATCTTCACTTCCTCGGGCGAACAGAAGGATCTCTCCGCCACGATCGCCCTCAGCCCTGCCAATATGGGCGAATTTGTGCAGATCGCCTTGAAGTTGGTCGAAGAAGCAAAGGCGCAACATGTACTGGGAAAGGCGAGCTGGAGCTGGGAGCACCGCGGGAAAGCTTGGCCTGAGCATTCTGCTGTACGCCTCTTCCGCTCAAGGCCAAGATTCGAGCTCACTGCTCCTGCGGAGAGTGAGCAGACGGGGTTGCTGGCCGTATCGGAAGAAGCCGTTGGCGCAAACGGAACCGGGTCGAACTCAGGAAAGAAAGCGTCGGACGAGGGAACGAAGACGGGTCTCTCGCAGTGGCTCAGCGGCTGGAATATGTGTACGATGCAGTGAGTTGTCTTTCGGTCAATCCTACTGGGCAGCAAGCACACTGTGACGACCGCACATGGCGATGAGGCCTTGAGGCTGCTTTGCAGCATTCAAATTGTGCTGCTTGGTGAAGGCGAAGTACGAGAGGCTTGGAGATTTGCTGCTTTGAATGGATTGTATACTAGAATACTGCTTGATTTCCGTAGGCTTCATTACGCAGGACGAAGGGACTGGAATCTCACGGAAGTAATAACGCTTGAAACGAATCGTAATGAAAAAAACGCCGAAGTCAATGTCCATCTCACAAGCCCGCGCCACCCCCACGCTGCCAAACATCGTAGCCGCTATTTCAGATTTCCTCCCAGTCCGGCCTTTCATCTGACGTATCCTCCAAGGAACATCTCCTTGAGCCCTCTTCGCACCGAGGGTCGCCTCCGCACTTCGTGACGACTCCTGGACCGTCGCCGATCGCTCTTGTGCTCTCGGTGCCCTCTTTCCCGGCTCCGCGATCGTCTACGACTGCGATCGTGCTCTCGGTGTCCTCGATTCCGGCTTCGCGATCGTCTGCGATCGTGACGAGGCTCCCGGCGTGCGGTGATCTCAATTTCTTCGCCCCCAATGCTCAATGCCGCATAATCTACCCCATGTCTATGCCGCCGTCGCCTCCGCTGATTTTCTTCCTCCGCACCGCTGCGTCTGATGTCGGCCAGGGCCTCCAAATGCTGTCTGGCACGCTGTGCCAGGTGCTGAATCATTCTCGCACGATCTCCAGCACTCGACTTCCTTCCTCCCCGGCTGACATATTTTTCCAGCATCATGAAGACCATGGGCTCTATGGTAGGGTCGAAAGCATCAGTTGTAGTGCCATAGACCTCGAGTCGGTGGACGAGTCCATCGATCCTCTGGCATCGGTTCATCCAGTCTGTTCGGGAGACGAAGCTGTGCGACATGGCATCGTCGGCAACTTGGTGGGCTTCGCGATAGCTTCCTTCATCGTTGGCGATGTGCCAGACGGCAGCTTGACAGTCGAGATATCCTTGTTGCAAGCTCGACGTGGTCGGAGTGTGACTTGGCATCTTGAGGTGCCGGTTTGTGCGCTAAAATCGTATGAGATGAATGGTGGGTGGCAGAAAGAATTGAGTTCCGAAGCTGATGGTGATGGTGCATATAGCAGCGTTTCCAAGCGATCTTTGCATCATTGAATGATGCTTTGGGAGCTGCCTCGGCTTGTCCAAATAGCAAACACTCGTCATCGCACGCTGTGGTTGCGTAAGAGTCATGACACGTACAGGAAGGGAATGCTGACCGGATGATGCAACGCAAACAATTTGAAGCCCGGCCCTATCATCGAGCAAGATATGTACAAAGTGCCAGGCAGGAGCGTGGAGGTGGACACGATTGTCGGAGAGGTGACAAAGTCCGTGAAGCTTCTCCGCCGCATCCCAGACACATGTCTATACACGTCGACTCAAATTGGCACAGTGGCCAGCGCTGCCGGATGGGAAGCACTCGATGTGATACTGTTCACGTATGGAGTGAGATGTCGCAGGCACATTTGTTTGGTTGAACGCTTGATTACTAGCTACCTCTGCGATCAGTCCGCTTGTCGAGCCGTGAGTTCACGGCGTTACACTTCCTCCAATTCAGAACTGACCGCCAATTCCTTCCTTCGCTGCTCGGAGAAATAGCTCCAGGATTAACGAGGCACCCTGGGATCATACCCAGCCTCGCGTTCGGCGACCTTCCAGCTGCGACCGTACTTCTCGAAGTACTCCTTTTCCTTCAAAAAGTGGCGAGCATCGTAGCGGGCTGACATTTCGTCATATTGGGCCTTGGATGAATCAAACTTGCGTTTGCCCTCCTCGCTTTGGAAGAATCGGTATGTACCGTCGTAGATACGGTCGAATTGCGCATTGAGATCTCCGTAGACGCCTTCCGCAAACGCGTAGTTGGGGTGGATTGGTGGCATGCTGGGCGGTTGGGTGGAGCCGATGTTGTCCGGTTGGTTGGCTTGGATGCTGTTTGTTCTTTGGGAGTTGGCTGAGTGTGGTGGGGAGTTGCTTCGAGTGGTGTTGTGAGTGGTGAGGTTTTAGGAAAGATGGAGAAGAGCGGAAGATAACGCCTATATAAAGGGCTGTCAGTACAGCCGTGAATGAGTGAGTAACGGATATACACGCAGTGAATACGTTCATCGCCTCATCGTACGGACCAGCGCTCCTACTCATGGGAAATGATAGGCTACCGTGTCGACGAATGGGAAACTGCGCCCGTGAATGCGGTAAGTCTGAGGAAGTGACCGATCGGAGGGCCAAGGGAATGATGAGGGAAGGACACATGGTGGGAAAGGACTGATCGACTATGTACGGGAGGAAGGCGTCAGATCTGGACGGAATCTTGATGCCGGTATTGGAGACTTGTGCGAGGTAGTGATCTCGATCTGGTCTCGTGCCAGTGCCTTTGCCTGCCGATCGATACAGACTAGATGGAAACGTAGAAGAGAGACGATAGCGGAGGCCAGTCATTGCCGCCTGTGAGACTATACAACGCTCCCATGGCTGAAAGGTTTGCAAAAGCGCCTCTCCCTCCTGCATTCCCAACGGCTCCCGTACGATCTTTCAAATGCAGGAGGGAGAGGCGCTTCTACAAACTTCAGGCGTTGCATGGTGATGTCGTTCGTCCTAGGTCGCAGTCGCACGATCATCTGGATCTCGACGCAGTGACCCAAGCATTGATGTACATCTTGGCCGTCGATTGCACAGTCGCGAGCTGCAGGCTCTGAAAGGACGTGGAGACGTCAGGAGCCGGTCGTTGATCTTGTCATTGAGGTTTTTGCACAGGACTACGTTAGCACATCAAAAGGGAAGATGGCGTTAGCAGTTGAAGCTTAAAAAGCGGGAGTATAGATTGAGGGTGAAAGACTTTCTTTTGTTACATACAGTACGCCCGACAGATTGTAAACGCCGATACACAGGAGATCCTCTTCCACGCCAGCGTGAAGAACCACGAACCCTCACCTGGCTCCTCTGATGAAGTTTACATATTCCGCAAGACATGGGAGAAGAACCTGTCGGCCAGACCCTTCTTCTTCTTTCTGCTCTGCTTGTTGCTCCTGCTCACGCCTGCGATGACACCGTTTGGTCCACGACGAACGTACTCGCCGTCTCGGTAGTAGTCATCGTGCCCAAAGCGCTGCTGCTGCTGCTGCTGAGGCTGCTGGGCCTGCTGCTGTTGGAATTGCTCAGGCTGCCGCTGTTGGAATTGCTGAGGCTGCTCCTCGGGGTAGTAAGGCGGCTCGGGATAGTGAGAATGGCCGTAGTACTGAGGCTGAGCATACTCAAGGTGCTCAGCGGGTGGATTGTTGAAGTGGTTTGCGGGGCCGCGGACAGTGTGGTGCGAACGCTGATCCTGAAGACCACGCTCAGTGTGGTACGAACGCTGCGAGCGGTGAGTGTGGTGGCTACGTTCGGTGTGATGCGAACCCACAGAGTAGACGGAGCGGGCGGTCTGATTGTACGGCTGCTCAGTGTGGCGAGTACCATAGGACTGCTGTTGGCCGGCTGGTTGGGCTGGCTGAGAGTAGTGCAAGCGAGGGTTCGAGTGGTGCGAGCGCGACGGTTGGTTGGATCGATGCGAATGCACCGCATGCGTTGGACGCCCAGAGTGGTGCGAGAAGCTGGTTGGGTACATGTTGTGGGTCGGTTTGTGGTTTGAGAGAGGTCTGGGAGGAGGAACGTGCTGGGCAAGACTATGGCGGACATTAATACACACAGGGAGACCGATTCTTGTTCAATGGACTTGTTCATGCTCTTTGTTCGATACGTTGTCTTGAAAGGCATTGTGCTCGACCAAAGCTCAAAACAGAACAACCAGCTTTATGTCACAAAGCCGCTGTCCGTGGCGTTGACCATCGACTCTTCGACAATGCGGAAATTCGGAAATCTACCAGACTGGCTTTGAGCTTCCGGCGAGGCGCGAAGTCCGACCGCTTAAACCACCCTATTTGCGGAGGCGGGAAGATTGGGTGCTCCAATGACCCAACCTATGTGGACTGCTCAGCATCGCGCTGAACAGCTTGATCGTGCTGGCTAGAAATATTTCAGTCTTGATTTATCCCGATGAAGGAAAGGGAAGCTCACCGGAGCAGCAAGACGTGTGGCTCTCTCAACCAACTGTTGAACTCTTCCAAGCTCGTGATCGCAACCTCGTAGACGAAGTTCGCGTCGATGACAGCGGTCGTCAAGAAGTGGATGTACTGGCTGATCTCCCGGAACCTCTTGCGCAGCTGCCGTGCGTCGATGGTATCGTTGCCAGGCACGATGTTGCGGGAAAGAAGAAAGTTGATGTTGTTGCGGATCGATGACTCGCGGCGGTCGAGGAGTTGGAGCAGAACGACCATGACCTGGTTTGCGTTGTCCCTCCTGAAGATCGTGGCCTCTGCTGGCTGGGAGGAGGCGTCCGCCTGAACTTTCGAGATGATGCGCAAAATTCTTGGACCGAGCAGAGGTGCATTGCTGATCGTGCCCCAGTTGGCGATTGTAACGAACAACGTGAGCTTTTCGTCATCGGTCAACGAGGAGAGTTCACTTCCTATTGGCAATGATATCTGCATTGTCCGATCCAATTAGCAATTTTATCGATATCTGTGCAGAAAGAGTGAGAATCAACCAGAGGCGTGCTTGCCATGACGGCCGTCGGGGAGCTCGTGGCTTAGGGATATATTGGTAGAGAGTCTGAGCTGGTCCGATGGTGTATGTGTTTGCAATAAGAGGCGCGGGTCCTGCGCACGTTGTTGTGCCCGCTGCGATGTAGACGAAGAAAGAACACGCAGGGCTAAAGCACGGATGTCATCAAAGTTCTGTGCGAAGTCGTCGTGCCAAGCCATATCGGACCCACTCCTTCCCGATTGAGCCATGCCCAGGGGTCTTGCAAGATCATGGTTCAATCCCGTCACGTTTGATGTTTTGCAGTTCATTCCTGCCCGACACCATACCGATAACAACTTGTCAACGTCCGCAGCTCACTAACAGAAGTAACAATCGTTTCATGCTGCTGCATGGATCAAAAATTGTGGATTCAACTACCCTGAGGTCGAGACACTCCGAGACTCTACAGTAGTCTATGCACTGGTTCAAAGACGAGCAACGGAGAGAGCATGAACCCCTGCACCCTTTCAAACGAATTCGCTACTGCGTAACGTCCGATTTGAGGGCGGGAAGGTGAGCTGCAGCTCAGCCTGCCATGATGAGCACCGTTCATCCAACACCCCGTGAAATAGACTGCCGCGCGGTGTCACACGTTCAGACAATCAGAAGCCGCACAACCTCCTTCCGCCAAGCTCGAGATCAGGAATGATGGTCTTCTAGCGGTAACGCACTCCCGGAATGCGTGATCTCTATATCCGCCTGCACAAGATTTTCTGGCGCATTGGTCGATCAGATGCTCCCTCGTCTTCGCCTTGATCTACACCGTCGGCGATCGTCACTGCGAGTGTCCTCCCCTGGGTCTCGAATGTGGCCGTCGCGGTTCTCGAGATGGGACTCGGCAACCGGGATAGGAGAATCGAGACACAGCCAGACCAAAGCTTGAGGTAAGACAACGAAGCAGGAGGTCAATTCCCCTTGCAAGAGCTCTCAAGCTTGTTATCGAGCAGAGGAGAGAAAACTGCAGACGCTGGACATGCGATGAGCACGACCGACTCGACAGCTATGGAGACAATTTGGATGACATGCTCCTTCTTCAGGCTCGGTGACAATGTTTCGAGCCATGGCTGTGACCTCCTCTCGCCATTCAGAGTCCGGATCGTCCGTCTCGAAGAACAGCAAGTCACGCTTTGCATTATGCTATCAAAAGCTACCGAATCAACCACACGACCGCCTGCCATGGCGACATCAGACCTAGCTTGCTCCAAAGCCACCACAAATGTAATATGGCCAGCAGAACCAAACACAAGCCATCCCAGCTCGTTAGCATCTGCAGCAATACCCGATCAAACATTATCGGTTCGTCAGCTTCCAAAATTCTGGCTCTGTTAGGACCTTTCCGGAGATTCCTCACGACCCTCGCTCGAGCCGGAAGCCATCTTTCTGACAGGTATTCCAACACTTCGCCGACGTTTCCTGCGTCTTCGACGTACGCCGTCAGAGCCGTGACGACTTCGAAGTCGATGCCGGCGCCTGATGTTGCTACGCCATTCCTCAGATCGATCATGTACTGGCACAGGAACCCGTATTGGTCCAGCCATTGCTGCATCTCGGGATCTTGTCTCGGCGTGAAGCGAGGCTTTCCATCTTGATGCAGGCGGAAAGTCCCTTGCTCCTCCTCGATGAGGCAAAGAGCAGCTTCGAATTGGTACTGCCCTATGTGTTCGGGGATATGGAGGTCGTCCATGTGAGTTTGTGCCATACTTGCTACGATACAGCAGGGACTCTCAACGAGACTGGGACAGAACTTTTGCTGGGTATGCGAGTCAGTCACCGCAACTTCCGACGGATGCTTGGAGCATCTATGGGAGTCATCTTCATTCTCATTGCATTTCATTCGAGCTGGCTAATATGACTTCCAATGAGTAGCGTAAAACGATGCTACGCTATCGTTGCTCAATCTCAGCTTGCAGCTCGTCCATTTCGCGACGCCGGTCCCGCAAGATCTGTGCAACATTCAACATCGGAATTCAGTTCCGTCTCTGAGGTCTGCGATGAAAGTCCAGACCGCCTGTTGCACCTGGAAGTATCCGCGGGCGATTTCTGGATAGGCTAGGTCGCTGCGCAACTCGCGATCAACTCTCCCAGGCTCTTGCAGGTAGACGTCGTGGAAGATTTCGTGGGATGCCACAAGGTACTGTTGAGAGAGCCGGATGTGGTCTCGTTCCATCTGGTGAAGTGTTTCTTGTGCCATATCGGTCGATGTTGAGTTAAGTTGAACAGGTTTGGACAATTGGAAGCTATGCTGAAGGCGAGTATATGTATGCCGGCGAAAGGTAACGACAAGACATTCAATACCGCATTATGGCCAGATGACTGCAGGCACATCCACGCGGCTTGCCTCGTGGCCCGTTCATTCGACTTCGCCCGCCTCTTGTGCCAAAGGATTGCACGAGCACAATACGACGGCCGAAGGGTACTTAGGGAAAGATGGGAGTGATACACGATATTCATTGCAACGATTGCCCTCTCTCAAAGTTGAAGCATAATCCAACAGCTAATCCAAACGTAGCATCGCAAACCACAAAAAGTCAGACCTCCCCCAGCTATCACTCCTGATTGTGCCCTGCCGCGATGAGTGCTTCAATCTCTCGAATCTCTCCTTGGCGTCCCCTCCGGATCCAAGTCAGAAGTTGTCCGCAAGTATCGTTCAATGTAGCCATGTCCTCGGGACGAGCGACATACATCGTTAGCCATTCGACGATGAATCGCTTCAGACCGGCTGAGCGGAACTCGCGTCCCTCCCTGAAGTCTACTATGCATTGGCGGATAACTCCTCGCTGTTCTTGGAACCCGGAAACGATATCCTCGTGCGCCAAGGCATTTGGCAGCCACGCGCATATCGATTCATAGGTGCTTCCACTTTCCATGGCGATCTCGACGCTCGCCGCATAGTATTGCTGCATATAGAGTCTCCAGTACCACATTACGTTCCGGTATCTTTCTTGGAGAGAAATTCGGGACATGATTATCGTTGTTGAGCTGGATGGGTGTACGATAGTGTGGTAGGATTGGAAAGTGTGTGTGAGACTGAAAAGTGTACCTGAAGTCGGTCGCTTAGATAGATCGCTCGAGCCTTCCGTGGACATATTCAATGCGACAGCACGACCTGGTGAAAGTAAACAAACGGGAGCTCTTCTCCCAACACAAGTCCGCAATCCATGCTTCTCCAGCCCTTCATTGCCTTGATGTAAGCTGGCAAATGTAGTCCGTGGTTCATCAATAGGAGAGCGCAAGTGTTGTTGCCGATCAAGGCTGAAAAGGAAGACCGTATACACTGTACTTCAGGCTTCTCATTGCCACTCTCGTTCGTGCATCTATCTAGTTGAACACTGAAAGCGCCGCTGAAGTCAACCCCCCTCGGAGAGCTGAAGAGTAACAGAATCGTGTCGGTCCGCGGAATCACCCAAAAGTGTGCCGCTCTGGCACAGCGGCGAACTGAGAGGTTTGCCCGACCAACAGGAAACTAGAGCAGAAATCCGACCTTAGCAAAGAAACCAATTTCTCTCGATTGCCGACCTCCCTCTCTGGAGTGCCGTTTCGGTTCCCGGGACAATCCCATGACTCGGCCAGTAGCGGCACTCCTTGCGAATCTGCCCGATCTGTAGCTCCCTGCCATCTCGTCGTCCAGTCCGCGATAACGTAGCGAAGACATTGGTTGAACGCAAGCTGCAGGAGTCCTGCGTGGCGGATGTGGAGATGCAGGCGGAGGACCTTCCGCCGGGTTGCTCCTTGCGGCCTGTAACATGGCGTGCTGTTCGCCCGCTTCTTCGGCGTAGTCGAGCAAGAGGCCAACAGCAACTCGCCAATCGTCTTCATGCTGGTTGTGGGTCCTGAGAGTCAAGATAACATCATCGTCGATTCTGTCCCAGTCGAAGTCCGTCAAGGTACGTAAGCACCGAATGCAATTTGTTATCTCCACGCGGTAGTGGCACCACAGACGAGTTCCTCCGAAGCTCTTGGCTGCCGCAGCAACAGACTTTGCTTCGTCTTCTCGATTGTTCCTGATGAGGATATAATACGCCGCAGCCGTGCATTGGAGGTACTTTTTGAATAAGGATGCCGGAGTTGCCGGACCTTCTGGTGGGGTCGGCGGGATTGGGGGAGTCGACGGTGAGGCGTCTGGTGCTGGAGTGCATGGTTCAGACGGCATGATCGTGGTCACTTGATGGAGTGGACTTGTTGTGAGAAGCAGTAGATGATACCGAAGGGTAAGACCTGGTGTATGAACGTCTCGTATATCACAACTCTCGCGACATCATTCACGGACGCAGCGAACGAATCGGATGGACGCGAGATCAATGCAAACCAACATCATGCTTGATGACTGAAGCAAATATCCGGAACAGAGTTTTGCCCAAGCCCGTGACCCTGCATGGGGTCACTCGAGCGGCCTGCTGAATTTGAGGCCCGTCCTGTGTGGTCATCCGATACCATACAGCTGTTCGAGCAGGGGCTCAGCAACCCCACGCTCTCTGATTCGGACTTCGACTTTCTTCTTGAGACTCCCCTGCGGTGTCTGCGTCGTGGCGACCCTAGCCGCCCTTGCCTTCGAGCTGCAGATCCACCCACCCGCTGAGGTCTCCTCCACCACTACCACGAAACTCGCCACCTTCAATCTGACCACCGTTTCCTGCACCAACATTCCCACCAGCCCCCTCAAGCTGAGAGTCGACCCATCCATTGAGGTCGCCGCCGCCGCCACCGTGCCCTCCACCCGCAATTACCATGCCACGTTTGCCTGCGGCTACGGACCTATCGAGATCGACACCAGTCCCATTGCGCTGCTCGCCGCTGAGGTGGTGCTGCACGTTCACTTCAGTCCGATCATCTGCCCAAGCCTTGTTCTCCGCCACAACCCAAGCTCTCTGCTTCGCCTGCCTCTCCAGCGAATTAGCCCAATGCACCTTCTGCTCCTCCTCAATGACCTTGACCTCCTCCCAGACACCCACATCCTTCAGATACGCCTCGATCTCGGCGTCCTGGTCGGCAGGGCTGCGATACTTGGTATACGTCGCACCACGCACTCTCGCCCAGAAGAAATCGTTGATGATTGCCTTCTGAATGGAGAAGTCGAAAGGGAGGAGTTCGTACAGCATGATGAATTCGTTCGCGGAGAGGCGGCCGACGCGCTTGATGTAGTGCCAGATGTTGTCCTGGAAAGTGAGTGAGTGCCAAGGAGTATTGAAGCGACGGAATATGCATACCCTCAACGCATCTCCACGAAGGTCTCTCGGCACACGGAAGAAGTTGCAAGCGGCATACATCGCCACCAACTCATTGAAGTCGTCGGTCCCAAGGTGCATAAGCTCCAAGTGCTGCTCAGCCACGGGAGCTTCGACATCGTACGCATCGATCCAGTCCAGGATGCGCTCAGCGGCGACGAGGTCAACTTCCGTCTGGCGCAGGATCATGGTCGGTATGCGGCCGGGTGTGGTGACTTGGACGATGTGGCGAGCCAGATTAGAGAGGCGCACCATTTTGGCGAGGGGAATGCTGCGGGTGGTCTGCGTTTGCCCGGAGATGGAGACGATTTGCATGGTTGGGGTAGCGGCCATGGTGATGATGGCGGCGATAGGTTTACCAATTGCGGAGGTCAATTGAGGAAAGAAGATGAGATGGAGGAGAGGAGGAAAGGGAAGTGTTTGAAGATCTGTTTGTGTCAGCTGAGACGCGCTAACGCGGGAATCCGGCGCTAAGGAAGTATGTAGGTTGCCGTGAATGACTTCAGCCTCAGGCACTCTTGCAACGAATTGCGGATACGACCACGCGAGCAAGCAGTGCTGGGTTGTGTACGCGTGTCGATGAGGCCCGCTCCACCAATCGTCGATGGTGTTGGAGGAACTGGCCCGGTGTGGTGAGGGCTTGGATCTTTGATGGCGTAAGCGATGACCTTCTTCCAAGCATCTGTGTTCTGCACACCGAAAGCTGGTTCTCCTGCATGATGATTGGTGAGGAACTCGTCGTAGGCGATCGAACTTCTCAAAGATGGACGGGTTCATGTTGACTGAAGGCATTGATTCTGTGCCTCGCGACCAACTTGAAGGTGTGGAAACGTTCATTTCGTCCCATCAGCAGATCGCTCCTTCTGCGCGGCTTTTGCGTGATTCATCGGGATAGTGATCTGGATTCCAGGCCATCATGCGACGGTATCAAATTCCTGGTGTGTATGTCTGTCGGTGGACACCAGAGCGAGGTGGACGGAAGACCGCTGACCTTCGTCATGTCTGGCCCTCACGATGCATCGTTGAACACAAGGTAAGAATTAACCAATTTGGCCAATACCATGTCGGACATATCGAACTGGCCAAAGCGCCAACTCCACGACTATCAGGCTTTCTTCTGCCATACTCTACACGGGAGCAATCCAGTTGCAGAGGCAAATCGGCTAGGAGATGAAATGTTCGTTCCGATTCCGTTCAAACATTTTTGACTTGCTACGGGTGCAGATGACAGACAATAAGCTACAAGTCCCAGATTCGCGAAAGAGGTCGATTTCAATCAGTTCGCTGTAGCTATGAGCTCGTGTCCGCCACTTGAAGGCTATGCTGACGCCTGAGCCTGCTTCGTCAAACCCAATGCGACTTGACGGCATATGTAGCTTCGCAATGGCCGAGTCACTTCTCTGACCACATTGAGGCCGGTGCAACACTTCCTCTCCTCGCACTCCTCGCGCCTCTCAAAGCTCCCACCAAAGGAACTTGAGCTGATCCTTCAAGGAGACATGATGACACTTGTCTACCAATCGCCTCCTCCATTCTTCGGCAAACCCTGCGTTCGTGTATCCCGGAACCGTGCCATCAGCCTTGATGTGGCTCATCTCCAATCTTCCTTTCTCGTTCCTGTAGACCAAGATGATCGAGCGCCGACCGCGCGCCATGACACCCCAACCGCCGCCAGGGATCAGATCTAGATCACCGGCTCCGTACCCCCAATACGACTCGAGCCCTCCGTTTTCTTGGAGCACTTTGCGAGGTTCTGTGAAGCGGATTCTTTTGATCAAGAGCTTTGTGATACGGTTGAAGTCTCGGTCGGGGATGTGCTGGAGGTCGGGGAAGCTTTGCACATTGCAATTGAGATGGAACTTCGTATTGCGCCAGAATTGGGTGTGTGCGTCTTTGAAGATTCCTTTGGCCTCGTTGTAGATCTGGCGGTTGCAGCAAAGCAATTCTTTGTTGGGGGCGTTGTTCGTGGTCTGGACGTCTACAGTCTTGGCTGGGTTGTTGTTGCTGGAGAATGCAAGCGTATAGATGACATTGCGCAGTTCAGCCGAGAGCTTTACGAGGAGGAGACACGGCGGATGGAGGAGCGGCGGCGGAGCGCTCGGAGGTGATCGGCGGATCGTGCAGAAATCGCCTGCTTGACTCGACCAGATAGCGGCGGGCGAAGCGAACATGAGCGGCATGCTGAGCGGCGTCGATGTGTGCGTGGATGGAGGCGCCATTTGTGTTTCGATGATGGTAATGGAGGTGGTGTCAGTTGAAGCCAAAGCTGTACGGCAAAGAAATTCTTAGACGCTCCTGCGCTAAGCCTGCTCCTCCCCAAACAGGCTAGCTCGCACGTGGCTCCCGAAGACCTACTACGCTCCCAGAATACTGCTACCTACTCCCAGGCTTACACGATGACCGGGCCCAGGACGATTGAATAGAGCTTGCAAGCCACAGAATTGTTGACGGCAAATATGTGTTTCAGATATCTGATGTCTTCGTAGACGGGGACGTGAGCCAGAGGCTGTGAAAGCCAGACTCAAACTTTTGAACGATGAGACATACAGGGCTGCATTTCGAGCGCTTCAAACAGGACGAAACGGGAGACGAATTGGAGAATCGTAGTGCATTTGCTATGTACTACTCCATAACCGGACACGCCGACCAATTTCGCCGCAACGCTACCTTCTTTCGCACAGGCGAAGGTCCACATCATAACTTGCTCCTGGAGGTATGATTGGCCCCAACAGATCCCGCCGGGTATCGAACATTACTCGCAACCCAAAAAATCCACGATTCGCCATCCTACAACTCCCACAAAAACAAGATCTGCTCCTTGATCGGAACATCATGAATCTTGTCACTCAGCTGTTTCCGCAACCCATTCGCAGCATCCTCATACACTCCTGAAGGCGTGCCAGGATCGAAGAGAACCTGAGACTTCTCCACTACCCCATCCTGGCCACGATGAACCAGTATGACGGACCGCTGACCACGACTCCAGACTCTCCATCCCACACGTCCAGGCAGAAGGTGTAGCTCTGCGACGCCGTGCCCGGTATCCGGCACCAAACGGCCGAGGTGATCAAGACGATCGCGCGGTGCGGTGAAGAGGAACTTGATGGAGAGTTTGATGATCTGGTTGAGGTCGCGATCTGGGATGTGGTCGATGTTTGGGTAGATGCCGGATGAGCAATTGAGGCTAAACTTGGTGGTACGCCAGTAGATGGTGTGAGCGAGCTGGTGGATGCCTTTTGCTTCGTGGTAGATCTGGCGGTTGGTGCGGAGAATATCTCTGGTAGGACTCTCGTGGGTTTGGATGTCGACGATGTCGTCTTCTTCGTGGTCAGTGGTGAATGAGAGCTGCCAGATTGCGTTTCGCAGCTCCGGAGGAAGAGCGAGCAGGCGGCAGGTCCTGCTGGTGTCTGTGGTCGGAGGCATATTGGAAGTTGTGTAGCTGGCTTCATCCGAACTGTTGTGGGCGGAATGAATCGAGATTGTAGATGCGGATGCATGGTTGGTCTTGCGCCGCTTGGACGGTCGATGATCTTGAAAAGACATTGTGAAGATGGGTTGGGTGTAAAAGGAAGAGAAAGCGGACGGAAAGGAAAAGATCTTTTAGAAAAGGGTCGGGAGCAAACTTGCTACACCTGTGTCTCGTCATCTAGACAAGTGACTTGTTGGACAGGTCACCGGTCGAATAGAGAAGACGGGCAAGTGACTGGAAGGAGAAGTGCATTGTCAGCTAAGGAACGAACAATGCCATTGAAGCCAAAACGAACGTGCTCAGAGGCAGAGCGGCTTGGAACAGCAGCGAATCTGACAGCGTCCATGCTATTGATACAACGAGCTGTTGCGTCTCTTAAGTGGACTAGAGGAGCCCTTGCAACAGTGGATTCGCGCGAGTGATTCAAATCGCCAGCCAGCGGACAGCACCGCCGAGCTTCCCAGTCGATACTGCTATACTCTCAACATCTTTTGAGCAGGGCTATCCTTGCTGATTCGTCTCTGCCAGTCGACGCCAATTGTCCTCTCCGGAAACAAACGCTTTTTGAACCTGCCGTCCATTCCTGCTGTCCACTCCATCGAAGCGCGAACCTCATTTCTGGTTCATCTTCAAGAAGTCAAGCTGTAGGAACCAGGTCATCGTCATTCGTGAGGTCGCCATTGCCATTGAAGAAGCGTACAATGCGAGTAGGGCACTGCGAAAGACGGCCCACACAGTCAAAAAATGCGCTCGCATCGCTCAAGGACGTCAAACAACCAAGTTTCTCAAAGATCGTTCCAAAGCTTGAGGATCTGCTGCCTCATGGACACGCGACCATGCTTGAGTTTGTGTTTCCTCCGCATCTCGACTACCTTGCGCGCCGCGTCTGTCTTGCTGTAGCCCTTCGCGATCATCGTCTTGACGTGCCCATTGAGACCGCGCCCGATCACCACCGTGAAATTCCGACCGTCCACAGAGGCGTGCCAGCAGTCATGATCATCAACTCGTCGCACAGTACCGACCGAGAAATTCTCGGATTCATCACTATCCAGCCTCCTCCCGAAGGCGAAGCTCATGGTCAAGTACTTGAGTTTGTCGAAAGCAACGCTAGAGGTGGTGGCCAGCGTCGTGATCGTTTCTCCGCGGCTGTGGAGGAATCTATCCTTGGCACGTTGAATTTTGAAGTGATTGGACCAGTAGGCGTTGTAGAGTTCCATGGTCTCGGAATGAACGATGCGATTGACGAGGCGCAAACCGTTGGGGTGAGTACCAAGGAGGTCGATGACATTGCTTTCGGTCTGAGCATTGATGGGCTGCAAGATGAACTCGTAGATCGAAACCCGGATCTCCGTGGGCAGTCGCAGAAAAGGAGGAGGCGCAGCGAGGACTTTCTCCGCCCACGCAGTTATCTTGATGCGGAGCCTTCTGAACGCATTGGCGGAGATGATGTTGTTGCCTGCGAGCCTGCCGGGAGCTTCTGCGGCTGGAGTCCACATGCGAGGATCGGCTGGGTTCCAAGGAATGCGCTTTTGCGACATGGCGGCAAGGTATGAGATGATAATTTCTTCTCCCTCGACTGGTCTTCTTGATGTGCGATTCTTGCGCTTCGGGGCGTTGTCGAGTTCATCTTGAGCTGCGGTTTTTGCGCTTCGAGCAGAATCTTCTGCGCGTCTGGCTTCTTCAGCTCTTGCTACTTCCGATGGTTCGGCTGCGAAATCGTGACCGATGCGCGTGTCCACGGCGTCCAGAGATGCCATGGTCGCGTCTACAGACTCTCCCTGTGTCAGAAATGGGAGGCTGCTATCTAGAATCTGGACGAGGTCAAAGTCTGAAAGTTGAAGCCCAGTGTAAATTAATCTGCCGCGCAGCTTGGCAGTCCCACCTCCTGCGGCACTACTGCGGCCGATCTGTTCACGTTTGGGTCTCACAGCGTGTCAAGATGGAGAAAGAGATGAGGAGACTCATCCATGTCAAAGCTTGGTGTGCATGGGTCAACAATCGGGCGAGTACCAGCCAGTCTGCATATGCTCTGTGGCTTTGCATGTACGTACTGGAGTCCTGTCGCGCTATGACACTTCTTAGGGATATTGCATCGCAGTATCTCAGTGTACAACATTGCGTGAGGGGGTATACGCGTCGCGGAGCACAATATCCTCCTTGCCCAATCTCCGTCTCTGTGATAGCATAGACGATCCCATACTCGCGTCACGGTAACGTGGCCGCAGCGATCCATAAATCCGTCTCCAACAGCATCCGAGAAACAGCGTCTCATCGTAGCAGATTCTGCGTCCAACGCCAAATCAAAACCCAGACCAAACGCCCGACCCAAGTCAAATCTTCATCCCAAATCACAGTCCCGATCCCAAACCCGGCGACGCTCTCGCCTGAACAAAGCCACCATCCGCATCCGTACCAGCTTCCCACGTCGTACCCGCACCATATTCCCTCCTTCGAGGACAAAGAATCTCTCCCGCTGTGATCACAAATTCTGCCACAACCACTCAAGCTGCTTACGCAGAGTTGCAGGTCCAAAAATGCAGCCGATATCACCCCTCCTCATAGCCGAGAGCATCGACTGAGCGCTATTTCTCCCATCGAGGAGGACTCGAATGTCTCCTGTGACTTGGTCGTTCCCCGGCAGGACGACTCCCATGCCCACCAGGATTATGAGTTTGCCCCTGAGATAGGACGTCGGCCATCCCCCTCCCGGCATGAATGTCGCGGTACCCACCGGGTGCGGCAGTGTGCCTGGCTCGTACAGCTTGCGTATGGCGACGAAGCGGAGGGTGAGGTGGGTGATTTGCCTGAGGCGGGAGTCGGAGACTGGTTCGAGGCGTTGGATGAGCTCGCGCTCTGGTCGGTTGAAGTCCAGGGCGTTGACGGCGAAGTGGGTGTCACGCCAGTAGCTTGCCGTGAAGTTGCTGTGAATGTTCTTGGCTTCTGCGTGGATGGATCTGCTGACGAGAAGAAGATCTGTCTTGGCATGGCGAGCGGTGAGGAGATCCACCGTTCCGTCGTTGTCGACGTCCGCTGTGTACACATATTCCCAGATCGTCAAACGGAGTTCGGGACAGAGTTCTAGAAGCGGACAAGGCGCAGAGTCGCCATCCGATGCTGTCAATGAGGATGCCGCCTCTGGCTGGTCGAAGACGGCGGAGCTGAGTGTCGAAGTCTGCTGCGTAGGAGCTGTGGTGTTTGCCCGGTCGGTCATGCCGAAGCCAGCAGCGCCAGGTCCAGTGACTGCGAAACTTGACAACATTGCTTTTCCTGCCGGAGACTTGGATGCCGTCATTGTTCTCTCGCTGAGAAGGCGAAAGCGCGCTCTGATGTCGCGACCAAGTGCGCCCGAGTACAAAACCTGCGCGGAAGATCAGCTCACTGGAGCTATGAAGCGCACGTGGCCTTTGCCATCTTACCTCCAAAAAAGCGAGTTGTGCTATGCCCAAGGAGTGTTGTTCAAGTCGAAGAGTTCTTGGAAATTCGGGGTGCCAGGGAAAATTAGCAAGCTTCGCGTCCCCGAGCGCGTTTTCGGGCACGTGTTGACTGATCTGTCCGACTTCGTGGATGTGGTGAATCAAACTTCAGCTAGACAGCCTCTTCATCTACAGAGATCGCCTCCTCGGAAGTGAGGTCAGTGAGACTGGCGTCAGCTCGGTGTTAGAACGGTGACCAAGCAGCACGCTGCACGAGTTGGAACATGGCGAAGCTACATGCAAAACCACGACTTGCCCTCAACCTCCACACATGATTCCGCAGAGCCAGAGCGATAAAATAATTAGAGAGAAGCGGAAACAGTAACATGAATTGTAGAGATTTAAAGTATGCAGCTCTTTACTTCAACGCTGGCGCATGGAGGCATCGCCAGTACGGGAGAGAACAAGACTGAACGCAAATCTCCGAGTACCTTGATGCCTCGATGCCGCATGGAACTCTTAGCCATCACAACCCATGTTATAATTGCCCGCATGCATCAGACGTGCCTGTTGTCCATGCCATACACAATGAACGAAACTCTCACCAAAGCCTTTGTCCGTCCGTTGTGCGCCATCTTCCTGATTTGGACGCTCACTTCGTAGTTCCTTCCAGTTTCTCAGCCACATTCAGCGAAACCAACTTGAGAGTCGAGGTTGCAGGTCAATTTGATCCTCCAGCTTTTCCCACATCCACACAATCTGCTCTCGCAACGGCACAAGGCTCTCGGTGGTGAATCGTGATCCACCTCTCATCAAGCTCTCCATGCCTGTCGTAGGGCCGAGGGTGGAAATGACACTGATCCCTCCATCGTACCCGCCATAGCGAAGCCACACTTCTGGCCGGAAACTGCCCTCGCCGCAGACCTTCCAGTGACCGTCTGCGATGAGTTCGATCGCGCCAGTGGGTGGAGTGCGGGATGTAGGGGTCGGGGCGGACGGATCGACGTATGGGAAGCGGCGACCATGCGGGAACCGGATTGTCAATTTCGTGATGCGCGCGAGCGCGGTCTCCGGGATTGAGGCGAGAGTAGCCTTTGCGGCGTCGTCATTGCCGTTGATGATGAATGCAGTATTTGACCAGTAAGATTCTTGCGCAGCAGCAAAGAAGCCTTTCGTCTCGGAGAGCAGGGTGGAGTTGACGAGGAGTAGGCTGATGGATGGTGGATTCGCGGCAAAGAGATCGACTTCTTCATTCTCATCGTGAAGGGTGTCGGGAGTGAAGACGAGCTCTTCAATCGCGTTTCGCAGCTCCGCCGGGAGTTCGAGGAGTGGACATGGCGATGGACCGACCACAGTCGATGGTTGCGACTTGTGCGAAGTGGTGTCGCGGGGTCCTTGTGTCTGCAATGTTGAAGTCATACTGCATGTCCCGTGGATCGTGACAGACTCTCCATCTTCAACTGCAGAAGCTCCAATTCTTTTCGCCACGGCTAGCTCTTTCACCTCTGGTGTGCTCATCGTTGCTTGATGTCCGCAAGCGCTTGGTTGTGTTGATGAGGTGGATCCGGATGAGAAGCCTGCGCACGGTTAGTACACGAAATGAATATGCAACCATCGAAGACTGCCACTGACCAATTGGAAGTAAAGAACCGTTTGTCTGAGATTCGATGGTTGATATTGAAGAACGCAGGGAATGGTATATCGGGAGGCGGACGTGCCGCCCACTAGCGCGGTTCGCAGAGGTCGCGAAGTCCCGTGACTACGTGTTGTGATTTACCATTGATTCACGACACGTGGAATTGGAGAGCTATACTGTAACGCGATGATCGGGCTGGTAGCAGACGGGGAGAGTTTTGTAGGCAGCATATGGTACGTTTGCTGTCCTGCGATGTTGACTACGAGAGAGATTATGGCAATAAGACATCCAGACCGCACTGCTGTGGGGATGAGCAAAGGTTCAAGGCATCACTGTGATACTGGAAAGGCTCAAACCAGGTAGCTACTTACTCGAACGTATAACCGCAGTGTGCCTTCCATGATCGTGATGTGCGAACGCCTCGACACCAGGGAGAATTCCCCTCAAAAAACAAAATCCATAACTCCCTGCAAGTCGCAACCTCGTGCGTCGAACACACAATGACCATGGACGTTATCCATCAACCAGACC
This sequence comes from Zymoseptoria tritici IPO323, assembly GCF_000219625.1. Classification (NCBI taxonomy): domain Eukaryota; kingdom Fungi; phylum Ascomycota; class Dothideomycetes; order Mycosphaerellales; family Mycosphaerellaceae; genus Zymoseptoria; species Zymoseptoria tritici. Next base: position 2,116,978 of record NC_018212.1, on the reverse strand, counting down.
ATTGTCGGCTCCTCGGGCCAGATCAATACATCATCCACCTAGATAGCCCATCAGCACGCCTCGTAGGCTCTTGCAACTCGAGCAGCCGTTTCCGCTGGATTAGATCACAGCTATGCCGTTCAGACCCGACTACCAACCTTCACTTCCAAAAGTGCGAAGATCAATCGGATCTGCTGCTTCATCGGTACAGCCACACGCCCGGGCGCTTGGCTCCTGGTCGCAGCTGGACAAGGTGCCTCCCTGTTCGATATGTTTCTCGAGGAGAAGTCGATCCGAAGGTGACCATTTGACCTGTATTGAATGCTTGCGTGGAAAAGATACTGGGCCCGATTTTCGCTGCGGATCTCCCAGCGCTGGACTTGTGGCAGCCATTCGGTGGTTCCCATCGTTGCGATCTCGGGAGCACGACCGAACACGTACTTCGTGCTGAGAGTACCGGTAATTGGGAGCTTTAGCTTCAATTTGGTGATTTTTTGCAGAGCGGCGTTCGGGATAGCGGTCAATGCGGCTTTTGCTGTCTTGTCTTTGCGCTCGATGATGAAGGATGTGGTTGACCAATAGGCGGCGCGGCCAGTGGCGTAGAATCCTTTGGCTCCCGCGTAAATCTTTGAGGACGTCCGGAGTAGGTTGCCTGATGGAGCACGGGCAGCCAGGAGGTCGACTTCCTCCTCGGAAGACGAATCGGCGGTGAATACCAATTCGAAAATGTCGTTTCGGATTTCGGCGGGCATCCCCAAGAGCTTGCAAGGAGGAATAGTCGGGTACGAAGGTGCAACGAAAGGGCCGCTTTTCAGGGCGTCCGGATAGGACATCGCGTTCACATTCGACGGCAGAGTAAATTGGTAAGTTGGGTCAGCCATGAAGTCGGCCCAGGTACCTGTCTCCTTCATGTGAGGGAGCCCTCCGCATTGCGCGCAGGAGTGCGTGCTTCCAAACATGGTCGGGTCAACAGAAGTGTTTGTCTCCAAGTCGTGGTCTGGCGTGAGCGCGGCGACTTCCAACGTTCCCTGTCGGTTGTACGTCTCGTCGGCGTGAATGCTTGATTTGACACCTTTTGCATTGTCCATCGCGATTTTTCTGGACTGCGGAAGGGATGAATAGGTTGCGCTTGACGGTGATTTGGTTGGAACACCCATGTCGTTGGCTTGAATTTTGCCGTAGCCTTGCGTGCGGGCGCACGAAGTTGTAGACGTGATTGTTGGGGTTGACAGCTTCGTAACGTGGATTTGGTGCAGGAAAAGGAGGGAAGCCGAGTCGGGCACGGGAAGCTCCGTCAAATTAGCGCGGTTGACGACAAATCCACGAAGTCTCAACGAGAAGCATCAACTTGGCGTAAGAATGGGGAGCATACGCACATATGAGCAGCGACTGCGGTGCACATGTTCTGGACATGTAAGAAGCAGCACGCATCGGCCGTTACTTGGAGAATTTGGAGGCCGAAGCAAGCCAAAAAGTGGGCTCAAAAGATGCCGAGCTTGATCCCGTTTGGGAGAGTGGCATCGCCGCCGGCCTCGCGTGCTTCCTGCATGATCACGTCGACCGCGCGGCAGTGGGTGAGAGCACCCCAGTTGTCGTGGGGCGGCACGACCAGGGACAGAGCGTCTGAGGGTGTGGTCGCGGTGGCGACTGTAGTGTCATTGGAGGTGCGGTCGAGCGAGTGTGTGAGGGGCGTGGCGGGCGATTTGGGTTTGAGGTGCGCGTTGCGGAGCCGTCGCGGCGCAGCGCAGAGCAACTAGCGATGCAGAACGCACTCTAAGCGGTTGAAAGTCGTCTCGTAGCCTCATCCTTGTTGGGCCTACTAGGGAGGTGTCCGCCGCTCGCGTTGCCTAGCTTCTTCCCAAGTTCAATCCCTCAAGAGTCCACAGGAGGCAGTTTTGGTAGGCTGGACAGCATCTGTTGGGAGATACGCTTCTGTTGTTGCACTCGGACGTGTAGCCTCGTTAGCAGGGGTCGGAAGCTTTCGACGTCGGTTAGGGAACCTGAGAGAAGCTGGTACTTGATGTGTGGCATGAATTGATCTAAGCAAAGAGCAACTCTCGTTGCGATGCCGCTCCTTGTCTTTCACCATCTGGTGCGACTTTGGCACCCTCGATCCTTGCAGCTCTCGCCACATCGTGCACTCGTACCATTCCTGCAGTACACAATTTGCTGAAGAGGTTGCCGAAAGACATCAAGATTCGCCCTCACATACTGCTCTGCTTCAAATGCTTCAAATATATGTGGAATACATAGTTCATCGAAGAGGCCGCTGAAGCACATTGAGATTGATATCGTCCATGAATCGCAACGTTGGCCAGGAATTTGCCGAAGGACGCCAAGATCCATGCCCTTGCCTACCTCGCCGTCTCCTGCACTAGTATCGTCCATGGGTCGCAGTGTTCGCTGAAATGCTGATCCAGAAGTTGAAGTCAGATGGTAGGCAGCCATCGTCGCGGACGGAGCTTGGTAAACCAGAGACGACCAACTTGCTTGGCTTGTCCGGGTTCTACCGCAAACACAGGCCTCGCGCGTTGGTGCAAGTCTTTCAGCACGCGCTTCTAACATCCTGCATCGACCAGATCCACGAGGTCTTGCCCTTTTGTGCTTGATCGATGCAGCCTTTTGCGACGGCCTTCGTCGTCCAGTGCGGTTGTTTTTGCTGCACTGGTCTCCCCGATGGAAGGCATAGTCTGGTGCAAAGCTGGTCGAAGCACAGCAAGAACCAGTCCCTCGTCGATCTGGCGACTTCGAGTACTGGTATCCCCGCTCGACCGCACGGTCTGCTACGAAGTTAGTCGAAGCATTGTCGAGCTCCAGTCTCTCGCCATCTCGCTACTTCTCGCTCACCCGTCAAGCGCGTACCGATGTTGAGGTAAACTTTCACTGCCGTCCAGGCGTTTGACTCGATCGGTAGCCACCAGGATGTAGCGTTGGTGCGCGAGTGAGATGTCCTCGGCATCCGTGTCGAAGAAGTGTAGGTCATCCACATCGGCATGGGAGATGATAGGCATGCCGGGTTTGATTGCGAGCGCGACGGGAGCGCTGTTCTTCTAGGGTTGGTTCATAGCGCCAGGCGCGTTCGCTGCGGCCATCGCGCTTCAACTGCGTGTCAGATCAGCGGATTTCAAAGGCAAGGGTGGGGTGATGCTTACCGTGTGGGCTTCTGGTGAAGGGCACCCTTCCAACTTTGTGGTTGAGAGGTGGTGTCGAAGAAGAGTGCCGTGGTCGGCGCAATTGAAGTTCTGAGACTCAACGCGCAGCCGAAATTCAGCGCCAATGATATGCATGTGCCTCCCTGCTTGAAGCACAGGCACTACCGATGGAAGGCAGAGTCCACTGCTCAGATTGGCGAAGCATGTTCGTACCAACATGGTCGTCATTCGGGTGACTATGGTACCCTTCCACTACTATGCTCGACTGGACGATTTCAGGACGCCTTATTTCCCCCGGCCGCCATCAGCTTCTGCAGGTGTGGGTACCACAGGTTTCCCTCGATCATTTATTCGGCCACGAGACGGGCGGCAGACTCCGTCGAAGGAGAGATACTTTACAACCTACTCAGGGCCAAGAATTCTTCGGCTGGCAGCGTGTACTGCGCCCGCCACAGCTCGGTCTTCGGGCTCCATCCAACTCCGTAGAGTGCGGCGCGGCGACGAGGCTCGCATGGAACATATCCAGCACTACTTCCAACTCCGCGATGCGCGCGCTTAAAGCTGCCAAATTTTGTTTGTCCAGCCTCGGCCGGTTTTTAAGGCGGCGATAGTTTCCTCTTGCACCTTGATGATGTGTTGCGAGTCCTTTTCCAGCTTTTCGAATGTCTTGGACAGGGCGGCACATCCCTCGTGTATCTTCCGATTGGATGTCACGGATGCTTCTACGCGCTCTACGGCTTTAAGGAGAACGTTCCGCATGGTGACGATGTGTGCGGACTGGACGCAGCCGAGAGGCGGGTCGTTGTCGTGGAGGAGGCCTGAAGACTACCCTTGGAAGACTGAAACTCATACCCGGCAGGAGATCTTGGCCTCATTGGAGCGTTTCCAACTTCAACAGACCTCAGGTTCTGCCAAGTCATAGATCGACCTTGTATCCTTTGCGCTTTCTGCTCAGCAAAGTCACTCCGCCATGATTCACTACTCTTGAAGGTATCCGGGTGCTGGAAAGGGCAAGAGATGTTGAGATCCTCCAGCGTCTCACTCCTCTCGCTGCCCTCCGTCGCCGTCTCTCGGTGCGGCCGAACGCTCGATCTCCTCCAAGCCTCTGCTGTGATTGGGTCTAGGCTTCCTGGGCGCCTTTCCACCGGTTGCTTTGCGCTCAAGCAGCTGCGGGTTCCATCGCCTCTCAACACGGGCTTCTTCTTCGGCCTCCTCGAGTGCGTTGAAAGGTGTTTCTGGGTTGTTCAAAGCGTAGTATCGGCTCTGCGTTCTGTCTTTGAGCTTCACCAACTTGATAACCTCGAGCTTGCAAGCGGCTCGATCGAAGTTCTCGGGCCATCCGAAACGGATGTAACAGTTGTAGTTATCCTGTAAAGGTTAGAATTAACCGGTTTTCATTCACCCTTCGGCCTGGCTCTTGTTTATCGACTCACCACATCGTATTGTGCTTGGACCATCTTGTACCGTAGGAAGTCCTCACTGTCCGCTTCTCCCACAGTCCGATGGAGCTCAAGGTCGTCAGGATACCACTCGCACAAAGGCGTGACTTCTTGAGCTCGCTCTTCAGCCCGATGAGGGTCAGCCATCCGGATCTTGCCCACTGCCTCCGAAGGCGAACATACATCTTCGTCCACAGCTCGAGAACCTCGGCCGCTGGTGAGGTGCGATGTCCTCACCATTGTTCGTGCTCGGGCATCTTTTCATACGCTCCATAATCCATGTCCAAGGCCAGACCATGTGCCTGTTCGATGTCAGCTTTGTTTCCGACTGTCACAACCCGTCTGATCTTACCCTTGCTCGTGTCGAGAATGAGAGAATAGCCATGTTGACCGACACAAGACGTGAGATATACGCAATGGCTTGGTGTCGGGAAAATATCATCCATGGCACCTGTCCTGTGATTGCCCGGCAGGTAGGAGACTGCGGCGGTGCTGTCGTATACACACAGAAGGTCATACGGATCTTTGAGATGGAGATACGGTAAATGGCGAAGAAGCTCCAGCACTGCTGCAGACTTGTCCTTGACACTGGGATCGAGATCGGGCCATCCTTCCACGGGTGCGATCTTGAGGGCATCCGAATCGAAGGAGAGATGCTTCACGACTTGCTGGTAGAATGCAGTCATTGCTTTGACAGTCTCTGCGGACGTCGACATCATGTCTGGTGTGTGCTCGAATGAAGAGCCTGGTCGATGTTGCTCTGAGATTAGCGCTCAATCAAGAAAAGCGGATGACGCAAACAAAAGCCGGCATGCGCGCCTGAGGCCCAAAGTCACGAGTCATGGCGTAAGAGACCGAACTCCATCGCCTCTCAAGCCGATTACTAGGTTGTATATGGATGGGATCTTGACCCAAAGTGCGGCATCCTACCAAGATTCAGCGATGCCCGGGAGTCATACGCGCTTTCTTCCCCGCCGCTCATCTTCTGCTCCGTCGGTCAGTTTGGTAGCTTGGCCGCCAGGGAACAAATGTTTTGAGAGGAGAGACGACACAAGCTCAGCTTTGATTGAGAACTATGCATGCGAAGACTACTTTGGGAGCTGGACATGAGCCCCAATGCATGTTGGTTGCTCATTGTCTGGTCCAAGAACTTCTGCTATCCTGGGATCCCAAGCTTCGTTGTTCCGGTCGATCCATCTTGTCATCCTATCACTCCAGCCAAGCGCCTTCATCTCAATCGAACCATTCTCTCAGGAAATCCATGTGCCACCCTTACGACGAAACGCCAACGCAGTACAGTACGCCTGCTTGGAAAAGCGTGTCGCAGTCTTTCCCGTTCTCGCCCAGAATCGAATTCCAGGTGTACAGGTCTCCGGCCGAGATGCTGTGATCCGTAGCGAACTTGCTGCAATAATCGCCTTTCTTCGCAACGTCGAACTTGTTGCATTTCGAGCTGATGCCGCTCTGCATCGGAGGGAGGGTGGAGGATGTGCTCGATGGAGTAGCAACGCTGGACGTAGCGACGTCAGTGGCCGCGTTCGAAGTAGCAGCGGCCGATGTAGCGTCAAACGAAGTACCAGATGAGACCAACGAGATACCGACGCAATATTCGGTACTAGCCTGAAATTTTGTGTCGCAGTCTGCGCCATCTTTTCCCAGGATCGGGTTCCAGTCGTACAGCTGCTCCTCACTGATGCCATTGTCGGTCGCAAATTTCGAGCAGTAGTCTCCCTTCTTAGCATCCATGTACTTGTTGCAGTCGGGAGTGATGCCGCTCTGAGTCGGGAATGGGAGTGTGCTGGTCGGAGGGAAAGACGAAGTCGAATTCGGGAACAGTACTGTTGTCTGTCCGGCTGCAGTCGAGTTGAGTGCCATAGGGATCGAAGCGGTCGCTGAGGCATTGCCCGAGGAGGTACTGTCCGAGCCCTGACCGCCTCGGACAGGACCAGATCCATTGAAGCTGGAGCCGGGAAGAGGTGGCGGAAGCTGGTAAAATCCGCCCGGTGGACTAGAGCATACGTATTGCCCGACTGTCAAGTTGTTGCAGAGACCAAGGATATGACGATTCCAGCTCATGAACAGCGAGATAGTGATGTTCAAAGAGGCGGAAGAGTATGCCGCGGCAAGCCCGCTACAGGAGGAATTGAAGCCGACTTGTTGAAGATCACAGCTCTCAGGCGCGCAGATTGCGTTGGTGGACGAGCAGTTGCGGGAACGAGATGCGAACTGCAGATCGCCAGTGCTGATGCTGTATTTCTTGGCCTGTTCGTCACATCCGGAGCCATCCAGCATAATCAGCTGGTCCTCGCATGTTGCGTTTGATGTGGAGTTGCCAGTCGAATTGCTGATTACGGGCAATGACGGAGACGGAGCAAGAGCGTACTCTGGCAGGGCTCGGATGATAGGCTCTGGCATGGTGATGTTGCAGAGATGGGTGATGTCCAAATATTGCGCCATCAACCAGTCCGAGCGGTCATCGTCCGGAAGGAACTCAGAGCTTAGGCGGAACCACTACGAGAAAGAATCGCACAGGTCAGTTCAGTCTCAAGCGGGAATCACTCCGATAAGCGGGAAGCCTTACCATGATCGAGAGAACACACGGGTCACACAACTACGTTTCATGTCAGTCCATGTCCTTGTTGCGCAATCTTATCTTCAGCTCACCACATTGTCCGGGTAGAGGTTCGCCATTCGATCCATGGTATCGGGATCAGTGCAGAAAATGCTGTCTGGCTCGTTGTCGCAGTCAGACTCGCTGTCGACGCCTTGGAGATTCTGCGACACCAGAAAACACCACTTTGAAATCTCGGGATCGGCCTCTTCAGTCTCATTGTCCTCGTTGAGATAGCGTAGCGCACTGCCCGCACGGAACATTTGCATGCCCTCAGATTCGGGGAGTTCGGTGAGCTCGGATGCCCAATCATCGGACGTGGCCGAGTTTGAGCCGGGAGTGGTAGAGTTGTCCGCAACGGAGATCGACATTGGCAAGTTGCTGTAAATCATATCAGCAGCTGCGGCAATATGAGGTATCACGACGAGACTTACCCAGGCTTGAGACAAGCCAAGCTCAGACCCTCGTGGAACTGCGCCGGAATGGTATCGACGGGCACAAGCTTGCCCGAATTTGTATGAGTCTGACCGTCGCAGACATCTTCCACGTTCATGACCCAATTGCTCGACTCCTGGAGGCAAGCAGTCGTGCAGAGCGCCGTGAGATTGCTGACAGACCAGACGTATTGATCGACATCTCCCGCCATTCTGAAGAGATTCGAGTCACAGTTGAGAGTGGTGTTTCTGGGCGATTGTCAGCGATCATCATTCTCGCGCAGCTGTCAGGATACCCGTAATGCGGCCAATCGAAGAGGACGGCGCCGAGAAGACTTCACACATCGCTTCATCACCGTCTCCAGACTTGAGTGGTTCGGTGAACCCTGCAATTGTGCTCCTTTCTACGGCTCGCCTGGCTTGGTCTGGAACGATCTTGATCGGATTTTGGAGGGCCGGCACGTAGAGCTCCTGCCTCCGAGAAGGCAGAGAAACCTCAGACTGCACCTTCACACCCTCGATCGGAGCTGTGTCTCTATCCCGCTCGGACAACTTTCTTTGCACCAAACTGAAAGAACTCTCAGGATCCCTGCGGATCTGCATGAGCCATCTCTTTCGCGAAGTTCTGTTCTTCCAACTTCGTGACTTCGACTCTGCAGGCTTCCTTGTCGAAGTCTTTATTCCAACCGTGACGCAGAAAGGAGTTGTAGACGTCCTGGACGGATGTCAGCGGAGAAATATGAGAGAGGAATCGGATAGTGTTGATACTGACAGCGATGTGGCGGCGTTGATCCATCTGCAGCTGTCGCAGCGACTCGTTCTTGGTTCTTCTGGTAGATTCTTGAAGCTCCTCCTCGCTCGGATGGCACTCTTCGAGCTCGTCGGTGTCTTTGGCCTGCATTTCGGCTTCGTTGCGGATGGGCACTCGAGTGCGCACGATTCCCGTGCGCGGAGTGGAGGAGATGTTTGGAACTAGCATTTTGACAAGACGGGCGAACATGCTGGTCCACAGTCCAAGAAGTTCTGCCGCAGGGAGTGTGCGATGGCCACGCCACTTCTCGCTGTCCGGCATCATTTCGAAATCATCAGGATCAGCCGTGACGTTCCTGTCCAGGATGCTGTACTCCGTAATGGTGCCTTCATTGTCAGCACTCCACCAGCAGGATGCAAAAAGTGAGATGAGAGCATACCTTTCTCGGTGTCCACGATGAGTGAAAAGCCGTCCTGAAAGATGCCTTCGGTGAGATAGACGCAATGCTCCGGGAGTCGGTTGACGTCGTCCATCTGAATGCGCACGGAAGATTGTTAGCTCATGATCGTTACATTGCAAATTCTGTAGCTGGGTGCTTGATGTCCATCGCAGCCGCATGCTCTGCACTGTTTGCGCTCGATACATACGAAAGATCTCTTCTTCGTGCGGTAGTCGATTGGGACCGTGTCGTCCCAGATCGCCGGACTGTCGCCTCCTTCTGCAACCTCGAGATACGGAATGTGCTGAAGCAATTTGAGTACCGCTTCAGTCTTCCCGCCATACTGCAGCGCGGCTGCGTCAATGTTCCAGCCTTGCGCCGGCGCCTCCTTCAGTGCCACTTCATCGAGAGAGAGATGCTTGGTGACTTGCTTGTAGAATGCAGTGAGCGCATCAATGATCTCCTGGTGAGAAGACATGATGAGCGGACTGATGAAGGACTGATGAATGTGATGGTAGTGTTCTTCGTGAAGTGATGGAAGTGTTTGCGCGGGAGAGATCGCGAGCGACCCCATGCTGCCTGAGGCACGAGTGTGGCTGGAGCAGTCTTAAGGTTCACGCTAACAGCTACTCTAAAATGTACTCTATTTTCACTGCAATGTCTATTTGCGGACATGGCCGTGAGCCTCACGGCGAAGGAAGCGAACTCAAATGTTCACTGCATACCGCTCTAGAGCCATTGTATCGGCGCATAGCACCACGCATATGAGGCAAATTCGCGCAGGTTTGCTACTGGCAGACAAAGGAAACTGGCAACGAGGAAGCTCTTTGTACCCTTTTTGAAAGCGGAAAGCCACGATCAATCACAACCTGGGAGGTTGTTGTAAGGACAAACAATCGATAGAAAGCTCATCGGAGAGCATGACACACTGCATGATCCGGCGTGTCATCGCTAAGCGTTGAGATCACGGGATCGAATCCCGTGGTTCCTGTTAAATCAAGAATCGATCCGTTACGTTTGTCGAGCAAGTTTATGACTCTGAAGGACATGCTGACCTCTGTAAGCCGCAGAAGTCTATACTCGCAAAATACCAAACTCTGACTTGACCACAGCATTCCTGGCGTGGCTTCTGTCTCGGGCGCATGCCCAAGAATTGCGGACCTAGGGTCGCTGCTTTCTTCCTCTTTGTCTGCTCCTCGGTGAGCTCCACCACGGTTTTGCCAATCTCGGGAACCGGAGGCTTTTCGATCTCTGGCTCCGCAAGCAGCTCAGCACGTACCCTCTCCCGCTCCGCCGCCCGCTCCAGCTCCATCAATTCGAAGCGCTTCCGCCGTCGGCCTCAGCCTCCCGTGCAAACGTGTCTCCCAAGTACTCGAAAAAATCGTCATCTTCCAGAATATCGTCCCCGCCGGCTAGCTCAGCCTTGATGATCTCCTCTCCCTTCCGAACAATCGACTTATCCTTCCGGTCGGATCGCTGCTCTTTTTCTCCCTGAAACCCCGCAAGCATATCGACGATGTGGCACGGAGTCATATCGCGGCGAGCAGATTTGCCACTCATGGGAACACTGCCCCACTGCCGGATGCTCAATACTGGGCTCGAGATAATCTGTTCCGACTCCTGAGTCCGCTGAGGGGCGGCCATTGGTGGCATCGTGTTCGGATCATTTGCAGCCCGCCAGGCGGCCTGGTGCTCCCCGTACTTCGCATTCTCGAAGCAGGAGATGCCATCGTCGACGAGACGGTCCATGGCCTGCGCTAACTCTCCACCGCCAATGAAGCTTGAGCAGAACTCTTCCGGTGTCAGATCTTTGCCCGCCAGAGCCGAGCGCACGGGAGAGCGGGTCAAAGCCTCGGCCGTTTTTCCGTCGGAGAGCGAGAGATCGGCTTCAATAGCGGCTACCGTGTCGGCATGGAACTTGGCTGTGGCAAGCCGGGCAAGCACAATGATGTCTGCGGTGGTGATTGGCGCAAGGAGGACGTTAATGTATTGTGCCTTCGGATCGCAGCCCCTCGACCCGGGCCATCGTTTGATCAACGACCTTGTGCGAGTCGTCATACAGTGTCCACAGTTTCCATCTCTCCTGCATCAGGACGAGATCGTTGTTGCACTCTCGAGCGAGGTCTGCCAAGGCTGGCCGGCGGTAGCAGACATAGTGGCCGCTGTTGACATCTGGGCCCTTGTGCTGGCAGATATTGACCGCCCTCATCGGTGTACCGAGTCTCGTCACCGCCATCAGGCCGTCGTGAACAGGCATACGCGCTTTGGTCTTGACTGCGCCTTCTGTTGTCCACTCCTGCAGGCCAGCACGAATGACCAGGTCATTGGCCGGCGCACTCCCGCTGATACGTCCGATGCGTTCCGCCATGCTATGTGTCGTGCGGACCTCACACGTCTCACAGTCGATCTCGATCGTCTCAGTCTCTGTCTGGCTTTCATACAGCTTCTGCATGAGGCTAATCTCGGAGGTGTCCTTGACATCGAATTTCAAGCCATGGTTTCACGTTGGAACAGCCGCACGCTGTCGACTGACTCCGCACTCCAAGTATTCGAGGTAGGTGGTCGTCTGGAACTTCAAGCCGTCCATGTACTGTTGAAGGCATGGCAAAATGGCCCGAGTGTACACCTCGGTCGCATCTTGCTGCCGGTGGGTGATGTTGCCCCAAGCGTCGATGTATTTGGCGAACTCCTGCGGGTCTGGATGAAGTGGAATGACCTCTTCGATGCATTAGAGGCGGGTCACTTTCGCGTCGAAATCTCCACAAATGAGCGCCTTGAACAGAACAACGAGCTCCACGCCGACTCTGCGGTCCTATGGGTCGCTCTCCGGCACACGACCGGCGGCAAAGATCATGATACCGCGTACGAAGGCAGGGCCTGACATGATCGGCTGGAAGATGATATTGTTGCAGCATGTGTTGCTGAGGTTCACCAGGCTGATCTGCGTAACAGTGTTTGCCGGCTCTTTCGATGCGGCTCGGGAGAAGGGTATACTCTGCCCAGGGATCTTCTTCATGATCTCTCTCACCGCTGCAACGCCCTTTTGAGGTACTGTTGTTGTGTTCGGTGCCTTACTCGGCGGAACGGCTGCTCGAGCTCACGGCTTGAATGTCCTTCGACCTTGCAGTGCAGACACGGAATTTTACGCCGAGGCAGTGAAGTGGCCTAACCTCGCCTCTCAAGCAAGGTCGGGCAGGTTAAAATCGGCATTAACGTCGATGAAACGGCAGACGTCTTCTTAGAATAAAGCAATCTCTGCAACACCGTAAGCAAGTTCAGTGTCGTTGCGGGCGGGCGGCCATGGCGCTGATGCACTTAAGGCATTTGCGCGGCAGTGCTCCAAGAAGGGCGCTAAGGCCCAGTCTGGAATTCGGGTAATTGACTCTTCCAGTCTCGCAAGAAAGCTGTGTCGCAAGGGTGTTTCCAAGGTCGATATGGTCCGCCTCGGTGATATTCCGATCCAACTCCGTGAATACAGTCTCCATAAAGGGTTCTTACATTACAGATGTGCTTTGCGACGTTTCGGCTCGCCGCAACTGCATCATTGAAGCAACGAATCATGACGTTGGTGTCTTGGTAGGCAAGGAATCGGCTTGAGCTTCGCGCTCGCTAGTGTTACCGCCTCGGACGCTTGGAACCACCTGTGGAAGAGGCGACAGAAGGTCTGAATGGGTTATTGCCGGGCTGAAGACACTTGTCGCGGCGCTGAGCGTGGCCACTGTATCGAGTTTTGTCGGGATCACAGGGTATAGCGCTGCTGCGTATTACGATGGCTAGTCAGACCCAAGATCTTGCAGACTGGCACAGCGCCGATATCCTCAAGCTCAGTTGGGCGCTTGCGTTACTCCCGAGCGACATCTCATCGCTGCAGTCCTCTCCGTTCCACGGACATCCTCGTGTCCTTTGAGGAGCGATTCAGCTCTCCGGTCTGTTGGCTCGTCTGGCCGCGTCCCTGCTTGTCTTTGCTGCTTCCCTGCTTGTCGCCTTCTTGGGTGTTCTTGCTGCCGTCCCGCTTGTCCCCATCCTCGCCAGCGGTCCTCATTCTCATCGTGAGGACCGAGTTACCAAGCTTGAGCGACCTGACGGTTACCGATGGTTGGGAAGCGACGAGGTCGGGTCTCGCGCCATAGCGTTCCCCGCTGGAGTGAACCCCTCTCAATGAATGGTAGTGTCAATCAGATCGTCACGGCTGATGTCAACCTGAATGCTGTCGGCCGTGCGTTGATGCTCGCTGTAGATCTCCCCGAAGAAAGGCAAGGCCTTCTTGGCATCTTTGCGCAAAATCTCGTAAGAAACGTTGTGCAGCAATGCCAGGTATCGCCAGGCTTCGGTGTCTGCTCTAAGATGCAAATCGCCGCGTGGAAGAAGCCTGTTCTGCTTTGCCAGTTCGACGCACTCAAGGTCTTCTTGATTGGCTAGAACATTCACGAGGCTCCGGGTTAAGCTCCGAAGCCACGGTGGGATCCAGCTTCTGGCCAATATCTGCCACGGTGAGGCAAATGCTGAAACGCTCTTCGCCGGTTCCATCGCAAGAGACCTAGTTCCGTGGTTCAAAGAAGCAGCTGGCATCTGTAACGGCGCGCCGTAACTTGATTCCCAGAGATGCTCGGTTCCGTACTGGCTCGGCGCTAGATGAACGCATTTCCAATGCATGGCTTTCCCCGACTGCCCCCTGTTTCAGATGTGCATGCTTTCGAACATGAGCCAGGCATGTCTGCGTCGAAGCAATGATGCCTTGACAGGTGCTGGCAAGCAGTATAGAGACTGTGTACAGTCCGCTTGGTATGTGAATGATCTCCAATCCGCACGACAGCAGAGCTTCGCGAGATCCGACGTGAGCGTCCATTTCCCGGTCAAAGTGATGAAAGAGAGCGTGAAACACAAGCGTGGCGGTGGTCCCGTCACCCCGAGCGAAGCCGCTGGTCTACATTGGATCGATCGTCCTCAAATATCACATTCGATCCGGCAGTCCTCTCCTCTTCCGTCAACTAATGAACGCTTCCGCTAAGATATTGAGCAACCATACCAATGTGCACGACAGTAAGTGACTCGAACGCCCTCAACCCTAGAGACAAACCCTGCCACAATGCTGTCCAATCTCTGCGCCGAGCGTTGAGGCAAGAAGCTGTGCCCGTCAAGCGTCAGATCAAGGCGTTGTGGGTCTATTTGTGAAGAGAATCGCTTGGGAGAATTGGCCTCGGCAAAGAGATATGGACATGGCTGGCAAGATGACAACTGGGACGGATGGACATCAACAATGTGGCTTGACAATGGATACGGCTACCGATATGCAGAACAAAATACGATACGACGCCTGCTGCTGTCCTCTGCCTTCCCCACTCATGATGCGAGCTTTTCTGTCCCAGTCTCCACGGTCGCTGCATCCTCCTCCGTCTTCCACTACACGAACCGTATGAACGGAGATCCCCATTCCTGTCTAAAACTGAAGGTTCCTCCATCCAGCGCACCAAGCATGATCCGCTTCAAATCTCTGCACCGGACTTCAATCCACTTCCTAGCTTCCGCCCTCTGCGAAAGAGTCCCCTGATACTCGCAGTCGCCAAAAATGCGGTACCCTCCATCACCACCAACATAGAATTGGAGGGTCATCTTGAACGGTGCTCCATACCGACCACACTTCGGCAGCTCGAAGTAGGGCAATTTCAAAGGCACCTCCACCGAGACGCTTTGGACGTATCGGGCCCAGATTGGAACGGCCTCTCGGAGCTTTTGCGGGATGATGGCAAGGATGTATCCTAGTCGGGCCGTGATGGAGAGGTTGACGTTGCTGTAAGCGAGGGTACAGACTTCTCGGCGGAGAAATTTGTTGGCGTGCATGATGGATACGAAGCGTGGCAGATCCAATATTATGCTTAACGGATATTGCAGTGTCATGGCGACTGGTAGGTTCGAGGACTGAATCGCTGTAGGTAGCAGGTAGGACCAGATTTCGTTCCTAGAAGGCGAGATGAGCCCGGTCAGCGGGATATTGAGACGAATTCAGAGTTGACAGTGGAGATGCCTACCTAAGTTCAGCAGGGAGGGCTCCGAAGGCACCTGCGCGAAGTGGGGCAGCGTTGTGCTGATGTGTTCCTGGTGTGGTCGACATCCTGCTCTGTGGGTCCGTTGATGAGACGGAGCACAGAGATCGAAGATGAGACGTCTTGGATGTGTGAAAGAGCTTTGGCAAACATGATGAGTACAATCCGCAAGCCAACAAACCTTCAAGCAAACGATGGGATCTTCCTGTAGCCTGTGGTCGCGTAACAAACTGGTCTCTATCGTGTACCACCGACAATCGTAGAATGTTCCGCCTCTGACCACCGTCCTGCTCCAGCTTCTTCGCAGCAATCTTCGGACCCAAGCAGCGTACGTTCGGGGAGCTGTACCGATTGGCCTGCTTGTCCGTTCGCTTTTAGGTGCCTTGACCCCACGATGCTCCGCCTGACTGCCTGCTTCCTTTCCACCTCTGCTTTTCGTATTTCCACATTGCCTCGCGATATCTCAAAAGAAGACCGGTCGATCCATGTATTCAGCCTTCGGAACGTTCTTGTCCACGCTCATTCCAAATCTGCGCACTATTTCACCACGAATAACCCCTGGCCGCTCTTCCAAAACTCTTCCCACTTCTGCAAATCGCCGTATGATCAATTCGCGGACTCCTCCTAGAGCCATTTCCACAGCCTGGACTTCGGTCATGTGCTTAATCTCGAGCGTAACGCCAACCTCAGACTGCAGTTGCGGGTAGAAATAATCTCCGTCGATCACAATTCTGAGCTGATAGTCATGGCGAGTTATTCCATTCGACTGGTACCGCGGGCTGTCATAGTACCCATTCCTCGTCGGCGTAACAATCGTCATTGAGCGCACGTATCTGAGCCCGCCGCCGAAGCTGTTGAACCACTGGGCGAGACAATCGCGCGGCATCATGAACGTGCTGTAGGTGTCGAATCTCGTGTTGACGAAGGAGAATCGCCTGCCGTGAAAGAGGCGAGGAAGGAGCTCTCGGCGCAGTTGCTTGTTGACTTGAGCCAGCGGGATGACTTTCTGGGGGATTTTATAGGCGTATGTGTCCGGATTCTTGCCGTCTTTGCTTTCTTGTGGGAGATTGGCGGCTTCGAGTAGCAGGCGCAGGATCTCATTTCTTAGCTCGGGCATGATGCCGACAAGAGTTGCGCGAGTGGTGGAGTCGTTGGACATGATGGCGGAAGCGGTGTGGGGAGGGCGGTGATGGTGCTGCGGTGTTGATGTTGGTGTCGGTCTAGGTCGCTGGGAAGCAAAACCGCGGGCGTGGAGCCAGAACAAACTTCAGCCCGGTCGGTCGAAGTAACGGGACAAAATCCTTGGCGCATCGAGCCGGTCAGTTGCCTGTCTTGTTCCAGCATCATTTGGGACCCTTTTCTAGATTAGGAAGGGGGAGGCGCTGGTCGAAGCACCATAGGTTTGAATGGCAGTTCTATAAGAGAAGCTCAACGTCTCCCTTGTCTGGCGCTTTGTTCATGATCTCAAAGAAAGTGGGAAAATATGGTCGAAGCAGTCCTAGGACAATGCGATAACGTCGAACGATAGACAGGTCAGCTTTGGCCGTCGATGCGTGCACTTGAGTTAGCAAAGCAGAAGATGGACCACGATGGAAGAGAAGTGAGAGAAAGAGCAGTAGATTGAGATCTGCACTCATGTATCTGCGAGTACAAGTACGTTGCATTCAGCGCGAGTCCCCAACGACAAAGGCTTCCACGTATCCGGAAACCTCGAGGGCCCTCGGATCCGTGTCTGCATCTCTGAGTTGAGGCCAATGACTTGTCATGTCTCCTCCACCATGCCTTCCTTTTTCCCGATATTGCATGCATAATGCCCGTGAATTCAAGCAGAGGACGTCTCTCATGATCTTATCGCACTGGTAAGTCCCCACGCCCACACTGCATAGATAGCTGCATCGTGAACCGGCCTCAGCGTACTCAGCGTATTCAGCTCCTGACCTGGCCCCAGTCCTCCTCGCAGCGTCCTTCCCAGTCATCGATCTGCCTGCGGCTCGGACTCTTTCAACAAGGTCTGCGAATCAGCCGTCCAAGTCTGAAGATCTTGAGCTCTTTGATCACACCAGGCAGCTCTTTCAAAGTTCTTCCTGCAGCTTCGAAATGCTTCAATACAACATCCTGCACTCCCGGCAACGCATTTTCCACGGAATTTCTCGTCATCTTCATGATCTCGATCGTACCATCCTCTACTGTGAAGTAGAGAGTTGGCTTGATGGTGTATTCATCGACCGCCAAATGGAGAAGGTAGTGGCCGCACGATGGCCTGTCGCACAAGCAGCCGTAGTAAGCCCTCCGTGGAGGACTAGCGATGGTCATGGACGTTACGTATCTCAGACCATCACCGAAGCTGCGAAGCCATTCCTCGACGTAGTTCCTGTCGTTTGCGTGATCGTGATCGTTGCCGAAGTCGTCGTTGCTGAAGCCGCGGCTGTAGAACGAGAAGTGCTTTTTGTAGAAGAGAATCGGAAGCAGATCCTTGCGCAAGGCGCGGTTTACTTGCGCGAGCGGAGGGATCTTTCGAGACTCGCGATGGTGAGTTTTGCGGTCTTGCAATACCTGGCCGTCCTTCGTTTCAACGTGGAAGTCGATCAAGCTCAGGAAGTATATCTCGTTGCGCAATTCTGGTGAGAGCTTGCTGAAGATACCACGGGTAGCGCATTCGTCGGCCATCTTGGTGTAACGAGACGTAATGAAGACGTGATGCTGTCGTGTTTTGAGGATGATGTGTGAAGTAGTGCAAGAACAGACATATCTTGCCTTCTTTAAGCTTCCGTCCGGCCTCCTCCCAGCGCTGACTTTTTCGACCTCACCCGTCGATTCGGACCTGCCATAGCCACACCACCCGATCATCATGAGAGACAACTTTACCTATCTCTACAAGGAAAATGATGCCAGTGAACAGCTGCGGTCGAAGTTTGGAGTGCAATATAACCTCCAAGTTCGCAAGGGCGACACAAATGATAATAACCAACGGCAACAACATCAAGATGGGCCATCTGCACATTACCAGCATACTTGAGGGTCGATCTACTGGAGAGGATATTTGATCTGAATTTCACGCCTTTTATTGATCTATAGAGGCCCTTCATCGCAATGAAAGTTCTCAAAACGCCTTTGCCAAACCCAAAACCCAAGTTACACAGGAGCACACTCTCAATCCTTTGCAATCGATAAACTTGGCTGAATCCAATCCAGGTCAATCAATCTCGTTCCCATGCGCTCAATGTCCATGCAACAACTTCGATCCTGAATCCGCGTCTCACACGGAGTATGGGTTGACCCACTTCGTCCAGGTGAAGACTAGACCACCCTCAGCCTCGACCAGCTGCTTCATCAAGACCGAATCCTGGTTGAGGTAGCCCAACAACAACGCCTTGACCTCCTTCGCCATGTTTTCCGCCGACTTGAGGATCTTTGCCCTGTCATACTCCGTCATTGGATCGTGGGCGCTCGCAGTGATCTTGAACCCTTTCTTGCTGTCCATCTCGAACTTCATCTGAAAATCCAAAACCGTCCCATTACCCGTCGTTTCGAGACGTGGCGCCCTGAACACGAATTCCACCTCAAGCGTGTTGACATACCGCGCGAAGCTCGGCATAGCGCGGAGAAGGCTGCGAGGAAAAGTCACCACCACGAAGTCTGGCTGTGGTCGGAGGACCAGGGCCACGTTCTGGTAGAGCAGTGGCATGCTCTCCCTTCCAATCTCGTGGCTGGCAAAGGCGAGTGCAGGAGCTGGGGTAGGGCTGTCGGTTGCTCTTGGTGGATAGAGCTTGATGACGGTCGTGGGCGGACGGACTTGAAGCTCATAGAGAACATTTCTCAGCTCGGGCGGGAGAGCAGGGAAGTCGAATCCGGTTTGGCCGGCGGCGATGCTCGCCTCTCCGGCGCCGGTGGCGGAATCGACGACTGCGTTACCGGTCTGTTCGTTCTTGGAGGTTGTCATGTCTACGAGTAGAGCTGAGTTGCTTTTGGACGTTGAGTTGCAGGCTCTGAGGCAGTGTGTAATGTTTCTGAATGTTGGTCGGGTAGTTGGAGAAGAGTGTGGGTCAATGTGTAAAGTCGGAAAAGCTGAATATAAAAGATAGGTCTCGCTCCCGGAGTGTCGTGTGTTTTGCACCACAAGTGACGGTCCGAGCATTCACAGAACAAAGTCACTCCTGCCAGGGAAGCCTCAAGCTCAAAGCTGCCGTGAATTCGTCGTTCAATCAGACAAAGACATTGTACTCCGGCTTCAAAGGAGCCAAGAACAAGGGCAAGACGATACTGGCGATGTCCATTGTCCTCGCTCACGATGCTTAATCCTGCTTGTGAGGGCTCGAGTGGGCGACGAAGCAAGAGCTTTGAGTGCAGGAGTATTAATGAATTGAGCGACTGTTCCGCCGGAAGCCACAGAGAACAGCATGGACTATATGCGTCTATCACCAGAGACAAGGTAGCAAACTGGTCAAATATCGGTCTCACAGAATAGCAAGCTGCCTAGCAGAACATGCATGTAAGACATGCGGATGAACAAACAAGGTTCCATGAGACAGAGACACGACGGAGGATTAGATCTTGCATAAAATTCGGCTATGGAGCGAGAGCGGACGGGGCTTTCAATGTATCGACCGATGGTAGAGAGTAAGGCAAATGCTTCCATAGATCTACCAGGTACGCACCTCAATTGTGTTCAGATCCAAATCATGAAATTCCCAAACGCCTTGCTCAATCTCCCAAACTCCCAAGTAGAATCCCATAGCTTCTCGTAGGTCTGATAGTCCGATTTGCTTCTCGACTTCGCTCGCCTCTGGGCGCCTTCAGTTCATATGGAGAAAGTACATCGTGGGCTTCGTCATAGTCAAGATGGGACTCTTCTCATCTTCCCTCAGTCTCCTCTCAAGCTCCTGGTCTTCCTGAAGATATCCGACCATCAACTGCTTGACCTCCTCCACTTTCTCTGCCATCCAAGCCAAAAGTGCATCCTGAACGAAGACTTCCATTGGGTCGCCTGCGTGCGCAATCATCCGATACACCTTCTTGTTGTTCAACTCGAACTTTACGTGGACTTGATCGATCTCCTTGGTGCGTCTTACTGGGAGGAAAGGTGTCGAGAACCGAGGTGCCTTCAAGTTGACCTCAACGACCATGGCGCCAGCCGATCTTGCCCACTCCGGCATCGCAGCTAGAAGACCTTGAGGGACCGTGGGCAGGGCGAAATCTTGCTGCTGCCTCAAGACGAGGTTAATCACGCCGAAGACGAGAGGGACACTCTCCGGGATAGTCAAGGCCAGAGCGCGGTATGGAGGCGCACATGCGGAGCTCTGGCCGGGTAAAGCTTCACGATGCTTCTGTCGTCGACAAACTGCTCGTATATGTTGCTGCGAAGTTCGGCGGGCAGGTCGAAGATGCGAAACACCGGACGCTTGACTGTGACCACAGTGGTAACTTCATTCTGTGCCATGATGCCCGAAGACTTCTTGGAGGGCCCTTGCAGGGTTGTGCGTCCTGTTTCCGCACCGAGTTGCTGCTTTGCTACGGTGCCCTGACACTCATTGGGAGTCAAGAGCCTCTGCCTCAAGATCAGCGTTTCCTCATGCAAACATTGTTGACGTGATGCATACCTTGCTGTCCGCACTGCGAATCTGGTTACTGGAGATCGACATCTCTGCAAAGAGTGAGTCTTGAAACTGCTTGGGCCAAGGAGGTAACCTGTGGTCGCCGTGATGCAGCGTCGAGCGTTAGTGTACGAGAAAGAAATGTTGAAGTAGTGAGTATAGGAGAAGAAGTTCTGTCTTCGTGTGGTGTGTCTGCAAGCCAAAGTGACGAGCAGGCATTCACGGAAGAGAGTAAATGCCTGCACCGAAGCGTGAAGCTGCCGCCGTGACGGAGCCATCTTTAGAATCGAATGTGCAACCATTCTCCCCGGCGAGCGGTATCGCCGGCTGGGATGGTGGGTATATGACTGCGAGCGGTATGAACCATCTGAGCATGGTAGACAGCCGCATGCTGTCGTGTGCTGAAAAAGTTATGAAAGCTTGCGATCAGGAGAGAGCAGAAAAGTGGCGAGTCTCAGGAATGCTGAAATTGTACAGCAGAGTTTGTTTGCTGCTTGAGACACATCTCCGGAAGTGCAAACATCAGGTCGAAAGTTGAGAAATCCGGGATCATGATCGATTGGTGGCCTGGGCGCTGCTGAGTCTGAGATAAGAAGAGATATTGGTTGAATATGTTCGAAGAGCCTTCAATCAAAATGCGAGACTCGGAGGAGAAGTAGTAGATGTTATCGCTAATGATCATCGGGATCGAGGAATTGTAAGCCTATCTACGACCGTAAGCTCGAGCACGTTCATTCTCACTTCTAAAGCAAAGCAGCCTCTTCCTTGCCCTTCCTCACCATCCGAAAACCTTCGGCATGTACCTCCCGGCCTACACTAGAATGCTCCAAGCACAGACTGTGGAAGCCTCGGCGCGAAGCCGATGAAGGGGCTGTGCTTCTTTTTCCACAGACGTGTTCGAAGTGCTCTGTTCGTCTCCAAAACCGCAACCATGGTCTCCTCCAACTCCTCCACCTTGGCCTCCATGAACCGTTCGACAAAACCTCGATTCCCATAAGGGCCATGAAGCTCCGCAATCCCAGTGATTTTGTACCTCTTCTCGGCGTTCATCTGAAACGTCAACTTCACCGGAGACAACGACGGTCTTTCCAGTCCCTTCTTGTAGACGGTGCATTTGGGATCGTGTGGTGCCCTCAGTTGTACTTTCACCGTGAGAGAGTCAACATATCTGGCGAACGGTGGCATGGAGCTAATCAGCCGAGCTGTTGCGATGGTCGAGTTGGCGAATCTTGGCTGCGGCACCATCACCAGGTGTACATTCTGGTAGACGATGGACCAGCTTTCGCCGCGGATCATGCTATTGACGTGGAAGAGCGGTGATACTAGCATCTTGCCGTCGGTAGATCTTGGCGGGTATTGAATTCTGATGCCGAGTGGAGGGAGGATGAGGTAACTGTAGATCTCGTCGCGCAATTCTCTGGGCAGAGCTGATAGGTGGTCAACTTGAGTTGCCTCCTCGAGCTTCGTTGCATCGCCAAGTGCTGTCATTATCTCAGATCCTCGGGTTGGCGCAGTTGGTAAGGGAGGAAAGGAAGAGGAAGCGTGGTCGAAGAAACATGAAGAAGTAGTCTAGGCCGATAGAGAAATTCTCGCGCGTAAAGAACGTGTTTCGTGTTTCGTGTTTCGTGTTGTGTGTCGTGTAAAGAGAAGTGAATATTGCTGCAGCTTCGCAGCGGGATCGGACAAAACGAATGCGCTGTTGTTCCTCGTCGTCCGCGCTATCTGATGCCAGTAGCCGCCAACATTCTTTCAAGCGCCGTGTGTAGCGGCTGCAGCGCCACTATTTCAGTGTGAACCTCAGAACTGGACCACCAGGTTGCTTGGTCAGAGTCTTCTTCTCATCCGCGAGCTCTCCTTCCAAGTACTCCTTCACCGCAGCCATGAGCTCCAGTGCCTTTGCCTTCATCCATGCCAACAGTTCCACTCTCGCGACTTCTGTCTGCGGATCCATAATGCTAGCTTCGACGCTGATAGTTCTCCCGCGCATCGCGAACACGAATCGCGCTTCACTCGCCCGATCGGTCCCGCAGCCTAGAGTCGCTAGGAAGAGTTCAGGAGTCTTCGGATCGACAGTGACGTGCAGGAAGGCAACGCTCCGCGCGAAGATTGGCATCGCGCGGATGAGCGCGTGAGGGATGTGAGGTAGGACGTAGCCTAGACGCGGGCGCATGTACAGGCGGGTATCGCGGTGGACCACGTCGACGGCTTCTTTTCGAGTCCTCTTGTCCAGCTGCGCGATGGGAGGCATGCAGATAGAGGCTTGCATGACAGGCTTCGGTTATTCGTGCTTCATGGTGAGGCAAAGTGGCGTGAAATATCCGTAGACATCGATGCGGATCTCAACGGGCAGGTCCCGGAGGCGGAAGCATTCTTTCTTGATCGCCACAGCCGCGGAGTTGGATTTGTGAGTTGGGCGATCGTCTTGCTCTTTCAAGCGCATCTTCTCCATTGCTGATGCTGCTTCGGTCGGACTGCCCACTTCATACGCGGCTTCGTCGGACATGTCGATATCGAACCGTCTTGAGTTGTTGTTCCTGGATCCTTGATGTTCATGTATTGATGTGTTTGTGTATAAGAGGGGGAGACGTCTCGCGTGACGTCTGGGGATCAACGCGGCGTACATTCACGTCACGCCAAGACATGTCGGCCCATCCAGAGTAGCATCACTACCTCCAGAACAAGAAGATGCAGAGAGGAGGCTGTGGCGCTTCTATTAAGTACATTGTGATTGCTACCCTGACAGTATATTGCGCGGCTATAGTAGTCTACAAACACGACTGAGACATGCATTCTCAAGACAGCACCATGGACGTAGAAGCATGCGCAACAACTCACAAGTCGGAGCAATCAGCAATGAGGAGAAAGACAAGTCTCATTCATATTGTTCTGCTTGCACTCTATTCATAGCTCGGACATCTTGGACAATGCTACCCTTGACGGCTGGCTAAACGTGACCGCCTGACGGCCTCTGCAAGCTGTCAAAAAGCTCAATCATAATGTGCACGCACAGTCCAATCTCCGCCACAGCAAAGCTCTCCACTCCAACAGACTCAGCACTCTGAGATGCACCACCTTCGCGCCAGTGTCCTGGTCCGTACCGTTGTTTGCGGCCATCTTGCTCTCCAGTCTCGCAGAACACGTCGCCTGATGTGCAGCTCTCCGCGAGCTACATGCCGTGCGCAGATCAAAAAGGCGACAGACCATGCCTAGAGACACCACAAGTATGACAAGCAAACTCGACCTCGGCGCAATTGAAATCGTGCCACTCCTCCGCTGTCCCGAAGCTGAGCGCCTCCTCAACCAACATCTTGCCCTTGCCCGCCTCATCATTCCGCAAATGATCCACCATCACAGCCTTCATCTCCATCGCCCTAGCCTTCATCCAGTCCATCAATGTGTCTCTTCCCCACCAGCACTCTGGGTCGATGAGGACACACTTGACGGTTGCGCGGTTTCCACTCCTCTCAAAGAAGAAGCGAGTCTTCCACATCTGTGTTCCCGGCGGCAATTTGACGATGAGCGGCGTTCTGACGATGGCGACGACTTGCATGAAAGCAACATGGTTTGCGAATGCCGGAATGGAGCGTGTGATGGCGCGAGGGATCGTTGGAAGACAGTAGTCGAGGCGTGGTTTGATGATCAGCTGAGTGTCTTGATACAGTATTGGCATCGCTTCCTTGCGGATCATGCTGCTGACTTGCAGGATGGGCTGAGAGTGCGGACCAGTTCCTGTGACGGGAGGGTACGATACCACGTACGTGGATGATGGGAGTGGGAGGAGTTCGTAAACATCTAGACGAAGCTCTTTGGGAAGCGCAGAGAGTCGGTCTTTGTTCTTGTTGGTGGCGGTATCGGTGGGTTTGGCGAAGTCGGCTGTGCCGGCGGGGCGGTTCTTGTCAGCAGGCTCGAAGGTATAGGCGCACGCTCTCGAGATACGCTTGAGCTTCGCCATGGTACCGTTCCCGGCTTGATTTTTTTGCAAGCGGGAAATACCAGTGTCGGTGATATGATGTAGAGATCGTTGAGAGAAAGTACCTTTATGCCAAGATTTGCCGCTAGTGCGGGCTAAGTGCGGGTGATTTGTCGAGCCATACGCGAGGACATCACGCGCGAGATACGTGCCCTTCCTGGAAACGGAACTGGCAGAGAAATAAAGTGCACTGTGATATTTGAATGTTGGAGATGAACGTCTGCAGATTGTACGGTTGCTATGTAGGCACTCAATGTCTGTTGCTGATAACGCCGCAAGGTAGTCTTGCACTGAACGATTGAATCGAGTCAAGTAATCGCCTTGCTCAGGCCCCCTGCATCGGCGTAGTCATTGCCGGAGCCATTCACACTCGGCCGAATTCCACTCAAAACGGAAGAAATGGACTGCCTTCTTCCTCCTGCAAATCAATCGTCCCACCCGCCAGCGCCCCAACCATAGTCTCCTTTAACTGCTCACAAACCATCTGCAACCAAGCCTCCATCTCCACCCTCTCATCCTCAGTATTAGGTTCCTTCCAATCAGCATTAATAAAGAATCCCCTTCCAGGCTCAGCAACGAATTTAAGCGTAAAGTCAGGACGACGGCTGTACGAGGACAATGCAAAAAGAACCGTGACGGTAACGGTCTTTGCGTACTTCGCCCAGTAAGGAATTTCGGCCGCGAGCCAGTGTGAGATCGTGGAGACGATGTGTTTTGGCCTTGGTTCAAGGGAGAAGTGCACGTCAGCGTATAGGATGGAGCTTGCCTCCTTTCTAAGTTGGCGGTTGACCTGCGTGATCGGGAGGATAGGTGGCAGATCTGAGGAAAGGTGGTTAGCTACCGACGGGTAGTAGAGGGTGTAAGGGAAAGGGTAGTCGGTCCATGGTATTGAGTCCCGCTCAATTTGCGGCCATATCTCATTGCGGAGCTCTGCGGGAAGCCGCAGAAGTGGTGACGGCTCTTCTGACATGATGATACGTAGGGTAAGAAAGTTTGATGATCGTGTCAGAAGTTGAAGAGTGCTAAAGCAGGAGGAAGGAAACCCGTCCATACGATGCGCGTCCAGCATGATTTTATAGACAAGCTGAAGCTGCCTTTGTTCCTCTTCTCCGCCTCACAAGACCATTGTGTGTTGTACCCCTGGCTCGACGACAACGGCCTTTGTTCCTCCCGGTCGCCGTCGCCCCAGGAGCAGCGATCCTCGAAGCTGCCTGCCCACTCTTGTCATCCTGCTCACATCTTCTTATTCTTCCGACGCCTCACCGATCCCACAGACTCCCATCCAGTCTTCTCACTCCCACGCCTCGACTTCAGATAGTTCTTCCTCCTCCCATCAAGTCGAGCCGTCAGCCTCACAATCTCGCGCGAGCTGATGACGAGGGCATAGATGAACCCGGCCAAGTTCGTCTCGTCTCCAGTCTCGACCTGCTTGATGCGAATTCCGATCGACTGGTATTTGCGATCGGCGACGAATCCCAATTCCTTCGCTTTGGCGACGGCGGTGTCGTATTTGCGCACCATCTCGTTCATGATCGGGAGGAAGTGGTCTTTGAGTGGCTGGACGTCTTCCTTCTGGACTTTGTACCAGCTGTAGCCAGCGTTTCCAGCGAGGAGTTCGTCCAGGGCGGCGATAGCTGGAGACGGCTTGTTCTCGCTTGGAACTTCCAGAGCGGCGTCTGTCATGTTGTGTATTGTAAGGAGGTGCTTGGCTTGGTTGATGCTGAGGATGGATGAGTAGTGATGCGGAGCTCGTGTTGGTATTGGGTGTTCGAGACAGCAGAGGAAGTGAAGAAAGGTCGTCAGTAAACAACAAGTCCGCCTCAGGCAGCAACAAAAACATGTGAAAGAATGCAAAAATGCAACGACGAGCGGCTTGAATCAATACCCACTGCATTTTCCATCCGTGTTTCTCATCTCCGCCAGAATGAATGTCATCTCCAATCTTGAGCAAAACCCAGTTGACAGCCACAATATATCCACTCTTCCACGATCACCCAGACGAGCGATGCTGTCCCCTGCAGCACATCATATCGTCCCCCTTCATCGCGTCCTCGCGAGCTTCCTCAGCCTCGTCTCATGGTCTGGCTCCGCTCTTTTCATCGCCCGCCTGAAATGGTGCATCAAGTCGACCAGACCGCAGATCGCCGCCCAGATTTCCAACTGCCCTGCAAGCCTTGTTTGCTGGACTACCCACATGGGGTTCTGCACGGGCGTCTCGACGCGGATACCTCGAGCATTGGCTTGAAGAATGAAAGTGTCGTACTTCGAGGATTCGAAATCGAATACTCTGAGGATGATGTCGCGGAGAAGCTCTACATCTTGCTTCTCGACCTGATACCAGGGATATTCGCTGCGGCGGTTGTGGACCCGCAGGAGATCGTAAAGACGGTCGATGGCGATTTGTGGATCGTGGCGCTCCAGGGAAACTTCGGTGCTTTGTGACATCTTGGAATGCCTCCGGCGTGATAGGCTGTGGCTGAGTTGAGGAAGCGGCGGTGGTGGAGATGCGGTGCTTCGATGGAGGTCAAGTGAGAGTTGACCGAGCAAGACTGCACGGGCGACATGTGTGGTAGTAATATGCGATGAAGCACGACGGGTGACGCTGTGAATGTGTCAACGAAGACGACTGCAGTCCCAGGGAATGGCGAAGAAAGAGTCGGCTGGACCCCGCTGCCGCAAGACCAGCCCGTCTTGGCGAGATGAGGCAGGCGTGTGGTACATGCACCTCACTTTCTCAATTGGTGGAAGGGTAGATGGACCGTCTTTCCACACCGTGGAATCTTTCGCACACTGGCCCTCGGGAATTGGACAAGCACGCTTCCAAGCGCATGCCAATCGAACTGTCACTGCCGCAAGTCCAGTGAGATTCAGGTGTGGCTTCGGAAAGATTAAGCAAGCGCACAGCGGACATCTCTTACCTTTCCCGAAGCTCAAAGGAAGTGACACGCGGACCTACCTCCCCCATGCTGCACTGTGCCGACCACTTCTCTTCCAGAAGCACTTGCCCAGGAGCACTTCTGCACCTTCAAATTACAAAACACAAGAACGATGCATGATCCACGAGGAAAGAACGGACAAAAAAGAAGGTGATCTGAGGAAACTTGGAAGCGACGACAACCGGACGATATGCACTTTGAACATAGCCTGGTCTGAGCAATCGAATTTGCCCACGCAAACTCGGACGAACGGTTTCCAAGCCTCCCAATATCACAATTCTGTCCCAACCAGGCTTCCCCACCACATCATCCGATACGCCTTTCTCTTCCTTTGAAAGTTAGCCTCGACCTCACGTGGCCGAACGCATTTCTCCGAAGTGTCCTGCGCCTCTCCGATACCGATGATGTCGTGGCTCCTTCTGAGCGCCAGCGTGCACTTCAGTCTTTCCATCGTCCAGGCAGTATGAAATTTCCACAGCCTTACTCGGCGGATCAGCTCGAGTATCGTTACTGGACCGCGCGGCTATGTGCCGCACATCTACAGTGGAGGTGGTTGATTCTGGCGGTGTCAGTGCACTGTGTCTGGCGCTGAGCTCGCGAGCCATCATCTTGTCCTCGTCCAGAAAATCGATGCTCCAGTACAGATATTCTCCGATCGCGATCCGATCTATGTCGTCTTGTGGGAGCGTCATCTCCATCGGAGGAGTCCCAGCGTCGAGCAAATCATCGATGAGTTCGACGGAATCCGGACTGGGCGCTTCCATGTCCTCGTGGAGGTATAGGTAGTCTGGACGTCGCTTGTACTCATTCATGTTGAGGTTGGACTGCGGATGGAACCAGCGAAGTGGAGGAAGAAGATGACCAAGCTGCATTATGACATGCAACAGGATACCAACCATGGAACAAAGACAACACGGAGTATGCTGGGAACCGTCAGGCACCATCGTACAACAGCGCACGTCCGAACGAAGTGCACTTAAGATATACAGGGAATTGCGTGGATCATTACATGCGCTTGACACGCCCCGCACAACCCTACACGCTGCAGACGATCGCAAAGTGCTTGGATTGTGTCTGGCTTCTGTATGAAACACGATACCACCACTTACATGACAGTGATTCATCACACCACGATTGGTTGCGACGCATACGAGAAGAAAGGTAGGAAGATGACGATATGTCTCCGGCATCGTATTCTCTCTACAGCCGTGGTCCTTCTCCTTTGAGCATCGCCACGGCACTGCTGCTCAGCCTTCCAAGTCAATCTCAATGCTAGTGGACGGGTCAGTCTGCCGCCTTTCAGGGCTGTGCAGCATTGTCCTCACAGGGTGCTGGTTGCCAAAACGCGCTCGGACCAAGTACCGAATCCAAAAGCTATCCCCATGTCCTCAGTTGGGTGAATGTTGTCTTCTCCTGGTACCGCAACTGAATCCCAATCTCCTCGAACCGACGACATATATCCCGTTGAGCATTTCCTTGGCTCGAACAGACCTCATGTACCTGAGGGCCCAAGAAAGACCACATCATCACTTCCGAAGTGGGAACTCCTCCCGGGAAGTCTGCAGCAGCAGAAGGTCTTGTCCCGATGTGGGCATCAGTCCGTCCAGCTCCCGCGCCTCAAGAAGTCCGCAGGAGTTGGATGACTGCGGTCCGCACCATCGTCCTTCTGCCTCGACTATCCAGATCACCTCGGAATCTTCGCTCTGTCCGCTTTGTATCTTAGCTCGTCTTCGAGATCTGCAAACCGGCGTACCAAGTCACGCTCGATTCCTTCCGGAGATACACCGCGCGCATACTCTCGTTCAAGCAGGACTCTTGATCTCAACCTCTCCAGGGTCCACAACGTGTGAGCTTCCAAGCTTCTGATTTGTCGCAGCATCTCCAAGATGAGATATGGCGGCCAAATATCGTCTGCCGAAAGATCTTCATCATCGAGATCGACTTCCTCGAAAGCATTGATAGGCGAGGCAGCGAAGCTTGGTGGGATCGGAATGCTGTACCGGACAGATATAGAACGTCCAAGTTTGTTGTCGGCGATGCAGAATGTCAATTTCATCGCAACGTACGCTCCGATGACGTATGCATCGTTCTTGCGGTCGGCCATCCAGGTATCCAGCTCGCGAGGAAGGACACTCGCTGCTATCATGTCGTCGATGGCTTGAATCGATGCCGGATCGGGTGGATCGAACCACTTTTCGAGCCAGGGAAACTGTTCGTGGGCATCCTCCGGAGGAACAAGGCTGGACATGCCGACGAAACTGTGTAGAACTCAGCAAGATTGTGGAAGATGTGTCTGGGTCGGACTTTCGAAAAGTGAGAAAAGTGAGAAGCCAGATGAACACGATTTGTTTGCCGTCGGCGGGCCATTTTCATCTGGAACCTACTATGCTTGCAAACAAGCTAACCGGAGGGAAAGAAACTTCGGAATCTTACTCAACATACATGCAGAGAATACTACATGTTGCCGAATCTGGACTCTATTGCCGGCAATCATAATCGAGGCCTGGATCACGAAAGCCATCGAGAGTCGGTTTGGGCCGTGCGGAAGGCGGAAGATCGAAATTACTTGGAGATCAATTTTCTTCTTTAATGACGACGGCTTTACCCCCCAAACCTCACTGCCACCTCTTGTGCTCTTCCTTGCTGGGCGCTCAGCCCGACGATATGACCGCATCCAAGCCCTGCAGCCTCCGTACAAGTTCTCGATGGATCTCCGCCATGGTCTCCGTCCCGGTCCACTGAATCCCCTGCCGCAGCAACATTACCAATCGCATATTGCTATGGATCCAAAACATTTGAACGTTAAGGTGTCTAACGGCGCGAATCATGTCGAGAATTCTAATGGACGTATCTCGCCAGGTCCCATCCCAGATGTCAAAAATGGTGTACAGGCCGTCAGATTGAGCGAATTGGTCAGGAGGTACGATGCCGAGTTCGTAGCTCCTATTGCGAAGGATCTGGTCTTCCATTCGTTTCTGATGGAGGAGATCCAGCAGCCAGGCTATCACGCGGAAGAGCTCGTTTCGGTGCTCAGCGCACCAGTCGTCCAATGTGACCGGAATTCTAGGTGCGTTGAGAAGGCCTTGAAGCGAGACGAATGCGGGCGTCTGCTCGTTCTCTGCGTATTGGTGAGGCGTCGCCATGCTGAACTGATGTTGCAAAGAGCGAAGGCAGGGCGAGAGGATCTCAGAAGACAGCTTTCTTAGGTAAGAGCTCTGCCTCGCTACTCGGGTGGCACAGGCGGAAGATGACAGCAGATTGCATCGTTTCTCACATTGCCAGAGCTTGGTGCAGCCTCCGCAAAATATATGGCACGAACAAGAGTTTGCCATCGATGGACTTCTGAGATCGAAGCTACAGATCCAGACGTTCGCCGCTGTGGAAGATCGAGATGCGTCCGATCATGCCGATCGTCAGATGCTGTGTGGTCCAGAGCCGGACCGTATGCAGCCTTGAACTTCCCAATCCGACTTCAAATTTGCCGTCCTCGCAGTCGTACATCTGAAGGACCAGGACAACAAGTAAGGCCTGTATCTGGTCTTATATCCACAATTGTCGTCGTTGGAGACGGGTCGAATGGAACTGGTCATGTCAAAGAGCAGGCCGCTGGAAGGAGAAACATGAAAAATCTCTCATTTGCATGATTTTTCGCGCATAGACACCGCAAGAGGATGCCAAATCTATCACTCACAATGGTGCTCAAAGCTGCTGCAGCCTTCAACCCGACGCCTCATACCCGCCAAACCCAATTCCAATCATGACAGACACTACAACATGCTCTCCAGTCGCGCTTTGACTGCAGCGTATGACTCGTACCCATCACGCTCATTCCCTTGTCTGTACCTCCGATACGCCAAAGTCCGCCTCTCCATCTCCTTCGCTCTCGGCGCCAAGGTCCGAAACCAACGAACCTGACGGAAGAGGATCGCTGCAGGAGTATCCTGGTGGTACAAGGCTTGATTGGCTTCACTCATTGGCTCGATCTCAATCTCTTCGGCCATCGGCACACCTTCGTCCATGCCGTAGTGGGAATCGACATTGTACACCTCGCCGCGAAACTGGAGCTGGCCACGAGTGATCTTTTGATAGTCCGGAGAAGCGTCGTACCAGGACTGGAAGTCAGCCGGCAGTTGAGGAAAATCCACCAGTTGGTCGATGAGGAGGAAGGCATCCGGTCCTGGAATGTGGATGTCGTCGACTGGATGCCGGCCGCGAACTTGGGCTCTATACAGAGCAGCTGCACGACGGCCAGATCCACGTTCGTCGGGCATGACGGCGGATGTCCAGATCTTTTCTTTGGCTGTCGACCACCACCTGAAACGCCACATGCGAATCTCCACAATCCACGCCATGAGTTCGGCTGGGCCCACGACGGAGTCGGCAAGGACACGGTTGTCGTCACTCAATTCTTCTCGGTCAATCCCCAGGGACATGGAAGTTGTGCTTCGCAATCCGTCAGAGGTCATGCCGACGTAGTAGTCGACCTGCCTCTGGAGAGTAGATCTTTTGACCAGAAGACACTCTGGATTTACTCTGTACCTGTATTCAAGGAGAAAGTGGTCAGCGGACTGTATCGAGAAGGTATTGCGTGTCCACTTGCCATGCTTGGAAATCATCAGGGATATCCTTCATCACGACGAGAGACTCAACAAATTCCAGGTCGGCCCTGGGAGCGGCGTCAGAAGTCGTCGACTGACGATTTGCAAACCATCTGTTGGTAGTTGGCGGATCCTCCTGTTGGTGGACGAAGTTGGAGAGGCTTGAGAAGTTCGACATTGCAAGACCTGTTTGAGGAGAGCTCCGGGTTGCAAGGACAAGAAGAGTGGGTTGTTGGCGTAAGAATGAGCAATGTGGCCGCTTTTGAGCCACAGCACCCTCTGGCGTCGGACAAAGCACGACAACTGGAAGGCTCGATTGAAAGTTTGTCAAACGTTATGGGACCATTGAAGAGTTCGAGAAAAGGCTGGTATTATCGACGTACAGCGCGACACGGTTCCATCCTCCCGAGTGAAGCTTCCACGTACGCCATGTGGTGAACGAGCGGCTTTTGGTTCTCAAACGAGGCAATGATCGAAGACGGCAATAAATGAGGACGATATTGATACTGAGCGTGATCATTTATCCCGCTATCGGCCGTCCCACATATCTCAACGCCGTCATGACCTCAAAGACTCCTGCCCAATCTGCTCTCGACTTCCTGGTACGTCTCGTACAGTCCATTTTGCTTGGGCCGTCTTTCTGCAGAAAAGGCGGCGACTCGTCGTCTCATTTCTATGAGGGATCCCTGGCGCCAACGAATCCAGCATATCTCTTCAAAAACATAGGCAGCATGCGAATTTCTGTCCTCGTGTGCCCATATATGGTTCAAGAAGCTCAGAGGGTCTTGTTCCTTTGGAGATACTGGTAAGGGAACACCATACCCGTGGTCCGGACGTGGGGTCTCGTTGCCGGGATGACGGCGGACCTGCTCCAGCGTGACTGAATGGATCTGCAGGTGAGATGTCCACCAGCCTTTGAAGTTGAAAGGTAGCTCGTTGGGAAGTATGACTTCGTCAATCAGGCGGTGGGCCTCCTCGTTGGAGATGATGAGGGGGTTCGTCGAAGCAGAATCGTTGCTCTCCATGGCGGAGTTAGGATTGTGGAGTGAGAATGACCTGAGAGGGTCATAGATCGCGCAAGCAAGTCTGTATTTACCTGCGGCCGGGTTTGCTTCGTGGAAGAGTATACCTTGTCCTTGCTCGATAACAATCGAGAGAATTGCGGAAGAACACTCTGGAGCTTTACAACAGCCCGTCGATGCGACTTTGCCACCTGTGAGCCGGCGGAAAGCTTGCTACGGGGTTTTCGGACGGCTCCGATTCAAAGCAGGCGGAAGCTTCTTCCTCTGCTGCTGAACGGAAGTGGAAGAACATCATCTTGACACTTCACGGCAGAAACGTACCCGGAGTCTCGCCGCTGTCCGGCTCTGCAAGCCAAGTGTCAAAGACTCAACCCCGCTAGCACTGCTTTCAGACGCTCTTCAGCGGGTGATGTGAACGATATGAAAGTTTGACTTGATTATCCCTGACCACCCGAAATGACCCCTCACTCGCCGCGACTGCTGCCAAGTATTCTCTCTGCTCTGACGAACGAGCGAAGGCATCTCAAATTGCATCCGAGGACCGGAGTGGCACGTCCGGTGTCATGCTTGGCATCACCATTCTTGATTGCCGCACAATTGCTATGTCTACGCTTCATCCTTTCACGGCCTTCGTCTTGGCCGTCGATTCAGCCAGGCAGCATTCCACCCAGAAACGCCCTGATATCCTTCAGCATCCTCCGGCTCATCGTCCACCGCCCATCCCATCCTGTCCCGTACCGTAGCCCATGGCTCAAACTCACTGCGGGCTCTCCCTCTTTGAGTCAACAGAAAGCGAAGTGTACGTATTGCCAGCCTTCTGTGCCAGGGCTCGTCGGTTCTCAGAGCCAATATGTCTTCGAGAAGCTTAGCACTCTGTGTGTGTGTTTGGAGCAGGGCCTGGTTCGCTTCAGTGTGGGCAGGTACGACACGTGGCCGATACATTGGTGGAAGATCGAGGTATATGCTGTGGCAGAAGCTCAAGTACAGGGCGTTTTCGGTCTTCCGTTGAAGCGTGGCGACGTGGTTGTAGATGTCAGGAAGGTAGTCTTCGTTGGTGCTGCACCATCCTGCAAAATCGATCGGAAGCTCGTCATCACGGAGCAGTCTCCGTAGAAGGGTCGCTGCTTGGATTTGAGCCGGAGTGAGATCGCTTGAGAGTGCGCTGGAACTCATGGTGCTCGATGGCCAAGCGCTGATGGCGCAAGCAAAAAATGGAGACTGAACCTGAAGACGAACAGATTCCAACCAGACAAAGGCTTGCAAAGCAAACTACTGTGCACTCAGGGCGCTTCTGGAAACTCCTGACCCATTGCAGAGCATCCCTGCGACCTCCAAAGGAAGGAGTCGCTTGCGGGGATCGAGGGCCAGATC
This sequence comes from Zymoseptoria tritici IPO323, assembly GCF_000219625.1. Classification (NCBI taxonomy): domain Eukaryota; kingdom Fungi; phylum Ascomycota; class Dothideomycetes; order Mycosphaerellales; family Mycosphaerellaceae; genus Zymoseptoria; species Zymoseptoria tritici. Next base: position 2,082,644 of record NC_018212.1, on the reverse strand, counting down.
CACAGCCACACCCTCGGATCGGACGGAGTAAACAGTATTGATGCGATCATTTGGGAGAAATATCTGCTCGATGGCACCGTCCCTTTCTTGACACGAAGATTAAACCTGCATGACTCTTGGCCGCTGTTTCCGTCACGCTGCGATCCATGACGCATGCCCTGTGTTATCGATTCCAGCTCCAGGTCTCTCTTCCTGACATCTTGTCGCTTTATTTGCCGGCCGCTCAAGCCCACCCGTTAGCGCTCTATATGCTTGGGCATATTAATTACCGCCGCCACGAAGTCCGCTCGTGGAGAGCTTATCGAGAACGGGTTGAGGGCGCTCAGTTCCTTGGTTGCCCTGCCTCTACGATCGTCAGATGAATTGTCTTCGGTCCTGCTTGGATCTCGAGATGTGGGATGAAAGCTGCACTCTCTGACTGAGATCAGCGGTACTCCGAAGTGAGGGCAACACCGAGCTTGAAGACGGATGGAGATTCCACGAAGGATTTTGACGATTGAGTCCCGATGCAGGGAATCCTGGAACAACTTCTGTCGAGATGTAAACCTAGAACAACTCCGTCACATCAAGGGATGTATCGTTGCACCGTATCGAGCACCGCGATATTGCGATGAGTTCTGAGAAACGACCACTGTCATGGTAGCACGCTTCTCGGGCAAGAAAGGGCGTGGAAATATTTTGCATCGAGAAAATAACCTTGGACATTCAGACCAGAAGCGGACAAGCTTAAAGCGGCAGAGGAAAAAGGCCGAACCATGATCGCATACTGTCAATGCCGACTTGTCTTCTCAACGAGTCGTTCCCAGACGCTACCTCACATCGTGGTACAGCGAGGCAGTTGTCGCTTCGTTGCTGATCGGGGGGACTTACAGCAGGGTTGACTCGCTCTGAGACTTTCATGGACAGCACCTTGTTCACTGTGCCATGTAAACTGCAAATTTTCATTCGACGATCTCAAAGTATAGAGGTGTGCTGACTGTTCAGGACTCCGTTGGCGCCATCCGAGGACGGAACGGATCAGCGCCGGGCACATCATTCTTGGCGCGGTGAGCTACCCAAATGGCATCTAAGAGATACTTCTTCTTCGATTCCTCGCCTTCTTCTTTCAAACGCATCAGGCTGATCAGTGTTTCGGCGGCGGCAGCAGGCTCAACTCCTGCCAGGGCAACTTGAAAGGTTTCGTGGAGCAGGACCCAGTAGAACTCCTTGTAGTAGTCGCCTGATCATTGGGTCAGGTCGTCAGCAGAGTGTACATGAGCGAAGTCCAGGTGGGGCTGAGGAGCGAGGACTGGAGATACGTGATCAGCAGAAGCGGTACTTACACCAGCTGTTCAGGGTTGGCAGAGTCGGAAGGGAGAGGAGGATGTGAAGATCCGACATGGCTTGCTCTTCGGTCAATGGACGAGCGGTTCCGATGTTGTTCGACATGTTGGTGGTGGTGCTTGGGGAAGTTGATTTCAGAGTGGACTGTCTTGGCTTTGGATTGTGGGAAGAAAGATCAATATACAGGGACTGAAACGGAAGGAAACTCTGGGTGAATAGGACAACGGGCATCAGCAGGTCTTGGCCGGAAATGGTCAAGCTCTGCAAGCAAACAAAGCGAGAGACAAGAGTGGGGCGGACATCGGTGAGACCATCAACGAGACATACCACGGCTTCCTTCGTCGCGGGTTGAGGTTGCTCGTCACGGATCTGATCCGCAGAACACGCTGCCGGGCCAGTCGAATTGGGTTCGTACTGGGGAAGCTGAATGCAGCGCTACCATGGCGTTGTTATGCTTGTATGGAGAACGTCGGAACGAATGCAAGATGTACGTGCATATCGCTTCTATTTGATTGCCTGTAATGTACGTACGATTCCGGTGAACGTGTCCGATGATGAACTCATCGCTATCCTTGATATAAAGCACACGAGGTCGGCACGCCCTCCTTATGCTTGCACGCATCATGCAACAAGTTATGAGCGAGCAGTAGCTCAACCATGAAGTATCCCATCATCGGGCGGCTTCGGTACATATCGTCAACCACCGGCAGCACATTGTGGCGAGTCCAGCGCTTGTCTGTTGCAAAGTCCTTGATGGATTCGAAGATGCTGGCAGTAAGAGTCGAAAAGATCAGTCCGAGGAACTCCTCGTGGTCCTTGTACCACAGGGTCATGTCGTATGGGATGCTTGGCAAAGCAAGTAGCTGGTTGATGTCGTTGTATGCTTTCTCTCGGGTCATCGTGCGCGTGGTCGTTGTGGTGGTGGACATCTTGGGCGCGATGCTTGCGGAACATGCGGGTTGGAATGAAGAGTTGTGGAATGCAGGAAACGTGCTCAGGATGTATAACTTGCGGCATTGTACCTGGCAGAAACCTCGTCGAGACAAAGACGAGATGCGACCGGTGCCGGAAATGGACAATGAGATCAACCGAAGACGGTCAGGAAAACACCGAACCAGAAACTGGTGACTGCCGCCATAGAGAAGCGGCCGCAGAGGTGAGATCGGTTTGTCGATTCGATGATCACGTTCTGCATGTCTCGTGCGGAAGAGTCGCTATGTGAGATTGAGGGAAAAGAAAATGGGACGTGGTCAGAGGTCAAGATGTCCATAGAGCAGAAGCTATCATAGATCAAGGACAACGAAGTTGCACATGCCGTCGCAGTCTGGACCGAGACTCCGGTGCCAGGCAATTGTGTGAAGGCGGCTCGTCGTCGGCGACACAGACATTTCTCGGTTCCAATTGACTTCGCCTCTCCTAGTTCGTGCGGACAATCATATGGTGTCTGAGGCTGTGCGCGAGTCCAAGCGACTGGAAGAACGCAGCCTTCATCGGGTCATTCCAGTGTCGTGGATCCAGTCGAGGCGTGGCGTCATCGCGAGCCGCCATTGTCCTGTTACAGATGAGGACCATGCTCTCTCCGATGCTACCGTTGATGACATCCAGCATTTGTCCAAAGAATTCTTTGCGCCTCTCGTACCAAATGTCGAGCTCCTCTGGCAGGAACGGAAGCGTAAGGACGGGGTATGCGAGGAGATTGACGATGTCGGTTCTGGCTTGTTCTTCGGTCACTGACCCGGTGGTCATGGTTGAGCTTGACATTGTTTTGTTGTTGTTGTCTTGCAGAATCCTGCCGCCAGAAGAGCCCATCCACAAGGTGGTATAAGGCCGCACCGGGCCTTGATGTCGGTGAACAAAGTGCGTTGTCCTTGACATAAAGAACCAGCCGAATACGACGCCGGAACCGGTCGGTCGGTCGACTCCTTGTCCTTCGAATGCGAGTGTGCGTGGAATCCAGGCGGAAGGTCTCAGCACACGGTGCTCTGAGTGTCTTCAATGTCGACAACAGTCCAGTCTGATGATAGCTCGGAAACGAAGACTGTTGCCGAGCCATCTTCAGCATGGCCTTCGGCGGTCCGACTCTCCAGTGGCCCCTTCGCATTTGATGAATTTTGCTCGATTGTAGGCATGGTCGCTGCGGTATGTGAAACTGTGAACAGAGTCTTCTCGCGCTTTGGATGTACCTCGAGGAAGTACACTGATCGCATCGCGAGGTCTCGAGCTTTAGGATCCGCTTGAACGAGCCCGTGCAGGAGGCGGAGGAAGCGAATGAAGTCAGCTCTTTCGTCGTTTCCTCGAAGGAGCAGCGGCGGCGATGGCATAATGACGGAGCCGCTGCCAGTCTCCTCCTCGACCTTCCCAACGAACTTGGCGATAATGTGATCGAGCATCTGACGGCGGAAGGGCTTCCGTTGCCTGTACCATGGGTTCATGGTGGGAAGTGTTTGAAGCTCGAGCAGGCTGTCCAGATCTGCGACGGCTCGTTCGGGCGTCATCGGCAGAGGTCGAGAGAGTCGGCTTCCTGTTGCGAATCCGTACATCAAGACGGCTGTCATGGCTCGCTCCTGACTCATTGCAGAAACTCTGTCTTGCTCGAGCCGAGCTCCATGCGGGACGGCGATAGGTGACATTCTTCAGGTCCTTGGATTGGCTGTGGCTGAGTGACGAGAGTAGAGTGCGGTTGAGACAGAGTGCTGTTGGCCTGGGATCAGGCCAGATCTGACAGTGGGATGCTCTTCCATGAAAAGCTCGTCCATCCCGAAGTGCTTGATGGTTGCATTCATGATGCTAGAAGACACATTCCGCCGAAAGCGGTCGGCCTCGGCTTTGAGCCGCTCTGGAATGCAAAATCACGCGGCACCGCTAGGAAGTGCTACCGAAGTCACGCCTTGATGTGCAGTCTGTTGATGCCGATACAATGCACCAGCGACCTCACATCGTGCGCTGTAAGGCGGGAAGACAGCGCTCACCAATTTCTCTTTCGTTGGATCTTCCTGGAAATTCTTGGTGGTTGATCAGCTCGTCACGCACTCGAAAGCGGAAGTTCTAATGGTCTTCGTGCCGTGCCCGGAATGTGGAGATACTGGTCTCCAGGGATCTGTTTCGGGTTGGACAAGGTCGTTCGCGGCCTCGGGGTTAGACCGGCCTAGACGCATGCTATGTGGTTGGAAGTTTTCCAGTCGGACAGTTCTTGCGTATTACCAGCGATGGAAATTGGCGCGGTGACGACGATAGAGAGTCTGCGATACGTAGTGGCGATGTGTATCATTCCTTCGCGATACGCTGAAGTCGCCGTATGACTTGGAGCTCAGGTCTGGCATCGACGAGAAGAGAGATATGCTCCGCGTTGAACTTTGGTCAACTTGTCGACGGCTCCGCAAGTTTTTGCCAGGGCCAAAATTTATCGAATTCTCCTTTTGCCGACACAGCCAAGTTGATCGGCCTTGAAGACATGCCAATCGCCGGCAATCAGTGTATGCGGCGTCTGCATAAGTTATAGCACTATGAGCGATGAGAAATGCTCGTGTTTCTGCATTGAAGTCGCAGCAATGTGACGCAGGCTTCGGCTGTTCCGTGAGAAGAATCACTCTCCACACCTGAATGAAGACAACCAGTTTTGTCGGTAGCATGAACATGTGCCTACAGTCTGCGACTTGTTCCAGATCGGGCCTTCACGTTGTCGATAGCCGCCCTTCCTTTGCAACGGAGCCAGCAGCAGTGAATGTTTGCCCGGCTCGAGAGTCATGCTGGATGAGCTGTCTTTGCAGCGTCTTGATTCTTCGCCGCAAGCCGGGTGACGGCTGTTGAAGTATTGAAGACCTCCGGTAGTCTGACGATGCTTTCCATGCCGTACCCTCCCGGTCCTGAATAGAACCCACCACGGCTGGTGTACTGTCGTCAGGAGTCGTGAAGACCACGTCTCGATATAGAGTCAACTCCTCTCCAGCCAAGACTGCCTGCATCGTCCAACGTGTTATCCTTGCCGTGCTACCAGTCTTCGATGCCGTTGTATGGATGTAACTCGGAACGATTGAACATTGTGAGGATCTGAGCTTCACTCTGGTCGTCTCCCGTCCGGTCGTTGCCGTCCTCGTCGACGTCCAATGCAGCACCCCTGCTAGCGTCGCCCACAGCTGGCTTGTGCCAATATCTCAATTCGAGCTCCAATTCTTCCTTTCCTCTCTTCGGCCAGCATCAAGATGTCGAATCGTACGTACAAGCTGAACAACCATACCACTGACCTTCTTGTCATGCATACAGAAGCTAACACCATCACAGAATCAAACATCCACGAAATGCTCCCGTTCCGCGGCAAGGCCGCATCACATCAACACGGCGCCGCCACCACCACCACCACGACCATGGCCTTCCGTCCCGCCGCCACCGCCGCCGCCACCTCTGCCGCGATGCCCGCTTCGGCGGAAGAAGAAGACGACCTCGCCTCCCTCGAGGCAATGCTGCGAACAACGGAGGAGGAGATGGCGGAGGAGGAGGAGAGGAGAGAGCGGGCTGCGGCCCAAGTGGAAGAAGACCGCCCGCGGGCGGCAACGTTGAAGAAGCTCGCCTTCGGAGGGCACTTCCGCGAGCCCGTCGGCGACCTCGCGTTGAGGGTGTTCCGTCGCGAGTGTGAGGCGATGGCGGAGCACCTCCCGCGCGCGGGCGACGACGCGCTCCGCCGGAAGCATGAGAGGAGGGAGGAGCACGCGGTGCGGACTCGGGAGATGGAGAGAGAGATGCTGGCGAGGGCGGCGAAGCTGGACGGGGAGAAGAGGGGGGCGGCGAGGAAGGGGAAGAAGAACAAGAAGCAGAAGTAGAGGGGAGGACCTCTGGTCGGTGGGTGAAAGAGACCACGACCATGTCGATCAAATGCACTTTGCTGGCTTGTGTGCCTGACGGGAGAGAGACGCTTACTTGTTCCACTTTCACTCTCCATCATGCGTTCTTCATTGACTGCGTCCTCTACGATTCCTGCTTCAATGATATGCTGACAACAGGGCTGCAGCGAAAAGAGTCATCGCCGCTCAGAAGTGCTGCCGAACTTCCGACCAACTCCCTGTGGACACCTTCGGTGGTGAGTCCTCCCGTCTGACAGGACTGCTATCTCTCTGACCAACAGTGTCGACCACACCGGCCGAAGCATCTTCAGCTCCACTCAACAGGCTATTGGATTGGAAGTATTCTGGACCGTTCTACGCTCCGAACTTGTCATACTGCACCTACCTCATCGACTACGCCACACCTGCCATTTCCAGTCCCGCAAACGCTACTTGCACCTGTTGCTCGATGACATTTGCAACCGATCTCAAGTTACTGCACCAAATTACCATCGCTCACCTCAAGGAACTCATCGACAGAGCCGCCACAAAGACGGGAGACGACTCACAAGAGCACGGAAAGGACGACGCATACACTGGCAGGAAGAGCGATACGAGCGACGACTGGGTTGAGCCCAACATGTGACCGCCTTAAGCGCCGTGAGTACGAACTCTTGCCGGAGTCAATGGAGGGGACACAACCGTCAGAAACTCGAAACATGGGTGGTTATGGCTCATTCCCCCTTTTATCATCAGTTGCGTATGAGAGATCCCGTACTATCCTCCTGCTTCTCCCTCCATGCTAAGACCTTTCACCGTGCGGATCGTTGCTTTAATCTTCATCTGCTAATCGGTCGTGCGAGAGAGAGCACGGGGTGCCGCGAACCAGGGTGGTACCCTCGATTCAAACCATGATCTTCGCTGGAAAGCCCGTTATTCTACACAATGATGTTGACATCAGTCTCGCGATGTTGGGATACACATCATGAAGCGAGCGGGACAAGTAATTATAAGACATGAAGCCTGACACATTACGATTCGATCCTCGACGAAAATCAATTCACTTGACCAAAATTCAGACTTTCGGAGCTACCTCCGCCGGCTTCTGACATCCCTCAAGCGCAATCAAGACTTCAACTTCTTCCTTAACCTTCACCAAACTTCTCGCATCAACGCAACTCTTCGCTTTTCTTTCAACACGACAAACATTGCGCACACAGCAAACATATCTCCCTGTTCTCATATCAAGAGTAAGTCAACAGCGAGAAGCGCAAGTACCTTTCCTATGTGTTTCCCATCCCTCTTCATCCATTCCTCCTCAACTTTACTATGTCATTTCTACTCGTGCGTTACATGGCGACGACTATACCGACCATGTCGACTGCTTTGTCGCCACATATACTAATACGACCAGAACAGTATACGACAGATCACCACTCAACAACACTCGCCCTGAGACACCGGCTTCCACCGAAAGACAAAAGCACCACAGCCATGTCTACCAACAACAACCGATCTCTCCTCCTCGACGGCGATGCGCAGCTCATCACGTACCTTCTCTTCACCAAGTTTCCGACCCTCCAGGCTCCGCAGCGACGCAGCCTCTTCAACGATCTCTTCGCCACTGAACTCGCCGCCATTCCTTACAACGAGCCCGCCAACATCCACGCTCGCCTGGAAGAGCAGTTCATCTTCCTCGACATTGGCGGCAGCGATGACGCCGTGTGGGACGGCATATACCTCAACAACACTCACATCGAGATGTGCAAGCGTGACGATTGGATCACGAGAATCAGAGAGGCTGCGCACATCCGCGGCATTGAGATTCCTGAGGACAACGGCCATCACGACTGCGAAGACGCGACGTGCTACATGAATGACCACGAGGCTTCTGCAACGCGTCAATACACGCCACCCTTCCAGCAACGCGAGCGTCGGGCGCGTGAGGAGAAGGAGGCAAACGACAGGGAGTTTGAGGGAGACAGTCGCCTCGTCCTGCACCTCCTCTTCACGCACTACACCGACCTGACCAACCCCGAACGCCGCAGTATCTTCAACAAGGTGTTCGCGAACGAGCACCTTGCGAGGGATATGGAGTACGGAGTGGAGCATGTGCAAGATTTGGTGAACATGTACGATCAGCGTCTCGACGATCCGGAAGACTTCGTATGGAAAGCGATACTGCGGGAGGATCAGACAGAGTACCAGCTTCGCAACCGCGATCGCTGGACTGGTTTGCTGAAGATTCGTGCGGAAGAGGAGGGCATCGAGTTGCCGGACAGTGGTGATGAGGATAGCGATTGGGATGGGGAGGATGAGGAGGAGATGGCCATCAAGAATGACACCGAGGACTACCGCACTGAGATGGCGGACTTCATCGAGAGGCGCACGAGAGCCGACCCATGATTGATCACGACTCCGGTTGCTCTCACAACGCAGCTTCTTCTGCTTTTGTTCTTACCGTACATACTGGTCACCAAGTCGTGGCTTCGCGAAGTAGCCAAGGACAATCAAGCGACCTGTCTCCAAGCGCAAACCGAGTGTTCTTCGTGCTTTATTCTGTGACATCGTCAATGCACCCAAGCTCAGCGCCATTGCCCGCTTTGTTGTCTCGAAAACCCTCGATACTCATGCTTTGTCGAACATTCTGTAGACCGCAAATCTCAAAGTCGTGGTTGTCTCGCCAATGGTCAAAGGTCTTTTCCACAATCTCTCTACCGCCCTGGTCGATTCATCGACATGGCTTGCGTATCTACATGTGGCGATTCGCACGCCATGATCAATCAGTCCAACGGCCAGTGCCGCAGTCTGCTCAACGCACGCACCTATGGAGCTTCGTTTAGATCGCCCTCCATCGACTCGATCAGGCTCGTCAATGCAGTAGCCACAACTCGATCGATCTATACACACATTGCACAATGATGAAGCTCGGCATTGTGGCTTGCAATCCTCGAACAGGCTCCTCCAACTGTACCGTGGATGTGTAGCTCGATCCAGATCATGCTCTTCATGCTATACGGCACATGCGAGACCTCTCCGGTCGTGAAACACATGCGTTGCTCCACCGAATCAAAAGTGGGGCTGGAACTTTCTGAGCTGTTAACATTTCTGCTTCATCTTCTTCCAATCATCGATGCCGCACCGACATCAGAAAATCATACCAAATTTCAAAAGCAACACACTCCCATCCTCTCGGCTCTATAGCCATCAGCACAAGAAAAACTACAAACATGGCGTCCTACAACCCACGCCCAAACCCCAACCGCGGAAAACAAGTCGCCGACCCATCAAGTCTCATCCTCGCACCATCAAGCATTCCGCCACCAACAGCAACTCAACGCGCCGACCCAGCATGGATGACCTCCTACCAGACCCGCGTCCAAGCAGACCCCCTTCAACGTCAGCTCGCTGCCTCCGCTGCCGCCACCATCGCAACTCTGCCACCGAACACAACCAAGTCGCGCCAAACCGCGCCTGAATTCCCGTATGGCTTGCCCTCCTCCCTCGCTCACACGGACCTGGAGAAAGAGATCGCCGTCCCCGACGACTACGCGCCACCCGACAACACCACTTCAGGACTCGGACAATATAGGTGGAATGGAGTTTGGTACGAGATCCGGGCTGACGATCCACCGGAGTGGAAGTTGGGGTGCGCGAAGAGGAATAGGCCGGGGAGGGAGGATGTTACGGCCAAGCAGGCGAGGGTGATTGACGGAGTGGGAGAGTCGCGAGGCGTGAGGAAGGCTGAGAAGGCGTTGTTTGAGGAAGGAGAGCAGGAGGACGCGGATGGAGAGTATGTTGAGGGCAACAAGAGGAAGGGCACGACCGTGGTTATGGATGGTGGAACAGTACGTCAGAGTCCGAGGACGACGAAGAATACGAGCAGAGTCATGGAGGAGAGTGACGAAGAGCTGGACGAGGACACGATTGTGGTGCGGCACTGGTGATTGTCACCTGTGGGTGGCGAGTACTAGCATTGTGCCAAAGGTGGTGCTCGCAGCAAGAGAGGCATGCAGGATGGATCAGACGTGTGTTCAATATCTACCACTTCGTCCGAGCAGTGTCAATTACAGCATCCATTCCCCCAGAGGTTCTCAATGCTTCCAAAACCACCGATGGCACCATGCCGCCAATCGTCCAGAGCAGGGGTCTCTCATCCCTATTTCACGAAGCTCTCGATCACAGTGAGGGCGCACCAACCTCACAGGAAATCGCCGAGATATTCAAGCAGGTGAGCAGGACCTAGGATCGACTCAGTGGCTGGGCTCACTGTACTTTCAAAGAGTTGGATTTACACGCTTTGGCAACACGCGCCGTTCGCTACAAGACGGAACGACGAGACTGATGGGAATGTGGTCGTCCTGCACCAACTCGCGAACAGAGGCCGACAGTCGAAATGTACGACCACAGCCAAGCTAATCACTTCGAACATGCGGCGTGCTCTCGCTTCCCGTCGTACATCATAAACCCGGAGCACACTCTTCACTCTACAAATTGCAGCGGAATGATGGAATTCGAGGTTCGACGAGATGAGCACAGGCACGACAGCAATCAGCAAGCTTCGAACGCTCCCTTTGAGAGGTCAGTTTGTCGTAGACAATGGCATCGAAGGAGCGAGGTTCGACACCGAGGTTGCTAAATAGCCTGAAGCAAACATAGTAGCAATCACATCGGAGCGAAGCCCAACAAAGGCTCGCTTTCATCACGTCCAACTCACATATGTTCCCTTCGTAAACTCCTCGTGCTGTATTTGCACCATCGAAGTTATCATCTATACTCAATCAATCATCAACAACTATCCGTATACTGCTTCCACTCATTTCACATGTGCGAAGGGGATCCTCAGCACAGCCACACCTCTTCACTTCGACTATCACATGCAAGAGAAACATGAACTAGCGTGGAAATGTTGAGCCCAATCAAGGACGAAGAAGCGGCGGCAGCAACGGGTTCACGTCCACTTTGGGCAGGAGCGGGTTGATCGTAGCTTCCCTGTGTGGCTGGAGCGCGTCGTGACTTTGCACGAGGGATTTCAGCCTTCATGTTTACTTTCTGCTTCACGACACTTTTGCAAAACACTTCATCTTGCTCTTCTCCTACACGCTGATCAAGCCCAACGCTACAACAAGCGCCTTGCAAATCGGCACTGCTACATCTCCATTCGCATCGTAAGATCTATTGAGATACGCCTTGTTTCCCAGCCTGCTAACACCGCTTGCGCGCAGACACAAACTCCATTCCCCGTCCCAAGGCCTCATCTCAGTTTCGTTCAACATTCCTCAGCTCAACGGGCTTTCCGACCACGTTTACAAGCTACGATGCGCACAATGGCTTCAACCAACCCCTCCGCAACGCGCAAGCCAGCAAACCGCATGACCGCAGAGATTGCAGATTACAACGGAGTACCACGTTCAACTCAAGAACACGGCACCTTCAAGTGGACCAATCGCTCCTGGTACGCGATCGAGGACAAGACGCCGTGCGACTACCTGATCAAATACGAGACACGCGGCGTGGCCAAGGGGATGATCAGATTCGCGCGCCTCGAGGCCCAAACCAACGCGCCAATCTCAGTGGGTGAGCTTGCCGTGCGTGTCGCAGCATTGCAAGAGGCGCATGACGCGACTGCTTTGAGCGGACTTGTGCAGGCAAAGATGCGATTGAAGATCGGGCGACCTTGGCAGAGGGAGCTCATTGCCCGTGGATACAAAGAAGGGAACATCTCTCAGTTGTTCTGGGCAAAGATGGAGGACGGCGAAGGGGATGAGATTACGGTTGAGAAGGCGCCAGCGAAGGACGAGGATTCGGAAGAGGAAGATGATGAGGAAATGGGCGAAGAGATGGATGTGGACGAGGAGCAGCTCAGCGAGGGGTCCGAGGGCAATGACAACAACGTCGGCAACCAAGCTAGCGACGACGAACAGGTGCAGACGGATGGCTACCACGAGCATGAGATGGACGGCGAGGAGGGTCTAGTCACGAAGCAACGTGATGATGACGAAGGCTCCCTTGAAATCGAGTTGGACACTGCAGCAGATGGAGAGATGGATGGAATGGTCATCGACGAAGACATGGAGCTCGACGGAAAGGCGGACGTGGACGAGAGGCAGCCGGAGTCTGCGTCACAGAGCTCCAAGGGAGACGCCAACATCGAAGCAAGTGACCTGCAAGAGATGCAGGTCGACCGCAATGACGCCGTCGCCGAGGAGATGGACATCGACGAGGAGCTTATGGTCGAGGCGTCAAAAACCCCCAGCGGGCACGTCAGCATCGAGGCCGACGACACAAGCCAGACATCGGTCAAAGACAGTCTTAGCGTTGCGGCAGACGAAGAGATGGATTCGGACCTGGAGCGGATCTTCAATGGTGAAGGGGTTGACGAGAACACCGATTTGGCTGACTTGCAGCTGCTCTTCGCTGCTGGAAACTGGTAGGTCCCGGAACTTGACTCTCCAGACCCGCGCAAGCAGCACGCGAAGTGCCAACAACAAAATGGCGAGCAAAAAACAGCAGCACGTCTCAAGTGCTCCAGGTGGGGAAAGAAGACCAGCTCGTACCCGGTGTTCCAATTGCTCTTCAAACCACGACGAAAGCACCCGCATCTCCGCCTTCAACGATTCGAAGAGATTCTGCTTCCATACGTTCCTTCACTTCGTCAGTACACACGTCTCTTCAAGCCCGCACAACGCTACTGTGACGGCTCGGTCTGAGGACTTGCCTTGTCCCTCGAGCTTATTGGATCCATACACTACACCTTTCATCGACAGCTCCACCGCAGCGACACACGAGCAGGAGCGATGTCTACGCGAGGGAATCCGCTTTGGAATCCGCAAGAAGCCTTGCCAGGGCGATCATCGGTCGCAGTCGGTGACAGACTTGAAACAAAGCACTGAAAGGGAAGGCATTGAGGGTCAGAACGGATACAAGTTCTTGCCCCTTCCTGTGTCACCCATGCATATTCGTTCGAACAAGTATATTTTACCATAGCATTGCAATGAACCAAAACTCCAATCTTATCCCCCTGTCCAGTGTCTCTCTTTCTTACTGATGACATAACAAAGCAGCACATTCTTGGCGACCGAGAGCGACCTTCTTTGGTCTTGGAACAAAGACTCAGTTTCTGAGCTTGCCGGTCTCCGGTTGCCCTTCCCGAAAGCAGGAGGCTGCTTGAATTTTCGCTGACATTGATGTGAAGGAGACCAAAGTGCGGGTCCCGGAGTGGGAGGCCTCCGCCACGACACGATGTCAGTCGAGACCGGCGTCGAGCAGGCGAGCTGAGACGTTGAGCTCGTTGAGACGGAGACAAAGTCGATGGACTCCAATCGCATCTCAGCGTCGAAGATATGGCGGGGACCGTGGCCGCACAACTTGAAGACATTCTCGCGCGGGATGAAAAACGCACTGGTACCTTCGCTGCACGCCCAGCTTCTCGCAACAACGGCCCTGCGACACCAGTTTCCCCTCAATCCTCTTCGATCGAGCCCTGTATGTCACTGGCGGGCGACGAACCCGAAGACAAGCTGCCGACTGCTTCCTCGCGATGTCCTTCGTCGAGCCATTTAGGCCCACCGCTGAGAAGCTCCTCGACGCCAACGGTGACTCTTTCCCATATCTCTGTACAGGAATGAAGCCGCTAAGCGACCGCAACAAGAAGATGTCAACCAAGCGTGGTCTCGTCAACTTGCCACCGGGACAGTGTCTTTGCCAAGCTCGAAATTGTGAACGTAATCCTGGACCTGCACAAGACGTTTATCGGACCTGTGCGAAATCGAAGTCCTGATCTGGCGGCAGTTCGACTTTAATTCTCACTGGTACATACATCGCATGGTGGAGAGGCAATCCTATTGGCTGCGAGCGAGGAAGCATACGTGTCCAGCCTGCGAGGCTGTCCTTCGGCTCAACGCTCCAGCGGGCGTATTGTCCGCCGTGGGAGAAAGCAAGCTTTGATCTCTCGAGCTGCGACGACGATGCCTTCACGGCCGCAAGTATTGGTCCCGGTGAGTACCTTGATGAACATCATCGGACTGTCTTGAAGACGATTTCCTCGGGACTGACTCCAGCGAGCAAGACGATGACAGATAAGAGGAGGATATCGCGAATATGGGATGGATGGACATACTGCTTGAGCCGATTGCTATCATGACAACAATGACGGCTAGATCGAACCCCTGCCGGTACTTAGTTTGCGTTCCCAGGAGTTCGCAATGCGGTTGGTAGCGAATCTCAGAACCCTTCACAATGCAAGACCTGCAAGGACAGCCTTGCATAGAGGAGCGAGCTCGTCAGACACTTTAGGAATGCCAAGCCAATGCCTTAGAGAACAAGGAGCAACGTACAGAGATGGCGCTTCAGATCCAGCAAAGTTAGGAGCAAAACGCACCTCGAGGCAGTCAGTCGCTTCGAAGGCGAAGCGACCGGCGCTTTCAATGCATCCACCAACCGGTCCGCATCGTCGACCGAGGCTACTGTAACCGATCGCAACGTTCCCGGGTCAGCGAGTGTGCGGTCTGGATATTGGAGGCGAAATTGGCAGTGCAAGACTGGACTTGCGTGAGTGTCCTCGACCACGCCGACCGTACGGTGCATACTGCCGACTGACCTTCTCTGCCGGAACGTCCAGCCAAGCGAAGAGTAGACGACCGAAGATTCCATCGGCAGAAAGTCATCCTCAATTCGCTCCTGACTTAATTCCTGCCAATACACGAGGATGATTGCAAACCAACTTGTCCTCAAGTATATTTCGGCGTGCTCCATGACACCCTACGTTGGAAGAAAGCTGATGTCGTAATCGCGTTTCAAGAAGCCGACAGAACCTTGCTTCCCTCTTCACCACTTGAAGCCCGGCGAACGACAACGCGGCCGCAAAGAATACGGCAGACTCACGGTTGCCGCTCTATCAAAGCTCCTCGGACTTTGTGCTGTACCCGCCAATTTGGAGAGACGCTCGCCTTTTCCATACCCATGTGCGATACAAGAAGCGAAGAAAGCTGAGGTCACGATAGCGTTGCTAGGTTCGCCGGATCAGAAAGCCGATCAAACCTTGCACACCCTCCCATCCTCTCAACCCCAGAACCATGCATCAAGATCCATCCCAGCCAGCTTCTCACATCATCACCGCCACTGGTCACATCGCCCTTTCAAAGCTCTGCACGCTCGGTGCCAATTGTTTGAAAATGGTCACCTCCTCTGACATTGCTTCATGGTCTCGACAAGTCTGCCGCAGCTCCACCCATGCTTCGAACAGTCCTGCTTGAGCAGCAATGTACACCCTGAGAGACTTGTGATGCGCTTGCTCCAAAGGAGATTGGCCGATACGTGCTGTGGGGGTGAGATCGTGCACATGATCAAGGGTCTGCAAGGGACTATACGTTCACGGAGATTTGAAGTTCAAAATCTTATGACCGGTAGAGTCTGGTCGTTGGGATTTCTATCATTGCTCGGTCGAGAGGAAGTGGTATGCGGCCCCGTCAATGAGTTATCGAGTGATCACGGATCTATGAGTAGGACAAGAAGAAGACCACAACACAAGCTACCAGGTTTACGGGACGATGAGGAGACTGGAAAGTGTGGTCAAGAGATGCATCCTTGAATTCATGTCTGACAGATGTGTATGCTATGCTTTTGTTGTACTCTGATGCTTTACCTCAAGGGCGTACTGTACCCAAAAGAGTGTACTGTAATCAAGACCATGACGCTTTTGCCGCATGCCAGCGGGAGTATCGATGTCCAAATGCAAGTCTCAAGCCAAAGCAAGTCTCAATCCAAAGTCAAACCGCTTTTCGAAGTGCAAGTCTCAAGCCAAAGCAAGTCGCAATCCAGAGCAAAGTTCCGAGCGCCAAAGTGTGTATCAAAGTGTATCGTGTCTTTCTCCCATCAGAGTGGAAGATGTGTGGTATCCGTGGGCAAGGTGTAGGCCGCTCAGGTGGAGCGCTCGTCGTTGCCGGAGCGGGAGATGTCCGCCTGGCGGGTGGAGATGCCTACTGGTCCGTTGCGGGAGATGTCGGCCTGGCGAGCGGAGATGTTGTTGCCGTTGCGTGAGATGTCCGCCTGACGAGCAGCAATGTCGGAGGGTCCCTCACGGCTGATATCGGCTTGACGAGCAGTGATCCCCGCGGTACCGGTGCGGGAAATATCAGCCTGGCGAGCAGAGAGATCAGATCCGTTGTGGCTGATGTCGGCCTGGCGAGTGGAGACTTTGTCGCCGTTGCGTGAGATGTCAGCTTGGCGAGCAGAGAGGTCAGATCCGCCACGGCTGATGTCGGCTTGACGGGCAGCGAGCTGGCCTTCTCCCGAGCGTGAAATGTCAGCCTGGCGTGTAGAGAGGTTGTCGTTGCCGTTGCGAGAAATGTCAGCCTGACGCGTGGCGATGTCGAGATCTCCATCACGGGAGATGTCGGCTTGGCGAGCGACAAGGTTGGCCTCTCCGTTGCGCGAGATGTCAGCTTGACGAGCGGAGATTTCGCCATTGCGGGAAATGTCAGCTCGACGAGTCGAGATGCCTCCATTGCGGGAGATGTCTGCTTGACGAGCGGAAGTGTCTCCATTGCGGGAGATGTCGGCTTGGCGAGTGTCGAGGTTGGAATCACCGTCGCGAGAGATGTCTGCTTGACGAGCAGAGATGTCTTCATTGCGGCTGATATCGGCCTGGCGAGCGGAAAGGTCGTTGGACTCTCCATTGCGAGAGATGTCTGCTTGACGAGCGGCGACCTCTCCATGGCGGGAAATATCGGCCTGGCGAGCATCAAGATCGGCTGCTCCGCCACGGCTGATGTCAGCTTGCCGAGCCATGAGAGGCTCGTAGCCGTCGGTGGACATCATGTGGTCGTCGTCGCGGGTCATGAGAGAAGAGCCGGAAGCCCTAGTCGAGCCAATGTCCGCTCGACGAGCGAGGAGAGATGTAGAGTGAGCACGAGTGCCGGCAATGTCTGCCTGGCGCTTCTCCACCTCAGCGTTTCCACCCTCGCGGCTGATGTCGGCTTGACGACCTTGGAGGAGCCACTCGAGAGTACCGAAGTCGGCTTGGCGGGTGTTGAGGTTGTCGGTCTTGCTGATGTCGGCCTGAGAGGATATTAGTATTTGCGCATGAGGTGGACTGGGAGGAGAATGTACCTGACGAGCATCAATAGCGTTGACTTCGCGCTTCTCTACATCCGCCATGAGCTTGGTGGATCCGATGTCGGCCTGTGTATGTGTTAGCATTTGTGCAAGGTATAAGGTGGAGGTGTTCTGTACCTGACGAGCACCGATGTTCACGACCTTGGGATTGACCTTGCCGATGCGGAACTGTGAAGGTGTCAGTTGATATTACAAGGCGCATCGACTGGAAGACTCGTACCTGAGGGAGCGCAGAAGCCATGGCGAGCCCGCTGACGAGGGCGAGGGTGACACGCATGATTGCGAGTTCAACGGCTTGTCGGTTGGGGGAGTGGTCGTTGTATGGACTTGTGAGTGGTGGATGAGGATGTATGTGTATGTGTGTATGGATGAACGGGTGTCTGGACAAGGAGATGGGAATGAGAAGAGGGATGTGAAAGAAGAAGAGAGGAAGGAAAATGGAAGGCAAAGGTGTTTTTGTGTTCGTGCAGGAGTCTGAGCACGGAGCACAATCAACGTGGGTATGGACCCACAATCAACGTAACGTGTTGAGCCATATGCAATTCACCAGCCGGGGGATGTCGGATCAAGAGTCGAAACGTTGAGGGTTCAGGTGAATGGCAACTTGTGATCGAGAGTGTGCGTGATCTGTTGGTACGCGGGACCAGAATCCAAGTGGAGAAACGGCATATGCGGCGAAAATGCATGTGGTGGTCGGGATTCAGGGGTAATCACAAGCAAGGGGTGGCTCGCAATCTTGTGATTTTGGGAGGGCTCCACACGATGGTTTCTACTCCGGTGTCGACAGGCAAAGACGGTGCCCATGAGAGAGCGGAGCGCGTCCAACAGAAAAGTGTTGCAAAGCCTTGTCTCCAAATCGATTGCAAGTCGTGCTTTCATCCGTCCCAGGGAGTTGGTGTGTCTGTGCGCCGTCAGCAACAAATACTCGACAACGCCTCTGCCATCAGCAGCCGCAATACCTCTGCCATACCGACAGCACTGCCAGCATCTGCAGCTCGAAGCACGTGGATCATCTCTGCCCTCCTCACAGCAAACCTGGAGCCATATCATTCTCCCACAAACAACCAGGTCAAACATACAGTCGCCGGAAGATTGCTTCGCTCTCCCTGCCTTGTCATAGAAACGACTGGAGAGGAGTGTCTCTCTCGCGATCACAAGCTCCGCACAACCACCAACCTCGCCGCAATGCCTAACGTCGCGTAGGAGATTGTCGCACAGGATCAATACTGAAACAAACATCGTCACATGCCAAGCGATTTTCCTTCGCCGCAAACTTCAAACCCTCGCCGTCCGAAATTCTCCTCTCTCGACCATCCACACCGTTTCACTCTCACCGCTCTCCAGAAACGCACCACCCACCACACCACTGCCGCCATCATCATGCCGCCCCAATGGCCCAAGGCGCCGGAGCCGACCACAGGCGACTACGAGGACATGCGCCTCTGGAACAACGACGGCCTCCCGCCACCGGACACAAACGACGTGCAAGATGCCCACGGTGGGCAAAATGATCTCAGTAACTCTCCCTCCTCCCCTCCTCTCCCACTCACAGTCACCTGTACTAACTCCGTCTCTCCCTCCCAGACCGCGGCAAACCCCTCTACGGCGCCCCCAAAATCTCCGCTCGCGACTCCCTCCGCTCCGCCCGCTTCGCCGAAGTCGGCCTCGAAGCCGGCGACCACGAAGTCGCCACCCACCCCTCCCGCGCCACGTGGTACTGGCTTGAAGAACGCAAGAAGCGACTCGGCGGACTGATCGAAGGCATCGATGAAGAGCTCGCGGAGATGGAGGAGAGGCGGAAGATGTTGCAGGCGCAGAAGGATTCTTTGGAGGCCAAATTGAGGGCGGATCAGGAGAAGAAGGGAGCGGAGGGAGAGGAGGGACGGAAGGCGATCGAGGTGCAGAAGAGGTATGACGACTACTTGCGCGGGGAGGGGGAGGAGTTGGATTTGGAGGTTGAGTAGGGGAGGGAGTGGGTGGTTTGGGTTGTGAAGTGAGTGGGAGCATTGTCGCTTTCGGTTGCCAGGTTGGCGGATGAGCGACACCATCGAGGATATGATGGATTGCGTTCTGCTACTTGCTGTCGTTCTTACGAGATGCTGTCTGGTGGGTTTCTGAGATCGCAGACGTTGCGGTCACCGACCCGGAGATAACAAACTACCATGCTGCGTTTCTCCTGGCCGTCTCATCTCTCCTCCATCATCTCATCAAGCTTACTCCGGCTGCAAGAAGCCCACATCAAGTCTCCTTCCTCACCACGTCCTTCAAGCAGCGCGCAGGTCCCCTTTTTCCGCAGCACTGACAGCTACAGCGACCGCAAAGAGCCAGCAGTCCGACGTCGTTTACGACCGGCGGCAGCACGCCTCGTCTCAGCATCGCGGGCCCGATCGATACCACTCACAGCCTCAACCGCGACGCCAAAGCTGGTCGAACATCCCCCGGTCGCCCTCGCAAAGCCACCCACTCTCTCTTTCACATCCGTCTGGAATCCCTATCGAAACCTCGAAGACGATGCTCCCCTCACCCTGAATGAAACACTTTCGGCGTATCTTTCTTGCCGGTCGCTTACCGTCCCTCAAAGGTTCATCGAGCTGCTCGGTCGACGAACCTGCCAGCATCAGGGTACTTCTGCATCCTCCTTACGATCCAGCCAACTGGAGGACTGAGATGAGTGGTTCCGAAGCCATCATCCCATTGCGACTGCTGAAATCGTAGAGCATCTCCAATGAGCCAACAGGTCTCCAGAGAGGCAACAGGCATTGCCGTGATCTGGTGCAGTTTCAACGGTCTGGTACCACACAGCGGACACGAAAGCATCAGGACTAACATACCGGCTTCAACAAGAGCCATGTTTGTAGCCACTCGACCTCCTGATCCCGTGTACAGGAAATCTTGCAGAACTGGAGACCTGCGGCTCATGGCGAGTACATTTTCAGGAATCCATCCTCACAGATAGCTCCGGAGACAGCTCTCACTGTGAAGACTTCGGCAGGTCGAAGCAATGACCCGATCAGTGTCCACTCGGCCCCTTGGGCCGCCAAAGAGCAGTACAAGATTCCTTCAGCAGGATTCTGTACATAGCTTGATTGCGTTGTGAAGACCTTGCTCGCGACGACCGGGTCGGGCAACGTCTTTATGTGCACATCGAGCAGAGTTGGGTTCGTGGTTGGAAGGGAGATGATTTTCCGAAACTACACCGCTGCATGCCAGCTTTTGGGATACTTTCAGCTCGTTGCGAGCGTTACGGCGAACTCATCCTCACGGCTTATCTCCGTAGGAGTCCCTCAAGATGACCGAGCGTCCGGAGACCCATCCAGCAGCTGCGTGTGAGGAATGAGACAAGGTCAGATGGAGACCAGGTCTTCTCCGCGACAGCAAGAGAGGTTCGACTTCTAAGATCGCGCTTGCCAGGCTCAACTTCAATCACCGTCCGTCCGCCGCACAAATCGACGAGATGAGCCGGAAGCGCTCGCGAGAGCATCTTGTGGGCTATGACATCTCAGTGGAATAGGTTGAACTCCTGTGGTGACGATCATACGAGATGTCCATAGCGAGTAGCACTGTGATAGAGAAGCGAGAATGATAGCAGCAGTCATCATCGCTCCATGAGGCTCCACGATTCGATGGGAGGAGGAGGAGCAGTTCTGTTTGCTCAGGCTGAGCACGAAGAGTCGTCAACCAGACCGGAAAGCTGATGGGGTTCGAGATTGGAGCCACATCTGGTCTTGAGCTTGTAGATGTACATGAGTGTTCCTGTGAAGGCGATGCTGAGGTGATGCAGTGTAGACGAGGGCGACGGAGGCGGTTCGGGGGTGGATATGACGTGCTTGACGTGGTCTCGGAGGTTGGTATAGCATTACCTGTGTGAGTCGTGATCCATCCTCCCTGAAGGACGTGTTTCGACGCCCTACTGCCGTCTGCTACAAAGGTACAGAGCAGCTCATGCACTTTGGCCTCGCTAGAGGGCCAAGCAAAGAGACTCAAGCATGACACATGATTCTAGTTTAGACACATGGAAACGTGCAGATAAATCCGTGAGGGAACCCGACAATCGCAATCATATCAACAATGCAGAGTCTGCTAACAGCAAACACGAGGTAGAAGATCAACCCTTCACTCGTTCCTTTCTGATCGATCTTCTGCTTCACTCTCCCTGCAAAGCACATCCGGCCGTTCACCTTTTCTATAGGTCTGCTCGCAGACTTCCGCATTGACGAATCTGGACCTGAAGCTGCCGATCTCCTATATATTCTACGCCTCTTCCCCTCCACCGATCCTCTTCTTCTTCTCAACACACACACACACATCCCCGGTATACGCAAAGCAACAACACAACTTCTTCGGCAAAACACTCCCTCTCGGTCTTCTCCAACAGGCGCAACGCCACTTCGACCGACACTCGACATCTATACTCAGTCATCATCGACGAAACCTCACAACGCTTCTCTCAACGAGTTTCATCAACACCTTCAAGACTTCATCATCATGGCCATCCAATGGACCAACGAACGCCGCCACGCCCTCCATCTTCTCTTCAACGATCTCCCAAACCTCAACGACGACCAAGCCGCCCAAGTCTTCAACCGACTCTTCGGCACCAACGCCACCGCGCAGTACCTACGCAGCCACTACGACAACCGACACGGTCCTCGTCGCATCGACTGGCGCGCAGAGATCGACCGCGACGATGGCAACTACACCCCAGCGCAAGAAGCTACACGCCAGGATGTTCGCGCCGACATCTGGATAGCAATGGTGCACCTGGGCCTCACGGCGCAGGCAGGCTTCACCGACGTCGGCACGGTGCAGTTCTTTTTCAACCACGCCGTTCCTGCTCGCGTCCTCGCGTTGGGCAACAATTTAGGTCTTCTCGCTCAACAACCACCACCTGCAGGACCGCCAACGTACCCTGCGCCAAACATCCACCCGGGCCAGGGTCCGCCACCTCCATCTGGTGCAGGCCTGCCAGTCCCTCCGCCGAGAAACTTGCGCCCGCGATAGACTGCTTCCTGGCAGCAAGGCGGAGGCACTTCACTGGTCCCGAACTGCTCACTCCTCGATCGCGCTGGGAGACTCAAGTTTCTCTGTCAGACTCGTCAGCACCTTGCGCATTACTTCAGCTTCCGACTCTTGCAGCGCGGTACTGTGGTGGAAGCAAAATCCGAAGACTCTGAACTTCTTCTCGTCCTCCCAGGAAGAGGATCAGAGGGAATCAACAAAGCTGCGGCTGGAGAGATTGGAGAACTTATTCTTTACGGCCATGCCACGGGATGGCGAATGGCATCACGCAGCTGTCCCTTTTTGCGACTCGCGATGTTGACCGCACTTTTCTTGTACTTTTTAAATTCAAAAGCAATTTACTCTCTCTCTCTGTCTTTGCTGTGTTCTACTCTGTGCTTCTGATCACTCTCAATCACTCATGTCTATGTAGAACTCTCTTTCCAACGACAAAACAACTCATCCATCAATCACCCGCCTTATACCCTCTCATCACCATGGCTGCACAACAAACTCTCCTCGACGCATCGTTTAAAGAACAGGTTGCACCAGTCCGTGCGCTCATGGAGAAGCTCAAGCAGGCATACTCCCATGGCGCCAACCCAGTCGTGTTCGCACCGAGCCTCCTGCATGGCAGCCAGCGTGAAGTCTTCTTGCGCATTGTGCGGCGACTCGAAGCATACGTCAGGGGGTCCATTGGGTCTTTAGGAGGTCGAGGCCACGATCCAGCTATTCTCATCATCAAGAACAACATGAAGACGACAGTGGAGGCGGCGATCACTGAGTTGTTGGCGGGCAAGTGCGTTCGATCACTCTCGACGCCAGGTTTTGACGCTGCGACTTCGGACGATGAGGTTGTTAATGGGTCGGCGCAGAAGAGGACGATGCGAAGGACGACAGTTAGTACACTCGCTCCAGTCTTCTTGACTTCGGGTTCTGACGTATCTGTACCCTGTGCGATCTGAACATGGCTACCAGTGACGGCTCCGACGAGCAATTAACAGCAGCTCCTTTAACGCTAGACACGTCGCAAGCTGACATTCGGCCATGAATTCAGCTTCAGGAAATTGTAACCTGTCGTGAATTTCCAGTGCTTCTCAAAGTCGTGGACTCTCCCTACACTTCACCTACGTACACGCTAGCGCTTTCCCTTCCACGCTCGACTTCTCAAACCTGAGTCCCACACAACGCTTCACTTTCAACTTCAAATTTTCCTTCACAACCAGTATCTTCCCGAGTCCCGCGCACCAAAGCGCACTCACAACGAAATGTCCGCCTCCACCCCTCAAACCCACAACCGCGCCGACCGCCCCATCATCAAGCGCGGCGCATGGACGATCGAAGAGCGAGCCTGCCTCCACCTCGCCTGTACAGAATACAATCTCCGAGACGACGAGTTAGTTGCGATCCTTCACGCTGCAAACCCTCAATTCAAGCAACAAGGCCGCAACTATAACTTCATGCACTTTCGCGATGAGTGGAA
Organism: Zymoseptoria tritici IPO323; assembly: GCF_000219625.1. Lineage (NCBI taxonomy): Eukaryota > Fungi > Ascomycota > Dothideomycetes > Mycosphaerellales > Mycosphaerellaceae > Zymoseptoria > Zymoseptoria tritici. The sequence continues at coordinate 2,058,911 of NC_018212.1, read as the reverse complement.
ACATCGCTTCAAGGATGGGAGGCCAAAGATGTGGAAGATGATCGACAAGAAGAGCTATGATCCGGAGGAGTATACGGAGTTTGAGGTTCAGAGGGCGAAGACCGTTGCGGCTGCGAGTGTGTTGGGGGTGGTGTTGAGGGCGAGCACCGCAAAGAATGCGCAGAAACTATACTCGCCTGTTGAATCTGCTCCTGGCCTTGCGTCGACAAATCTGGCCGTTCCAGCAATCGGGACAGCAAATAGTTCCCCTTCACTCACAGGAGAGGAAGCTCCTGCTTCTTCAGACGGCAAGATGCTTCGCTTTCGACCCGACACGCAGCAATCAGCGCCAAAGATTCCTCCGAATGTGCTCTCGTCAATGAACTCATCAACACAACCGACGGGAAGATCGTTCGCGACAACAACGCCACTATCCCGACCTGAGCCCATCTTCAAAACATCTGGCGCTGCGAAGCGAAAAGCCAACACCCCAGCTACAGACCATCCATCGACTCTCCCGCAGGCGATGGATGTCAGCAACAACACTACCACGGGACTGCTTACCTCCCAAGCTTCCTCCTCAGCAACTCAGAAGAGCAGACCATCAGCCACGCCGACTCCAGTCACCTCAAGCACCCAAACCACATCAGTGCTCTTCATGGTCTGGTGGATTTGGTTAATGGTGGTAGTTGGTGCGGTTACCGGTTGGTATGGTGAGCGATTTCTCGTCTGTTAGTGGTAGTGGTAAGGATTCACGTATATACCGGTAACTAGCGGAAATAGCTCCGAACTAATAGGATTAATGGATATACGGCCAAGCTATAAACCTCCTTTTCACGCGTTGTTGTTGTATACCAGCCCTTGCTATTGCCCTTATTTACCACCTTATTTATCACCTCTTAATGCACTAAAACCATGCCCTTCCAATAGCTAATCACCTCTACCGGCACTACGGATGCTATCGTCCTCAATCCCTTAAACCCCCTCTTCGACAAGCCCTTATTGCCTAACTACTTAACTATTAATAGCGTGAAATACATGCGTTAGATTAAGTTCGCAAGCAGCAAGAGCCTCCGGAAGCGCAAGAGCGAGATATAGAACTATGGCGAGCAGCTAGTGCATCTAGTAACTGGTAAATCGCACTACTATTGCTACCTCTGTAAGAGCGAGAGAAGGAAGCAGGTGTTGCCGGTGCTTAATAGCAATTAAGGCCCCTTAACACACCTTCTAAAGACTTATAGCGTCGACAAGGATAGGTGTTAAGTAAAGAAGGAAGCTTACAAGGGCCTAGTTACCTCTATAGTGTCGGTAGTAACGAGCAACAGTCTAGACCGCTTTAAGCACCTCCTTGTGCGTTAGATTGTGTATTGCTATATCGCCTTCTACATGCTCGAAAACGAGTACTTCCGAGCTCTTGTATCCTTTATAAACAAGGGCCTCGCAGGCTATCTTCCTCGCGCTTCTTCGACGATTCGGAGGTGGGTAATAGCTAAGTATTAGGCTCGGAAGGAGGCGTTAAGGTTAGAGTTAAAGGAAGCACTAAGCAATGTGCATATCTCGTTCGACGGCTGGACGAGTCCAAATGGATATGCGATGTTTAGTATATCCGCTTACTTCGTCGACAAGGGCGGTAAAAGGAGGACCGAGAGACTGGCGTTTAGAAGGATTCGTAGCGAGCACACTAGTGTTAATATCTCTGTGCTGCTGTTAGAGGTTATTAAGGAATATAGCATTAAGAAACGCACCGGATACTTTATAGCCGATAATAGCTCTAACAACGACCCTGCTATCGATGCGGTCCTAAAGCACCTGTATCCAAACCGCACCGCCAAATGGCGCAAGGGCAAGCGGCTCCGGTGCCTTGGCTACATTAACAACCTTATTGCTAAGGCTATGTTGCTTAGCAAGGGCAGTAGTAAAGCGATAAAGGAATTAGAGCGGCAGGTCGAGAAGGGTGCTCTCGAGGCGGTAGAGACGTTCTGGCGTGACCGCGGAGCGATTAGAAAGCTCTACAATATTATCCGGTAGATAAGGGCGTCGACGCAGAGGATAGAGTCGTTTATAGAGGTTCGGTGCAGTAGTGCGGCGGTGATGTTTAATAATTTAAAGGTAAGTAAATGTTTTTGAGGATCTCGAGATTTGACACTAGTAGAGCTTAAGCTGTGCGGGAACGGCCGAAATTTCACTAGCAGCTGCTCTAATTAGCCGCTCTACACGCTAGGGAGCTGCCGTTAGAATTTCGGCCGCTACCGCAGAGCCGCAACCCCGCTAAGAATACTAACTTTAAGATACATACCTTCTTCCTTTAACTAACAACACCCTTACAGCTTATCTAAGACAACTCCACACGCTAGAACTCGTTCTACTACATGCTCGGTCGAGCGTGGAGTATAAGGGAACGCCTTACAGAGTTCTGCAGGCTCTTCCGAACCGACCGCACCGTCCGAGACAACACCCTTACCGCGAATAATTAGCAGCAGATTAACCGACTTTACAACGCCCTCTACGTCTTCGAACTTATAACAATAACTACTTAGGGCAACAGGAAGCACCTCTTTAAGTAGTATCCAACTCTGTAGTTTACGCTAGACTACACCTCTAAGTTCTTAGCTGAATTTAAAGAAGAAGCCCTAGTAGATAAGCAGTTTAGCTACCTCTTAGCTTGCTGTAACCACGCATGGCTAAAGGCTGAGAAGTATTAGAAACTCGCTGATAAGATGCTAATAGTGTATGCTGCCGTCGTCCTTAATCCGACATTAAAGATAGGCTAGTTCGAGGACATTTGGCTTTATAGCACCGCTAAACAACAGGGCTATATTAAGCAGGTTCGAGAGCTTGTTATTAACCTTTGGATTAGTAACTACCGCCCTTCTACCGCTCCTTCTACCGCTCCTTCTACCGCTCCTTCTACCGCACGCGCTCTTAAGAGCGACGACCTTTACGAACACCTCCGCGACTTTAAACGACGTAAACTTAATACCCCCTTCGCACGCGTTAATCCCCTCGATAACTACATCTCTACCGACTGCATACAAGACACACTAACCGAGCCCCTCGACCTCCTTTAATACTAGTTTGAACGCCGCCATACAGAGCTAGAGCTCGCTCGCATAGCGTTTAACACACTGGCTATTCTAATCATAAGTAATAAGGACGAACGAGCCTTCTTAGCTGGCAGGGATCTTGTTGGATACCGCCGTTCTTATCTGCAAGAGGATATTATCGAGGCGTGCAACTGTTTAAGAAGCTAGTACGGACTACTAACACAAGGAACAATAGCATTTAATAAGGATTAAGAGGTGGTGCAATATAAATACACGAAGAAGGGCACTATTAGTTTATTAAGAGCCGTTTAAGAGCATAAGAAAATTGACGATATAACACTAGCAGATACACCAGCAGATACACTATTAATTTAAGGCGTTTGGGCCTCATTTTTTAAGCTCCTTCCTAATCCGGTAATAGTCACCATTTGGTGCAGTTGGTGAGTGATTTACCGGCTGTTGGTGGTAGTGGTGAGAGCCCTACCTCCACCGGTAACCACACCATGAAGAGCACTGAACCACATTCGCGTCGGCGAATCAGACTCGTCCCGTGGTTCCTCCACTAGTACCACCCTCTCAGTCCAATCCAACCCCTCAACCACCCCATCTCCACCTCCAAACCCTCCCCCTCCGCACCCTCAACATGCTGCACTTCATGACCCTCGACCTCTTCCCCGAAATGCCACCCGGCCTCCGCGTCGCCTCTCACACCTCCGACCGCTTCCGCGATAACTCACCCATCTACAACCACGGCGGACAAGTCTTGAGGATCTTCTTTCCTTCCACCCAGCTTGAGGAAGACGTCATGGTGTGCGATACCACAGTATGCACGCAATGCAATCCGGCGGCGGACGCGGAGGGTATGGGGAGGAATTTGCCGTTCGTGCATTTTGAGAGGGATTGTCGGATGGAGGGATGGGAGGTGGGGATGTTTCAGCCGCGGTTGGAGCAGAGGTTTTATGAGTTTGAGCCGTTGCACAGGGGTGGGTTGGCGGAGGTCGGGTTTGTGGGGGAGGGAAATGTGTGGGTCAAGGTGAGGGCGAGTTGCTGCGAGGTGGGTGGGTGTGCTGGGTGTCAGGGTGTTCCGGTGGTGAGAGGACAAGTCTGCGAGGAGGGCGGATGAGATCAAGATACGGTGATGAAGAACGCTCTGGAGAAGACCAGACCTTGGTGGGTTGGCACATGGTCGAGTGCGGTTTGAAGGTCGAGGTAGGCTTGCTGAAAGTCGGCCAGAAGACTCTCTTCAACACCCATAGGATATGACAAGAGCTTCTCCGGGATGCATGCAAAGTTATGGGGAGTGATGTGAAGAGCCGAGAACAAGACACACCAGCAAGATTCTCCGAGTTTCGAAAATTGGAATCGGGCACCATGCGTTCGTCCTTTGCATGGACAATCTCGCGAATTCAGCACGCATAGAGTGCACCGCAAGAACAGTTCAGGTTCAGAACCCATATCGGCACCCTCGTGAGGTCATTTGACAAGACGGTCGCAACTGTATCGCATTGCATGCAAATTGAGCGTTTACTCGACGCTCCGTGTCTCTGTCCAAGATGTCTCGCTTATCGATGAGCGGAAAAAAGCCGTATAGAACGATGGCTTTCAGGTCAGTGCGTCGCTTCTGCTCCCTTCCGTTTTGACCGAGACCATCTGTATATGTTGTTCCACGTTGCTTTCAATCCGAGGTCTTAGGGGTCTGACCTCGATAGTTCACGAAGGACGATTGTAGACGCCTCCAGCGCTGATCTTGGTGGAAGTGAAGAACGAACCAGCGAGCGGCACTGGAAAATGTAAGAACGGTCGTTGGTGCTGGGTGAGAAGAAGTACGAACACGGCAAGCCGTTCACCCCAACCACCGCATACACCAACAACGGAGCCAAGACAGCGCGCAACGGTCAATGGGTTCCTCCCCTGACCCTGGCAGACAAGGTTTTCACCGGCACGCTGACCAAATGCACACTTCCCACAGAGGTGGACTGGGATACTATGCCGCCGTCAGTGGTGAGGCAAGTCCACGCTGCAGCAAACGACGACACCGTTGCCGCGGAAGACCGCAACGCTCTCCAGCATGGCCCACGGAGGTCGATTGGGACTGGATGGACGCGAAGATCATGGAGGAGGTGCGGGAAGCCGGCAACGACATGTCCCTCTCCGAGGACGACCGCTCGACCCTCCACCACGGCTGGGCTTTGGAAGCAGAAACGTTGCCACCAAGCTCACGAACACGAAGGGCGCACGCTTCGCGGACCCTTTACCCGCGCAAATACCGCTGCAGAACAAGGACGCGGCAAAACCACTGCACCGGCTACTCTTCAACATTACCATGTTCCGATCACGATGGGAAGCCATTGACTACAGCGGACGACATTCTCGCAGGAACGCGGCTCCTGGGTACGAGAAGGACGACACCATCGCAGTTGAGCATGGCTCCTGGTACGAGACGAACGGAAGAGATGGTAGAGCACGGCTCTGGGAACCCATCATCCACGTGAACAACACACACCAGCGCACCAGCGCACCAGCGCATCCGTTCCCTCCTTGCTGCCCGTTATTCTATACCGAGTCTGGCATAGCTATGACTCAAATCTACCCTCATCGGCCGCTAATAATCCTTTCTACCCACACAGTTCAATGCTGGGTCGACAGAGTTATAACGTCGCATACTGCCATCCCTTTACATGCCCAGCTGCTACTCATGACGCGATCGGGAAGGAGCGGGTCCGATATGACTGGGCTGGCGTGGTTAGCACAGACCTCTGGCTCATTCCGCACTTGCTCGCTGAACATCAACTTTCTTCGTCGCAGAATCTGTCTGTTACCTCGACTTGCAAACTCAAAAAGTCCTTGCAACCTCCGCGCATTCTTCACCAGCTACTAGCAACGATTGAATCGCATCGCTAGACCCGCACGCACTCATTCTACGTGCACACTCCAGCACCCACGCATCAACTCACCTCCTGTCGATTCAACATTACTCCTCACCTACGAGTCAAGGCCTACTCTCGACCATGTCAGGCAGATGGTGGAGGGAAGAGCGCATTGCTCTCCACATCCTCTTCACCGAGTTCGACCTCACCCTGGATCAAATCTACGACATTTTCGGTCGGTTCTCCGGAGAAGCTCTACGAGAGGAAGACGCCCAAAGTATACCGCGGCCAACCTACGCAGTGGTGAGTGCATCCCAAACCCACCAGTGATCAACATCAGCTAACATACGAACAGAGTTCAACGGCCGCTGGCTAGATAGTCGCTCACAAACTTGGAACGACATCGAGAAACCCAACGTCAAATTCGGGAACGTCAACAACCTGACTCAGCAAGAGCAAGACGAGCGCACGCGTGTGCGGGACGACATCATCATCATCGCGGCCGATGTGGGGGGTACGAACTGGCTTCGCGAAGAGGCCGACGGGAATATCGTGCCACCCAATGCGCCAATTGTGCTCAACCCTCGAGTATTAGTCTTTCGCCCGACAATGCCAACTGCGGCGGAGGTTGCGATTGCGGCGGAGAAGTTCCCAAGGATGCATCGATGAATTTGGATGTGATGACTCCTCCTCAGACGTTACTCTCTACCCTTACAGCTTCATCTTTCGCTCCTCGCTTTTCTTCTTTCCAATTCCCTCCTCCAGCAATGCCATCGTAGTCTGATACACAAGTACCATCTGACGCAGCATCCTCGAGCGATTTTGAATCCTACTCCTCTATCTTTAACACATCTCAGCAACTCATGCAGACGGCAATGCGATAAGGCTCAACCACGGGCAGGGTATTCTGGACTACGCTGTTCGCAATAGCTTGTCAACCTTGGAGTGGCGTGAGGCAGCGCGAGACTTGGTCAAAAAGCTGCGGTCAATGTGCTGCTTGCTCCGAGTAATTCATGCGAACGTCTCCAGGGCGATTTCTTCGGGACTCTCGTACATTGCGGACCTCCCCAAATACCTCGCCGAGCCCTTGCAGAAATCGATCGGAAAAAATCGTAGATATCGCTTGGCTGAAACGGCGACTGAAAAGGCGGACAACAAAGCCAGCACGAGACGTCGTCGTCGTAAGGATGTTGAGCGATATCCGGAGATGGCGCGGACGGGATAGGTTGCGAATGTCACAGCCAGAGATCGATGGAAGGGACAAAAGCTTCCAGCACAGACATTGAGTAGGAGTCGTCGAAACGGTCCCGCTACGATTATTGCCTGGGCTCGATATGCATCGGCTCCTCAAAAATATCTGTCCGCCGTCCGCTTCCCGTCGCTTAAAGCGTCCAATGTCAGACTTTCACGAGAGGTCATGACTGTACATTGGGCATGCCCTCGATCAGGCGAGGCCCGACCATGTTGTTACGCACCGTCAAGGAGCTTCTTTGACGACCTGCCTCCTCCAGCGTACTGCTATGGTCCATTCGATCGTCCGCCGGCCTACCGAACTGCCAAGAGAGCAACATCGTTCACAGAACTTCTTCGCCTTCGGAAGCGGCACTGGCGATGAAGCTCCTCGTCCATACCATGTGTTTGGCAAGGCACAAACTGGCACAAACACCAACCTGCCTACAACATACCACGGCAGAAGAAGGCTCTCAACAGACGCTTCAAGACTACTCCGCAGCCTGCCGTCATCGACAATGCCACCACCAAGTTTGTCAAACCGTCCGACAATTACTTCAACTCGCAAGCTTCTTCCTCTGCTTGCGTTCGTCAAGCTTCACTTGTCTGCTCCACCAAAAACCAGTCTCAGCACAGGCGAAAACATCACACCCAGCTCCACCACCTCCGGCGCTTTCAATCGCGTCCAACCCTCCACCGCTAACGCCATGATCCCATCCATCACCAACCAGGCCGCCCCTCCAAGAGTTTTCGACCAACTGGAGATGATCCACGCCAGCCTCATCCGCGGCACAACCCTCGCACCAACCTACAATTTCTCTACCGCTGGCCAGCCCATCCTCTCCACCGGCCCATTGGCCCCACTCTACTCTCGCGGCGGCGTAGTAATCCGCATCACCGCCGAAACCGGTCTACAACACGACGTGATACTCTGCGACACCGACCTCTGCCCAATCTGCTCCCGTCACGGTATCGGCTCCGAGAATCCTGGCCCTTCTCAATTCAATGGTCTTCCATTCTGCCATGTCGACGACGTGAGGTCCGATGTGCCGAGGGAAGTGTTGCGCCCGGGCAGACCTGGGGAGGAAGTGGACTTTGTGGCCGTGGGAGGAGCGACGAGTACGAGTGTGGAGGTGAGGTGTGAGATGGAGGAGGCGGTTGTGCAGTTTCAGGCGGGACGAAGGGATGTTATTGTGCGGGCGTTGGTTTGTGTGGAGGGAAAGTGTGAGATGTGTTTTGGGAGGGGACCGGATCCGCAGTCCAGTTGAGGACGTAATGACTGAGCTCGTGGTACGCATGCGAGACTTCGACCTCTTTGCGATGGGCAGTTCTGGATAGATCGGTGTTGTGTTGGAGGTTGATGTTTCCGTGCGTCTAGACGCAAAAACCGGGCCGCGGAGGTCAGAGATGAGTAGGCTGATATCCCCCATCGACTGCTATACATTCGACCTTTGGCGTTCGACACTGACGTTGGCGATCATTCGTAGATAGGGCGAGATCAAATCTGACTTCCAACATTGCAAGCTTGATCGTCCCTTTCCAACTTGGCCTTCGATCTCAATGTACAAGACATCCAAGACAAAATTCCATTTACTTCGAGTAGAGCATAAAACAGCAGGAGTCAACCAACCTTGAGCCCTTGCAATAGGTCATTCACGGCGTGACAATGAAAACATGTACAGCAGCTCAAGCAAACCTTGTTCAATACGGATACTACTCTACTCCTCAACCTCAACCTCAATCACATCCTCAAACCCCTCATCATCCTCCTCCTCCCCCATCCCCTCAACCCCATCCAAGTCCCTCTTCGGCTTCTTCTCCTTCTTTCCCTTCTTCTTCTTCTTCTTCTTCTTGTTCTTCTTCCTATTCACAGCATCAATAAACCCATTCTTCTTCTTGTCCTTCTTCTTCTTCGGCTTCTTCGGCGGATCCGGCACTTTCGGATGATGCGTCGACTGAATCTGCCACCTCTGACATCCGTCTTTGCCGTAAGACCTGTAGCCAGCGCCGTTGACGTCGCCGTGCGCGCAGATGGTCCACATTTGGATGTTGCAGTAGTTTTGGGGGACCCAGGCGGGAGGGTTGCAGCGTCCACCTGGGGAGAGTTAGTATATAAGGAAGATGGGGTGAAGGTTGAGAAGCCAAGGATGCATACCGTCGATGTTCACGAGAGCGTACATGTTCTGCTTGCCTCGGGTAGCGTAGTCAGATGGTACGACGATGTCTTTCTTGGAACAGAAGTCGGAGATGGCGCCGTTGACGCCGGGGTTTCGGGCGTGGCATTGGATTCCATTTTGAGCTTCGACGTAGCTGGCGTAGGCCAGGATGGTGGCGGCGGTGGTGGAGGTGAGCCTCATGCTCGGGGTGGATGGTTGGGTTGCGGTACCCGGCTTGGGTACGTTTCGAGTTGAGGCGAAACGTGGGTGAGGAAGGGAAGCATGTTGGATGGAGAGGACAGGTTGTGTTTTAAGAGGTCGGGTTGGAGGAAATGTTATTGTGGTAAGGATGCGGTAAGTTGAAGGTGTTGTGATCTGAACGCAAAATTTGGGGGATGGAGGACAAAGGAAATTCCCCAGATTTTGACATGGTCGTCTTTGTGTTATTGAGGACTGTCGGCGGCGATCAATGGGAATCCCGTTGTGGGTGCTTTGTGCATTGATCAGTAATGATGTTGCTCCCGAGGGTGGTTTCAGCTGGGCGAGGGTCTTGGTCGCTCGGCAGTCGAAGATGTGGTGCTGCGGATCTGGTCCATGTGTACCGCCTTGGTTGTAGGATTTCCCTTGAAAGAAGAGCATCGTACCGCAGTGGAATCTTCGTGGGATGGCCATCCCGGAAGGACACATGAAATAGCCAGGACAACATCCAGGCCGATTAGGACGTCTCTCCTTCCACGATGTCCGAACTGTAGGTACCCCGCGCGAGTACTGCGAGAAAGCGATCTTGGCAAGGTCTGAATGGGTCAGGCGGGCTATACGACCTGCGGATGATGTGTATTGGTATGCACCTTCATCCTCGCCAAGAATTTCGAACGCAGTCAATCATTCTTGCCGAGAATTTCGAACGCAGTCGAAGCAGCAACGTCGTGGCCGCGGCCATGAATGATCGTCATATCCAGAGAGAAGTGCATCTTGCTCTTTGACGTCGCGGCCTGTTCGGCGTGGATCGTTGCTGCGATAAAGCCGTGTTTCCATAAACCGAGATGAGAATCCTGTCGCTTGTGCTGCAGACGTGGCAGCATTCTGCAATGGAGTCCTTGAAAAATCCTCAATCGAAGAGCATCGTGCACCCATGGCCAGCACAGTGTCTGCTGCACGCTGGAAGTCGAACTACAAGTAGAGTTTCGACTCCTTGTTACAGACTCCCGAAGCAGATCAATTTTGCGAAACCCCACCGCCATGACCGTAATGTTGTTTGTATTCTCGTCGAGCCGACTCCAGTCCATCTCTAGTGGGTAGATGACGTTCTTTTCGAAGGGTTTGTCTTGCGAAAGCATGGTGTCTAACGGACTCATGACAGGCAAGCGCCTCTTGTACACCGTGGACTTAGGCATGACCTGTTTGGGTGGAATTTGCTGGTGAACCAGACGTTCGCCTTGTCGTCGTCTGCGACTTTGCGCATACGTCGGCAGATCTCCAATCCCATCGGGTGTATGATAAGATGTGCGAGGGAGATTGCATGTACCACGGGATCCTCTCTGTGGCTCGCGATGCTCGTAAAGATTCTCGCAATGGGTAAAGTCCGTTCGCCACAGTCTGCGGAGCACTGCTCTCGACATCTGATTGCGATCGTACAGAAGTGTGTACATACGTCCGACCCAGCAGACGCTGAGCATCATGTGTGGCGGCTGGAGACTGACCATTTTGACGTCCGGTGCAGTGGTTTCGTGCAGCGGATCATGCTTGTCGTTGACTCTGATGTTTTCCGTGGATTACCGTCGGAAACAAGTCAAGCTCTTCGTATCTTGCGCCGGCAATGGCTCCGGAGGCTGTCAATTCACCTGATGCTACGAGGCGATCGCATCTCTTCTTTCCAGCTTCCTGACAAGCACGGCAAGTCAACTCAATAGATGGCTCTTGGAGTCTCTTACCGGCTTCGACGTTGTAGAGGGACGCGGTCGTCGAGGAGCAGTCTCGGGGTTTCTAATGCTTGCTATTAGCATTGCCGATCAGACATCGACGTAGACTTCGTATGCCTTGTCGGGGAAGCGAAGGACCTAAATTTGTTAACGTGAAACGCGGAGAACGGGTTGCTTGAATCTCGAAGATCCCGCTGGCGACTTTAAGGGCGACTTTACTGGCGACTGCTTCTTGACAGTGAGCTTTCTGCGCGCTAGGGGGCCAAGGCAAGACGATTGGTGGTGACGGATAGCAAGGCATGACGGTCGAGACAAACGGACGTGGACTTACTTTTGGTCATTGGAATGTGTCAATCATCATCGTCATTGTACATTACTTCGTATAGGCTATGCTATGCTCAGAAAAGGTATGCTGTCTCAATCCATGCTGTCATGCCTCGTCACTCATCATATGTCATCGCTCTTTGCCGAACGCCTCCTGCACTCATCCATCGCCAGCGTCAATGCTTGCGTGGTCCGTTTTCGTGCTGCCGCGGTGGAAGCGACTAGATCACAGCCTTCGAGCCTTATGCAAACTTTCTTCTCGCTGAGACGTCCATTTTACTGTCACCTCTGTCCACACCCCCCGAGTCAACGCCTCATCAACACATCACCCGAGATCTTGCGAAGATCCATGACGCCCTTGATGCGACGCATCTTGTGACCGACAGCGCATTGCACTGAGCCAGTGGTAGTTGCGCGGTTCCCGTGACCCAGGTCGAATAGAAACGAACGTCCAGGGCTGCGAATGACGACTGTAGTGGCGGTGTCGACCTGTGCGACCTCGCTGGCTTCGATGTCGGAAAGAGAGTCACTGTAGGAGATGAAGGATCCAGGTTCCTCCTCTTGTTCTTGTTGAGCGGGTACGTTGTCGCTATCCTGCTCGGATGAGTCGTATCCAGCGCCAATTGGAAGTGCAGGAAGAGGCTTGACGAGACCGCGCACCTCCTCGATGTCGATCGTGCCAAATGGGCAGACACCATTCGGTGGTGAAGGAAAGTCGGAGATGAGCTCGAACTCATCGGCAAGGTCGGAGAAGGCGTCGTCGGACGTCTTGCTGCTTCCTGACACTGATCGAGACTCTGTACTGTCCAAATTGGTCGTGACTTCGTTCCACGGCATGAGATCGGCTCGCTGTGGCAGCGGACTCTCGAAGCAGATGTGGAGATTTGATGGATGGATGTCGAGGGTGGTGTCGTTGTTTGGCCACCGTAAGATGCTGACGACATTGGAGTGTTGACGCTCGGCGACAGCCTGTCCGGCAATGGACGTATCCTCCACCTCAGCGGCATGGTCCACCTCTTCAACCACTTCTTCGTCCGGCTGATCCTCTCCATTGATACCACTGAGCTTGCTCTCCTCATCATGCGAGTTCGTGGTCTCGCCGAACGCAGGAGCATGTGGGCGGTCGATGTGTTCCTCCTCGGCAGTCTCTTCCTCCTCAACCTCCTCAACGCGCGCGAGAATCTGCATCGCGCGGCGACCAATTGGCACCATGGACTGTGTCTCCTCCAATGTGAGCCAGTCCTCGAACACACTCATCTCTTTCTGGCGCTTCGCGACCGCCTTCTCCCGCTCGAAGAGGAACTTCTCGCGCTCGTCGAGGTCATCGTCGCGCAGATCTTGGCTGAGATGGCGGATATCCATGTCCTTGCTGCGTCCGGCGACCTCTTGCTCGCTCTGTGCGACTGCTTCTTCGCGCGCGGTGAGGTCTTCTTCGCGCTCATCAAGCTCTTCTTCGCGTAGGTCTTGATCCAGCTCATTCGTCGATGCCTTTTGCTCGCGGTGCTTCATCACCATGTCGCGCGTTACCAAACTCATCTCGCGGATGTCGAGCAACTGCTCGCGCTTCTTGACAGCCGCTTCGCGCTTTGCAATCTCTTCCTTCTCTTGCTTGATTCCCTCCATCATCACCCGGTTCTTCTGTTCTTCTGACTCTTGTGGATGCTCGTGAGTCGTGTTCGCCATTTCTTCGGACTGCACTTGTTCTGGCAGCATATCTGTAGGTGGAAGGCACTGGTTGTTGGCGTGCGTCTTTGGACGAGGTTTCGAGACGCGCGCGAAAGACGGCTTGGAAGGCGAAATGTTCAGGTTGCGAGCGGCGAGCGAGACTGGAGTACCTGGAACGCGGGTGTAGATTTCCATGTCGAATTTGAAGAACGATGAGGGCGGAGACGTGCCGAGCAGGTGTGAGGTTCCTGCGCAGAGTTGTGGAGAGGATTGGAGAAAGAAAGATGCAGGATATGGTGGAAAGAGAAGGAGGAAGCGTTTTGTGTCGTCAAGCGCGAATGTCACGAACAACCACGCTAGCGGCGCAGCGGGTAACTTGCAGCTTCTTCATTCAGCTAGCTTTCGGCGATCACTTGGACAGGAGCGGGAGTATACAGATGCAAACTTCTTGAGTATATGATGTGTTGCGGAGCGGCAGAAGCTTTGCGGTGAGTGTTGTGCGAAGAACAGAGAAAATCTTGGAGGTCGTGCTTGCTGCTATCTGGTCTTCGTCGGGAGGAACGAGTGAGCAGCATCAGGAAGGAGAGGCAGTTGAGAAGCCTCGTCGTGAGTACCTGTAGAAAGCACAGGTAATTCGAGGACATGATAACATGTTCATTACGAAGGGTAGTAGGTCGCAATATTTACAACGCTCTATGAGCCAAGATTTCAGCTGGAGGCTTGACTGACAACAAGACTCCGCACGCTCGAGGACGTTCCTCGGTCTGACTGCAAAGCTCTCCGTTCAGCACCCACCAAACCCTCCTCCTCGCATCAATCACAAGTCTCTCAGATTCTCCAACCCATGTTTCCCCGTCATATCCACAGCGTCCCGCCGCCCGCCTGCGACCGCTACTCCCTCCCCATCCACTCCCTTCCTCCGCTTCGTCGGCCGATACTCCTCACCCACGAACTCATACGAGGCCTCCACCTCTCTCGCCGTTACGATTGCATTTGAAGAGCTTGCCATTCCCACCGTGGGCCTGATCAGTCCATTGGTCAAGTGAGTGTTGAGGATGGTCCTGAGCGAAGGCAAAGCCGGCATGTTGTTGGGTGAGGCCGGCACATACTGCGGTGAATCCGGTGGAAGATCCGGTGACATGGGAGAGTAGTTCGGCGAGTCAGGAACGAAACGCGGTGACATTGGTCGGTATGGCGTGAAGATCACGGGCTCCGGTGAAAGCGGGTGATAAGGCGTGACGGTCCCATCTCGATACCACGTCCGATCATCTCCCCACACCTCAGTACCCAACACCCTGGTCTCATGTACCCTTTTCGGAGCACGAACCTGGCCGACGATTTCACCCAGTAGGCGAGCTGGGAGGAGGAACGGGGATATGGAGTCGAAGTCTCGTTCGCGCCGACGCCTCACGGAGCGAGGGAGGTCTTGTTCGGCGGACACAGAACCGAGTGGTGGAGACTGCTGGTGATTGTACGGATGAAGTGGAGTTCCTGGTGAAATTGGGTCGTATCTGGGCGTCCACGGATCCTCCAGCGGAGAAGGTGAGCGAGGAGCGTAGGTTGGTGACGTCGGGTTCGCCAGTGCGAAAGCTTCTTCGTCCACTTCGGTAGGTTGAGCTTCCTCCGCCTCAGCACGCCGGGCTCCCTCCTCGGCGGCCCTTTCCAGACGCTCAGCTTCTACCCTCTCGACCCTCTTGGCGATCTCCTTATCGGTATCTCTGTCCGCCTGGCCGCTGAACAGGTCCTCAATTTCCTGCCTGAGACCATAGATCTCACCGCCTGGATGAGGTTCGTTGTTGACAAGAGCGAGGTGAGTTCGTTCGAACGACCGAATCACAGCGGCACGGAGCTCTGGATCGGCCCAGTTCATGGCCAGGAGAAAGTTGTTGTCGCGGACGGGGTCGATCTGGAAGGGTGTCGGAAAGCGGAATGTCTCGCCCTGTGGAGCGGCGGAGGTGGGCATGGCTGCGGCGTCGTTGGCAGTGTTGTTGATGTTGTTGAAACGCATGTTGTCCGATTGTGGGAGCGTCGTAGCTTTGGGGTATGTTCGTTCTGAGTGTAGTGTGGATGTGCTGGCTGTTGCTTGCTGGCTTGATTCCGTGAATGTGGCGATGAGAACGGATGGAACGTCGACAAGTGTAGGGACCGGCGTGCTCAAGTACTGCCCTGCTGCCATATTTTCGCGACCTGCCATATTTTGAAGACGGCGAAAGCGTAATACTATTATGGTTCGGTACTGTCAACTAGCTTTCTCCTGGACCATGGATTCACCTCAGAAATTCAGGGTTCAGCGAACCATTCCGCTAACACATGCTAGGTCGACGACATTGCGATGCATCGCTGAACGGGATGATCCCCCGTGATGCTCGCGAATGAGAGGTGTCATGCGGACGGAGAGGCAGAGATCGAGTTGCCGTTGTAATATAAAGCTCAATACTGAAGGTCGCGGAGACCACCGGCAGAGGAGATTCGGTACTGACTCCCACTGGTACGAACCCAAGAAGTGTGCTGGTACACCAGAACCTTGTTCAGAGAAGAGTCACAAGTCGAGAACGTTGAGAGCATGTCATGCGATAAAAATGCGACGAACTTTGACATCCGGCCGATGTGCGAGGGAGAGGATGTTCGAATGTCCCTTGGCAAGGCCGCGCCCGAGTCCCCCACGGGTTCGCCTGCTCTCTACGCGCTGTGTTATTTCCAAAGGCGGTCAGAGTCGACACATTTAGCATGATAGGGCACGGCATCTCCGCATCCGATCGGCAGTGTGTGCAGACTTCAGGAGGGCGGACATGTGGCTCGGACATTTCTACTGCACCGCATAATGCAGTTCCCAGACTTAATCGAATGGCACAAGTTTGTTGTCACGCCGAGACCGAGTATGGACCACAATCTGCTCAGCCAGAATTTTTCAGCATCCTGGTCAACGGATTTGTGTCAGTCAGGCAGATCTGAGACTTGCGGTCATTTGAGTTGGCCCTGGGCGTGGTTGGTGAACCTTGGATCCAGGCTTTGCACTAGACACGGCGATGGAGAGGCCACAGAAGCTGACGCTCGGGGAGTATCGCTACCTCGAGAGCCTGTACGGTCCTGGTTACCCAAATCAACAAGCTGACTCCAAAGCAGTCCAAAACATGCGTGGACGCAGAGGGCGGCGCTGTTCGTGTATCCGAGTCTCTTGATCGGACCATACTGGCGACTCGTCCATCCAATTGCTCCAGCGTCCGGGTAGCCTCAGCGTCTGCGCGCACAAGCAAAGAATGCGCACTGCTCGAGAAGCATCGAACGGGTACGTCGGCCGCTCATTGCAATCAAATGTCTTCACGGGTGACCAAGAGTATGAGCATCCACGACCTGGCTTGTCTGAGCATACTTCGGCGACCTTTCAGGTCAGCCAGCCTCCTGCTCTCGCGCGCAGAACACGCACAACTGACTTGACAGCCTTGGATATGAAGCCGTTCCACGTGCAGTGCTGAGTTCCTGGTATCCAATGGCATCCTACTCTTGATCATCATCTGTGCTCGACTTGCCGGTCTCCTTGGTGGGAGACTCGATGACAGCAGACTGCACACATATCGACACTATTGAGCATGACCGCGCTCGTTGCACTGCTGTTTCGACTGCCTCCCTTATGTCAAACACGCCATCGCTGTCTTGACCATTCCACAGCTCTTGCTTCTCCCTTCATCCTCATTTTCGTCGCGCCCTTTATCTGTCTGATACAAACCCTCTTGAAACGTTACATTCGTCGAGCGGTTGATGCAAGAGCTTCGCTTGAACCCCAGAGCGGATTTGACGAATGTCGTGCGGCTCTGCTGTCACCTTCGAGAGAGGATGTGCTCGGTGATTGTGAGGTTCGACGATCTTGTGCAGGCGATATTGTCGTGGTTGCCGTCTGTGGTAGGCGTTGTAGTCGTGGCGGCCGAGAGGTCTGGTCGTCGATTCTATGCGTTTCGATCGATGGTACGCGTCCTGATCTGGTCTTGCGAGTGGTAGTTCGTTCCTGTCGTGTGGTAATACAGCGGAGCACTTCCTTGAATAGTGTCTGTCGTTGTTGCTGCTGTATCAAAAGTGTCACCGTGAAAGACGAGTCTCCTAGTCGAAGGAGACATCCAATCTTGTTCCTATTCTAAGACACGTCCTCTACCCCTCTCTGCACCTCACCTCCGCGGCCAAACACCCCCTCCAACGGCACATCCCCGGCAGCACAAACTTCACTTCAAGTACCCCCTCTTTTCACCTCCCTTCACCGCCCTAATTCGCTTGTCCAATAGGACGAGTGGTTAGGGCGGTACACATCGGTACGTCAAAACTCCTCCCCCTTCACACTAATGGCAGCAGGCAGCGTGGCAGGCAGAAATGCCCTCAAAAAACTTCCCCTGACTTCGGACTGATGGGGCGGGTTCCAATTCCCCTTCGGGGGCTTGTTTTTGTCTGGTGATCGAATTTCCTTTTTGGTTGGAGGAGGTTTGGTCGCGGCGGCGGCGGCGGCGAGGTTGACCTTCGCGTTTTGGTACAACGACAATGGCAACAGGGCAGGCAGCGAGGTTGAAGTTCTCGTTTTGGTCCAACGACAATGGCAACAGAGCCGATGATGAGTGTGCAGAACGATTAAGCATCGCTGAAATAGAGACGTTCGTTTTGCCTATGCCAAGGAGTTCTTTTGCAAGTCATATGGACCACAACACCCTCCGAACCGCGGTGCGAGTGACGAGAGCAAGTAGATAAGGTCTGGCATCGATTGCTCTTACGAGAACAAAAAGCGTCTGAGCCGCAATTCAGGTTCGAGGACAATGAGAACGATCGAACCGCGGCGACTGTAAGGTCCTCAGCTGCAAGGTAGTTATCACGTTTCAGATCGTTGCTACGAAGCGTTTCAAGGCATTCTCACCGCAATTGATCGAACGATGCACTTGACTCTTTTCGTTCAACGTTCCTTTGACGATGGAAGGCTCCTCGATTGTAGGGCCGGCATGACATGTCGAACCGTCGTTGCGGAGCGTTTCTAGGCGTGCTTGCAGCAATCGATCGAACGTTCGACTTGACGCTTTTCATTTGGCTTCCCTTTGACGGTCAACAAGCTCAGCAAACGATCAGACAACGTCGAAACATACAAGAGAAGCCAGCGGCCTCCGACTTCAAGTGTCTTACCCAACGCTAATCTCTGCAATGTGTTCGCTCGAACCTGTACGAGATCCAATACAGCTATATCCAGCCAACACTCCTTCACATCCTTTCTTCAACGCCCAACGATCCGTTTCTCATGTGCTCCACTGCACCTTGAAGCGTCCCTCCACGCGCAGATGACGTCTAGACGTACCAATCTCGCCGTCCCGCTCCGCTGTCCGAAGTCCACCCGCCAGCTCGTCTCCATATTTCTCGTGAAAGTCGGGGCGCAGACTTGAACTGGAACACGCACACCGGATTTCAACATCAACAGAAATCAACACCAACACTTCGTCGCCTTCACCAATATACTTCATATACCAAGCGCATCATCACGAATACAACAGCAGCAATGGCACCCAAGCCATCGAAACGTTCTCTGCTCCCGTCCAGCTTCGGCGGATTCCCAAACCATCCAAGCAACCGTCGTCAAGCTCCGCCAGGGCCGCCTCCACAACGACATGGCTCACCCATCGACCCATCCTCCTCTTCGCCGTCTCCTCCTCCACGTCGCGGTGTCCCTGCCGATAGAGCTCGTAGCCCATCGCCAGACTACGGCCCTGCGCACGAAGCAATGCGCCGAGCAATGATTGGATCCCGCGCAACTCCGGCGATCAATCTCACCGGCGCAGGCGTCTACCTCGACCAAGCATTTCCTGAGCCTGCGCCCATAATGCGTCCTGTGTGGTTCGGAGAGACTGGTTCTGGAGTGGAAGAGATGGCTGCTTCTTCATACCCTTTCCCTCGCGCCACGACAATTCACGGCATGCCAACGTACCCGCCAATCCTTCTTGAGGAGAATCAAGACAACGATGATGTCGAGTCTGGCGCGCTATCTCCTTCTCCGTCCGCCGGCGCGCCAACATCACACCTTCCACCTGGATTCGACATCACCCAGAATCCTTCGTACTTCCGTGGCCCTGTCGATCCTTCCGGCTACGTCACTGTCAACGTTACCGTCAATGCCGGTAATGTGCCATCGAATGGCCCTACTCCGGCCGAAGCCAACAATCAGACTACGGCAGCCTCTGGTGGCATGACTTTCGCACTGGATCCAAGCAGTCTTCTCCGCCAAGCCAACACCTCCGGCGGCATGCCACCCATGCGGCCGTCCGCGCTCGAAGCAAGCGGTCAACGCGGTGAGGATGCGGCTTCCGGTCGTGCACCTACAGGTGAGCGAGCTTCCAAGCGCCGACGGATGGGCGAGGAGGAGACTGTGCCCGGTGAGGAGACGAGATCTTCTCGAAGGCCGATGGGTATGGGTGAGGGATTGGGCGAGAGGGCAGACAGCCCAATCGCTGAGCCGGGCTTGGGAGATGGTGCTGGACAGCGGAAGGGAAAGAAGCGCGCTAGGAGTGAGGCTCGGGAGGGTGGAGACGGAGATGGAGATGGGGTGCTCGGAGAGAATGATCAGGACTGAGGAAGTTTGTAGCATGCTGGCGGGTTACATGGGTTGAGCAGAGTGGAGACAGACTTTGCGAGGGGGTTTGCACAATGTCGCCGACGATGAGTCGGGTTTGAGTGATTGAGCGGAATTGTGATCAGACCTTCATCAATACTGAAGAGTTGACTGGCTTTGGATGTCAAACAACAGACTAGAGCCACGATTACCAATACACACCTTCAAGTCTACGGTACATGAAAGAGAGACTCTACAGTTGTTATACTTCGTCAAATCATCATGTTCGCTGCATGAGAGGAAGAGTCCCATATTTCATCCGGAGCACTGCTGACTATGCCATCTCCTAGGTCGAGACTTCTTTGCCGCCGAGGACCTTACACATCGATGATGAAGGACTTTGCAAGGGAGGACGTGGGCTTGCAATGTACACAACGGGCAATACTACCGCCGCGGACGCTGTCCACCAAGTGGAGACGATGCATTTCACAGACGCCCGCCCTCCGCTGCGGCGGATTGCAACTTCCCTCCTTCTTCTGATCGCAGAGCGCGCGAAGCCTGCAGCGCGCAGGAGGATTATGCTGTGGCCTGGTCAGGAACGGGAGCCAAGCCAAAGGCCATCGAGGAAATGTAAAGGCCCCCCAGAAGCTCTCCCACCGTCGATCTTGCTCCATGGTCAGCCGGTTCGCCTGCCGTCCTCAACATCATGAAGTTTGAGCATGGTAACGAACAAGTGATCCAGGAGTCGAGCCTACAGCGATCTGTGGGAAAGCTTGTGTACTCTCGTAGGATCGCCGTCCTAGCCGACAACACGCACTCCTTGAATTTCTGTACGGTTGGATTGTGGACAAGTGACAAGTCCCTTCCCTTGTAATGCAGGCAGCAAAGATCTTCTTGACAGCTCTGAGAGAGGCCAATGTGGTGGCCGCAGCCAGTTCGCAGAGCTCATCCAGCAGACGAGGACCTCGAAGCTCAGCAGCACCAGGCACATGATCCTGTGGAGGTACGGCGATACGGAGGACGGCAACCTGAAGAGCAAGGACGCAGTCTACATCGTCATCTGCCGCCCGGTTTAAAAAAATAGCCTGGCCACCACACCACAGTCTTTACAGACGTACCAATGTCCGTTCGATACGAGGCGCGAGCTCCTAGCCGCGCGGGCAAGTCGTCAGAAATCTTCGCCGAGCGGTTGTGGTTCAGCATGTTGCTGGGCTGGAAGAGGACGGGTGGCAGAAGACTTCGTAAGAGCCGCACGATTGAGTTCCTCCAGCACAACACCTCAACTCGCTGAGACGGCCTACCACGACGATTATCTCAGTAATCGATGCGGTCGAGAACAACGACACCCGCGCGATCTCTCTCAAGCTGAGCTATATCGGCGACCACCTGACCCGCCGTATCTATGTGGGTATCATCGATGCCGCCTCCCGCGCGTGGCAGTCAAGCCAGATATGCAACGAAGCTCTACGCTGAGGTTTGAATTCCTGCGTGGAACCTGCCAGTTTTGGCAGGATTCATTCACGAAGCTGCGAAGCCAAAGCAGGTCGAAGACGAGACTCCGAAAGCCTTGAACGCGGAGTCGAGTGACACATCCGCGGAGACGTACGAGAGTGTACGGAAGAGTCCCCAGTGATCAGCTATCAGGGATTTCAAGACTTGTTGCCATACAGCAATGCTCGGCTCAAGAAAGTGTGTTGCGGGAGCCTGAGTAGCTTTCGACCACGATGACGGAAAGCAAGTTTCTCATTGGCTACAGCATTGGACAAAACAAGGGGAGTATGATAGCATTGGTTCCATTGTTCAAGAATGCAAGCCGCCGGAAGAGGCAAATTTGCTGGCTGAGTTGCCGCTTTAGAAAAAAGGGACATGCCAGCTACCGGAGGGTTTCATGCGCTGGGATGCTCCTCGCAACGACAATGGAACAAGTAGCCGGCTGATTGTGATCAAACGTCGAACTGCTGCTACGATGTCTCATGTGTGTCGATCTGCCAGGGGACTCTTCTGTTCAAGTTCAAACTATGTCGAATGACGGTCGCAACCTCCTCCATACTATGTTCCGAGCATCGGAAGCAGAGACCTGATCCCTCCTCAGACCTTCAATTCGTCCCTCACTCGACACGACCCAATCATCCGATCCGGGTCAAAAGACCAGCACCCCCTCGGATAATACGCCGCCATCGCAAAACAAGCATAATTATCCGCATTGCGACGGGACAACGCCGGGTCACTACGAGCCAGGCGAAGACTCTGCTCGTGCATGTATGCTACTCGAAGAACGCCGTTGCGGTCACGGGTCTGGGCGTCGATGGTGTTGAAGAGGATGTGGGTCATCTGGAGTGGCGTCAGCTCTGGGTGTGAGGATTGTTCGGAGAGAGGTACCTCGTGGAGAAGATGTCTCCCGATGATGTTGTACTCCTCTAGCAATACTGGGGAGGAGCTGCGCGAGAACGGGACGATCTGAGTCGTCAGGCGGGGGATCTTGGTGCTGCCTTCTCGACGGCCTCCGAGGGCGTTGGTCCACATGTCTCGGGAGCAGGACGATTGATGTTAGTGGAGTAGGAGTTGTGTGTCTGGGGGTCGAGTACGCACTGTTGCATATATAGATCTCGTCGGAGTCAAAGAGTGTCGCTGCGAGTCTGAGACGTCTCTCGTCAGTGTCCTTGTACGTTGTCCGCTGGCGACGTCTCTCACGGTGTGCTACCAAGCTGACAAGCTTGTGCGGACCTCGTGCCTGGCAGCTCGCAAACGAGGGATATGGTTCTGCTTGGGAGAGAGTTGAATTCTGCGATGCGGTCGTAGATGGCTGTTTATGGTCTCAGTGGTCAACTTCGACTTCCTGATTCAATTCAAATCAGTTCGACATACTGGCAACTCTTGCATCTGACCTTCCTCCCCGAGCAGAGGCACCAAAGAACGCCTTGTAAGCCTGCGAACGTCAGTTTTGGTGCTCAACGATGGAGCAGTGGGCTTTGCGGAGACGGACTGGGATCTTGCCAACTGAATCAGATGCTCTCTGGGAGAGCGTGGTCATGTCAAGGAGGCTATCGGGGCAGTTTTGTGTCTGAAATAAGCTCTGGGCATGATGGAGTAGCACAAACGGAAACAGGAGGGTGACGAGTTGCATGGTGCCGTCTAAGGTGTCATGCGACAAACTTTTTGTATCTGGTTTCCGATACAATAGCCCACTGTAAGGGTTGACCCGAAGATATCAACGGGCGGCTATAGAAACGAAATTCGTGCACTGTGATGTGAGGCCACCTGGACCTTCGGAGGTGCATTTGAGATAATAGCGAATTCGGGAGGCAAGTAGCAGATGAGATAAGATAACACGACATGACAGATGGCTTTTTTTTCGCCCTCCGTAGCCAGAATCTCAGGTGTGTTTTTCCATTCGATAACCGTCATTTCAGCTGGAACTATCGCCCATCTCACCTGAAATGCGTTTGTCGCATGACCCCTAATACGACAGATCCGACTTCTAGTCCTCATAGCTGGGATGCCCTGGCCAATATCATCGAGCAGTGCTTCCGAGGGAGGGAATACGTGGAGAGCAGGTCGCTTTTCTCGGGCAAATGGGCTTTGGGATCGGAGGTGTATGTGCTAGGGATGTATGACAATTCTAAGGGCGACGAGGTCAATCAGCAAGGTTTCGTTGACGATGGAGCTTATATGGAGATCGTGGTCGCTGATCCGGAGCCGCCGATCAATGTTGCTGAGTAGCGATGATCTGCGTTGGGGGATCCGATCCTGGGAGGACCTCCTACCTTTCAACGCGAGCGTGGCGACTCTGTTTCCATCAGTATTTCCATCACCCTTTCAGAATGAGACGGACCACTTCTGTCAGGTATCGTGAACAGCGGGTAGATGTGGGTCGGCTCCTGCAGGATCATGCACGTCAGACCAAGTCTGGAGCTGGGCAGCCGAATTAGGAAATCGCATTTTGGAGAACATCGGGCTCATGTCTCATCTCAATTGGAGCCTTGCAGCTCTCAATAGTGCCATTCGGCTCGACGGAACCCATGCTGGGAAGCTCGCCACATGTCGGCACAGCCATGCCCGACCCGATGGAGCAGAGCGGACCGTCCACTCCACGGAACGCACTTCAGAGTTGATGCAATCAGATCTTGCATGATGAGGCGCCCTGCTGCATTCCCAGACAAATGACGAGCTAGAGAAAGCTTGGAGTCTTCGGCACAGGTAAAACTTCGCAGCAACAGTCCTACAGCGGCTGTATCCGGACAATTCATGTCGTCGTGGCTGTGGGTCCTTTGTGGCTGTTCGGTAGGCCCTTTGTGGCCGTCTCGGACATCGCAGTCATTGTGCTTCCTCCCAGGTCTGGTGGCTGACACGTTCCATCCACCTAAAGCGGAATTGTAGCTTGCAAAATCGCCGTTTCCGGCGACAGACAGTCTCGATCAAGTGGAATCATGCTGACAGACTCGCTTCTCGGTGCGAAAACGACTTTTGTGGCCATCGGTGCATGATCTATTACCTGGCAGCTCGAGTTGCAATGAGTGGACTGCTCTTGAGGGTCGATCGATCAACACTTCTTGTTCATTATTTCATGTGCAACGTAGCATCCGTTCGGGGACATATAACCTGATTGCTGTGCGAACCCGTCGCGGAGTGAAGTCATGCGTCGGCGTTGCTGCACATTCTTCAAAAATGACTGCGGAAACCCGTCTACCAGGAAAGAGAGTCAGAGACTCCGAAGATCATTTGTTTGCGTGTTCCTGCCCTGTGAGACCGAGACCATGTATGCACTACCGGCGTCTGGGGTTCAGTTTTGCACCGACGCTTTCTGAGTGGCATCTCTGCGGGACAGAAGGCCTCGGGATGATATTCGAAGGATTGCAATAACGGCCGAAAGCAATTGGTCACCGGTCCCGGCGATACAGCTGCGGAGTGTTTGTAGGCGACCTGCCACACCGCTAGTTTGGCGGGGTAGTCTGCGAGAATGATGCAGGTAGCCGGCGGGCATGTTTCGTCGTATCAGAGCTACCGTCTCTGTACTCAAACAGCTCCACGATGCCCGACCCGATCGTGCATACCACGTTGTCAGGCTTCGAAAGGGTGAATTGCCGTCAGTTGTTGACCGGGAAGGGCAGCAGACTGAGTCCGGACGCTGTATGACCAATGGTGAGTGACTTTCGATGAGATGCTGTATTAGGAGAAGACATGGCAGGGTGAGTTTTGACAGGAGACAGAGTGCTTTCGGGTCTGTTGTGCGAGTGTCCACGATGTTTGGCCATGGCACGTTCAAGAGCTGTGCGATACTTCCTGGTCGAGAGCAAACATATGTCCATCGCCACGAGACAAGCTTTCCAAATCGTATCCTCAAACGATGTTCAAGCTCTTCCATGTCCAGTACAAATTCCGTTCCGCAGCTCCGTCGAACCCAGTATCGATTCGCTCGCTGCTGCTGGGGGGGGGGTGTCGTTGAGGCATCACAGTGAAATATCAAGCAGGGAAAACCTGTATTCGAGATGCAAGAACCCGACGGACAGGAGACGAAGTGCAACGAAGCTGAGCTTGGCGGCTTTGGTGTGACTTTCTTTCTCGGAGTCGTCGCCGCGGCCATGCCCGCCTTTTCACCTTGTTTTTCAACATCTTGCTACACACTTCGGTATAAGGTAACGCTTCAAGCGTCCTCCGTTCCTGTTCGCAAAGCCGTTGCATTTGTTGACATTTGCTTCTTATACTCACATCATTTCTGCGCAATATATACACAAATTTATTCAACGGAATTCGATCCTCCTTCTCCAAGCAACACTCAAGGCGGACGTGGTTCTTCGAGCAGGTTGCCTCCAAGCACTTCCACGCGCATCGTCGACTCCGTTCCCAACCCAACTGAGCGACTACACTCAAGGAGAATAGGACCATCACTGTCCAGACATGGCTGATGGACCTTCTTGGGCACGAGGCACTTCCTCACGAGCCCGGACTTCAACTCGAGCAGCTCTCAGCCTGCAGTCCTCCATCACCGGCCTGGCATAAATTGCAGAGATGCGTTTTCTCGAAGAACTTCATTCCGAGAGAATCTGCCATGTCCAGAGTGCCGCATCGGACTATCTCCTTCTTGAGCGAGGTCTCCTCCTGCGCTCCACTGGACTTTTGCACATCGCGTCATCTCTTTGCGATGTCGTACAGCTGCCCGATCCGTACCGGACGCCTTGCTCACGCCTGACAAAGTGGTGTCTTGATCAAGCCTGCCTCTGGCGACGGCGGCTGCTCGAACGAAGACCATATCCCGCTGCGCTCTCCATCGGCACCTGCGAGGGACCATTCGCCGAGCCCTCCGATCAGACTTCGCCACCACTTCTACCAAATTTCAAACTTCTGACCTGATCGCTTGCTCGAGCTATGAGCTTATTCATGGTGACATTCGCTCATCATTCGTCTTGGCCATGATCACGAGGCTGAAAAAGACTGGGTGGTCACTGCCACCCAAATCGCGACGTCGAGAGCCGCTTGTATCTCGCCAAACTGGACAGTGGATGATCACCGGCCAGGGTATTTTTCGCGGCGCTCGAGGGTTTCGACAAGCGTGGCGAAAACATGCTCCAACCGCCCCTTCCACACCACCATGGACCCTCCACGACCAGGGCGCCCTCCGCAATATCCGAGATTCTCAGCCTTGTGAAAGCATGTGCGTATGCCGGTGAATTCCATGACCGAGAATGGGTCAAGGCTATCGCCGCCAACGAAGCTGGCAATACTGGACTCCACAAACACGCTTTCAACGATACATCCAACGGCGATGCCAACGATGCGGATGCTAACCAGACAACTGGTGGATGCTTGTGAGCTTTGTCGGCGGACTCGCAATGTACTCCATCATCACTGAGGATCTCAGAGCGGTCCGAAGCCACTGCGAGAAGACAGAATAGTATGATGACGAGGATACTTCCGTGCGACAGACTCGGATTCTCCACTGCGCCGCGTCAGATACCGATTGCGGGTGAAGAGGAACAAGTCGCTTTCGCAATGATACCATGAGTGTCAGGGCCATGAGGCTGATTATGATATTCGTGGGAGGATCATGCGCATCTTCTACACCACACTTCACTCATCACTGTCAAGCTCAACACATCGGGCGACATCGAGACTCCCACGCATATGGCTCGTAGCCTCCACCTCCTCGGCAAGGAATTCACAAAAGAAGCTATGCCCTTGGCTTAGCAGGTGAAGATCTTCCAGGCCTACAACGGCCGCGCCTGCTCCATCCTGCACGAGAGTCTTCCTAATGGCCTCGCCAAATCCCTCCGCAGCATTGTGCTTGTGGGCAGGGTGCCAGATCAGGCACACGACGTGACGGCTACGAAGAACATCGCCAAGGTCAAAAAGATGGTCCCCAAGGCCAGCGTCAAGCTTGAGATGATCGTCATCGACGAGCAGCCGGTGACCACCAACCCTTTGGCTAAAGCGACCATGTCTTGGGCTAGGCAGGTAAACCCTTCCAGAACTACGATACCGACGCATGCTCTATCCTATCCGCGGAAATTTCCGCTTCCTTCGCCAGGCCCCTCTCCTGCACACTGTTCATGGCTCGAACTAGCATTGTCGGTGCTGAACTGCTCGCCAGCAAACAAGTACTCGATGGATCCGTCGGCGTCTTCCTTCCCCACCGCGGCATCAAAAAAGCCTTCCTCCAGCGCCACATCCACATTATTGCGTGCGACCCGATCCGCGACAACGCTGGAAACACAACTTCCGTGGTCACCTGGGCTAATCAGGTGCTGTTTGGAAATGTGGAAGCCGGCTGGACTCGCGCGTACCCTCCCCTCGTCCACCTGGACGCTACCTCCAGCACCATCGGACTCCTCACGTCTTTCCCTGCCACCTCTCCGGCACATGCGGCTACTTGAGCCTCATGCTATACCAGAGCGAAGACCACGCTCCCTCCTATGGCTGCTATATACTCACGACCGACGAACTATACTCACACCAAATGCCCATATATACACACAAAATGCGAACACGACCAACCCGCCGGAGCAGTCCGACACATCCTCGAGCTCTCGTGGGGCTGTTCCGCCCACCCCGATCCGGCCCTCTGCTGTGCCACTCACAAGTCTTCCTGGCGTAGGAACGACTTCCAATCCGGTCGAGCAGACTGAAATATCCTTTGGGTCTGCTGGGATTATTGTGTCCACTGTTCTGCCATACGGTGGTCCTGTGCCATCACCGGGGAACTCGAGCGTTACAGGATGGCCTTCTAATGGATCTCTCTATCTGGACTGCCGCCGCCCGGAGAGTCCCGTGCCACTGCTATTCCGCCCTCATCCTTCCTATCCTTTCCTCGCAGGACTTTACCGATGCCGCGTCCAAATACCCGACTGTGGGTAGCTCCAACATCATTACTCCAGCGCATTCCGGCCGAACTGTACGGTCCTCATCCATCAACATATCTCCATCGTCTTCCTTCGTCTTTCCAGAGTGTCTCCGGACAACGGACCGCCTATCCTCGCCTCTCGTCATACCGCTGGCACATGTGTCCCCGACTCATGTCACCAAAGTGGAAACTGCCAAAGGTAAGGTGAACGCCGAGAAATCGACTCGGGCCGTCGAAGCTGCGACTCCTGCATCCTCAGCCCTTCCGCAGACAGACGGTCCAACTGCCCAGCGATGTCCTGGAGCCGTTGCGAATGTCAGAAGCCATGCTCCACATCGACGGAGTCCTTCGACACAACTTCCCGTTCCACTTTTACTCCATTTGGAGCCTTGCTATCGCCTACACCTTCATCGACTGCGCCTCCACCTAACGCCTCTCCGACTGCTGCCGCCAAATGCACTAGAAACCTGCGCCTCCCCCACTCTCACGGACGACAGCGTTTTCGAGGAATGCGACGAAGACAACGAATTTCTCGGCGACCACGAGGCCTTGAACACCACCTGTGAGTCTTTCACGCACCACAATCCTGAAGATCAACAAGCTACGAACTTTCTACGCTGTGGATGAATAGTTCGATGCCTTTCAGCAACGCCAGACTGCCTCGCCGAGCGGCCCCAGCTCTATATACACAACACTTCGGCGGTTAATCCCGCATATATACAGACTTCTACGACGTCAAGCTGTCCAATGGGAAATATGCGCGCTGTCGTCGCCCTGCCGCGCGCCTCCTTTCTTCTCCATCCTCCCTGGTCCCATCGACAACTCCACGAACGAATCTGCTCCCGGCTTGCCTCAAAACATCAACACCGGCGAGAAGGCCGGGACATCGATGTGGATGTGGAGGCTGCTGTCGGCTTTTCGAGTCCCTCCAAGCCCTCCCGGCCGTCGCGACCGATCTCCGACTACCAGCCGCTGCGCACCTCTGACATGACAACGAGGAGAAAATGCGTCAAAGGCAATAGCAACGCTCTTCGCCCGAACCGTGAAGACCTTTCGGTACACTTTCAAGCGACTGTATGAGCTCTCGTCACGGGCAACGATAAAAATGCGCTCCCGGTCCTTTGTGTCACAATCGATCCCAAATTCGACGGCCAAGAGCTGGACCCTGTAAGCTTCTCGTCAACGAACACTTGAAGTTTGCCTGAGCCAAAATATCCCGTGTTGGGCATGCGGTGTGTTTCGAACGCATGGACTGGTAACACACATCGTCGGTAGAAAGCCCGAGAACCCGCCCACTGCGCTGTCTACCCACATCGGCATTCAGATCTTCGGCAAGGAGGACGATGCACGACGATGAGGAGCAATTGCACCACATGAGTCACATGGACCTAGACTTGGCCGGTGCGCCGAGTTGCCACAACAATCCCAACTCCAAGCATACGTGCCAAGCAGCCGCAGAGAGAGAGCGTCGGTGCGAACAGCTCGTCGGGTCCAGACGTCGTGCATGAACCTCAACTTCGTCAGCCTCGTTCGTCCCTCAGCCCGACCGCAACTCCATTCGTACCCTCCGGATACATGGACAACTCCATCACAATTCAACCAACCTCGTCACCGACCATCCTCGACCCACCCTTCATGTCCGAATACATGATCATCACCAAGTTTTCTACCGTCAGCCAGTCTCCCGAACTCTCATCCTTTGAAACAGCCCCCCCAATCTCGCATTGACACGCAGTCATCCAGCACGACGAACATGTCCGGTGTGCCGGACTTCAACAACACCTCGTCGCCGACATTGCAGCCTCCGCCATCCTCAGCGTCATGCAAGTCTGAGGCACCGGCGAACGAGCAAGGAGATAACAATGAGATGCCTGAGGAGTGGGA
The DNA here is from genome assembly GCF_000219625.1 of Zymoseptoria tritici IPO323. NCBI lineage: Eukaryota > Fungi > Ascomycota > Dothideomycetes > Mycosphaerellales > Mycosphaerellaceae > Zymoseptoria > Zymoseptoria tritici. The sequence goes on along the minus strand of NC_018212.1, from coordinate 2,028,946 downwards.
AGGTGACACGGTAGAGGACAAGGAATTCGGTCCCTATCCTGAGTTCGACGATATGCTAGCCGAGCGCGGTCGAGACCCATTCCATGCTGAAATCGACGAGGCTTGCAAGCCATACAAAGTCGGTGCACGCTCGATGGATTGGCCTGTGTTGGATTCGTTGCAGTGCTCATGGCACTGTTTGAAGACACCGGTTCTGCACCAATCAATGAGGAAGGATTCGAATTGAATCCTGTCCTGCTCCGTCGCAGATATCTCGAATTCACAGCTGCGCACACGACCTACCGCTACAGCAGGGGCATCAACATCTACCATCCCATCAAGCATCCGAGATCGGTGGGAAGCCTACGATCTCTTTCCCTGATCAGAATCACCCATCAAGACCGGCTCTTCGCTCGCCAACACCTCTTTCACGCGATGGGGCCACCCTCTCTTGACCAACCGAGAGGTTCGCGATCACAACTGCACGCCTTTGCACGATTTCCGCATCCTGAGCAGAACTCCTCGGCTGCTGTGAGTGACACGCCTACTCAAGGTCTGCTGCCAACGTCAAGCTACCATCTTCAATCCAGGCCAGATCCGTCATCCGTTTGCAGCTGTTCTCGTGGTTTCGACTCTCGTCATGTATTTCGACATCCTCAAAACTTGAAGTCCAGTAACGGCACTTCCAAGACATCTCTATATACACAACACTTCCACTATACACAACGCCACGACTCTCTATACTCTCTTCACCGCGCACCCGGACCGAAAAGCCATTCCTTCCCGTGGAGCTGGTACCCCGTCCCACCACCAGCATCAATGGGACTCTCGAATTCGCTGTCGGCTCTCTTCCTGATCCTTACTCTGTTCCGCTCGTCTGTGTTTCCGAAATCGAGCGCCCCCTCTGCAGCGGCCTCAGCGCCAACCAGCGGATCGAGCACCGTTCTGTTCGATAACGTGCTATCCATCATGCGCATCATCTTGCCAGCCGTGCATTCTTCAACAGCGTACAGCAGATCGAGCAAGGTTCTGGACTCTGCTTCGACGTCGATCACGACTACCATCTTCCCAGGCTTACAGTCTCCCACTGCCTACATCTCGAAGACCTCTGGTGTGATCACTGTCCCGACTCGGGACTTTTCTGGCATTGTTGTAACGCTCCTTGACAGGTCGATCACCACGGTCCAGGCTTCTCCAGCACTATCTGGCGCAGGAATCGAGCACTGCCCTGTTCTCTAATCCGGAGGGCACACTACTTTGCACGGGTGGATGCAACAAAAACGTACGGCTTTGCTCGCCACGGACGCCTTGAATCGCATCACCATTTCAAACACCAAGACCAAGAACCACTCCATCCTCATCGACGACACCGAGGTCGCTGCTACCGAACTAAAGGTGGTCGACCATCAAGACAGAAAGAAAATATATGCCGCTCTTGGCGTCACCAATAAGTCCTCTTCGATCATTCTGCGCGAAGAATTGAGAAGATTGGAAATGCCACTATTCCGACTCGTGGCTCTTTTGAAGTCGCTGTAACGCTTCTCGGCGGGTCGGACACCGGCGTCCAGCCTTCTCCTGTGCCACTCGCAAGTACCGTCGCCTTACAATCCGTTCTGGAGATTTGAAATACCATTCTACCGACATTCGTTCCACTCTTCCCGTCTGCAAGCTAACAGTCCCATCGCCGGACGATCCCACCTCTCGTCATCAGAAAGGAGTCGTCCGGCTCTAGTAACGATGGCAACGTGCCAGCTCCGGTCACGGCTCTCGTAGCGACTTCCTCGCTTTGCGTTTGCACAGAGCCGAAGTAGCTGCGATGTCTCCAGGGTCATCGACAAGTCCTTCACCATCCTAACCTCATGGCGGTCTTGGAGTGGAACTTCTCTTGCAAAAGCAGTCGACTTTATCAATATGGACTTCCTCACAACTTGCCACTGGGACGTCATCTCTTCGTCGCCACTGAGATTTCGATGATCGTGCAACAAGCAGAACATGTTCATCATATGATGTAACTCGCAACTTTCGAGATCTCACCGGCGATCTTGCCGAGACTATTTATTAGCCGCTTCAAGTCTCATGGGATCATGAAAGACAACCTATTGCATACTCAACAGCCCAGCGCACTATACCCTCAGCCTCCTCGCACTGATTTGACACGACAATCCTTTCGTAATCCCAAGCTATGAACATCCACCGACTAGCTGATTGGCTGCAAGGCCCTCTCTTGGCGACTGACAGCCTCATCAAATACGGCTACGGACTACAACCTTGCCCCCTTTATAGGGACCCTACTCCAGCTGTCCCACGCACATCACCATGGAGCCTCCATGACCAAGGCGCCCTCCCCAACATTCGGGATTCTTGACCAGCGTTGCGGAAACACGTTCGCATGCTCGTGAGCTCGATCGGACGAGACTGACTCACTACTCCACACCCCTTCCAACGATACATCTGAGGGCGCTCCCATCAGTGCGGAGGTGGAGACGACAACTGGTGGCGAGGACGGTGAGGGAGGTGGAAAGTGGAGATCCGCACAGTCAACTCGAGGGAATAGCAAGAAGGTTACCAAGTCCGAGAGGAGTTTCAAACATCTCAAGCGTAAAGCGGGAGAAGACGAGGATGAGGATGAGGAGTTCCACCGCAATGATTGTGATGGAGATCGCTCAGCATCGAAAAAGAATACCAAAGTAACATTGAAACCTTATTAAGCGTCCAGCACTGGCGAGGTCTGCAGCAGATCTGGCCACAAGACCGAGAATCATGACTTATAGCAAATCTCCGAGAACCACATCTATACAGATCCGCCCAACAACATCCAATACTGGTTCACTGATCAGAACAAGTCCATTAGCGAGCCTTTCTGCGGGCTTGTCTTTGACGACCCAGTCTTCTCGTCAACTGACGTGCCACCTCTTGGTAGCCATGGCCGCCTTGGGCAACTCCTGCACGCGCTGCGGTTCTACGGAGGATGCCATGGAGCGCGACACAACCACGACAGTTGACGCCTCAAATCCCCCCCCAGACACAGGGTTAACATCGTATTGTTAGCCGACGACCTGAACGTGATACTGGATCATGAGTCTGCTGTTTGCCTTTGCACGCAGTGTAAACAGGATCAGGCGTCATATTGATCCATTCATCATGGAACGAATGATTTCAGACAAACGACTGAAGAAGTTGGCTCGGAAAAGGACTTTTTGACTTTCTATACAGATGCCCCCGGATTCTCACGGAACATCTTCCTCTTCGAATCAGCTACACATTGTCATTTGCTTTCATAATCTGGTCCAACGATGTCGACTTTGCCCGGAAGGCACTTCATACAGAGTCAGGCTCTCCTCTACCAAATGCTTCACGAAAGCGACGCCAGATGGGAGGCCAACGACTTGGCGAATCGAATCACAGAAATGGTGGGAGAGCAGGCTTGGGACGAAGAAGAAGACCGAATCGACACCCTCTTGAATGGCATGGCCATCAATCCATGCTACACACGAAACGATGTATCCGAGGTCGTCACGGGGCTTGCTCTGGAATACCACAACGGTGAGAGGGCCTGGTCGAGACTACAGCGGCCGCTGGAACGAGTAGGCACAGTGTACTGGAGAGATCATGCCAGACAATTGGAAGCAGATCACAAAAAGGCAGGACTTCCATGGAACCCGTCCTCCCTGCCTACGTTCCAACCACTGTCGACGCAGGTTAATCCGGCATACTGTCCCACTTCGAAGAAATGCAAGTACTGCGGCACGAGTCATTCTCAACATCTCGGATTGAAGTGCCCGTCGGGTCGCTTCTTGAAACGCATGCGAGTGCGACTGGGACGCATGCTGCTTGGCCGACAATTCGATTTCGTGGCGAGGCCTCCTGGTCAGCCAGAAGACAGGCCGTGGGAGATCGGGATGTGGCGACCCGCTAGTCGTTGATCATCCTTCGGCTGTCAAGACCATAGATGTACGGCCAAATGCGACATTGCTTTCTCTTGAATGCAGCTTGCTTGTGAAGAATACGTAGCATCATGGCCATGCTGCCGTGTCCTCGCCCTTTCATACACATCTCAAAGTGCATACACTCATCTATGGTATCGTGGAATCTTCCGCCTGCTCTGGATCATACTTGTCATCTAACTGTGCTCAAGCTTGGACATGACATAAGCGGAAGCGGTTTCCAAATGTTTCCTATGGCACGTGCAGTGGCAAACATGCTATTCAATGCCGGATCGACGCTCGGCTGCTTGTACTTCAAGCTTCGAATCGCCAAACAGTCCTGAAAAGACACAGCACACTCCAGATAGCCGACCCGACCCTCTATCGATCATTTCCTGCCACCGAGTCACACACAGTAGCGCAGATTCTACACACTACGTCCAGTCCATCTAACGCAATAAGCCATGGATGCCAGAAACACCAGACATCACAAAATAGTGAACTGCCAGACAGGCGCGGCGGACTGCGTGGACGTCGTCGAGAGGATCCTTATTCGAAACCATATCGATGGGCGTTGGCGCATGTTCAGCACCAATCACACGGCCCACGAGCTGATGAGAGTCATGTCTCTTTGTAAAGCCCAAGCCGCCTCGCTGGTCAGTTTGGTCGCAGAATACGACAGCGAGCAAGACCGCATATCGCAGAGCCGGCACACCCAAGCCGCACTAATTGCGGAGAGTGTGCACCAGGACAACGGCGATGACTTGATTCTTGAGAGCGTCCAGTACTATCTTGTCTTTCTCGATTACCTCTCTCGAACGTCACTGCTCGCCGCCAAATTTGAACAGACATTGGCTACGCTGCGATACATCCAACAGACCATGGCAACAGCTTGCTCCACTTTGCAGTGGTGGGTATCAGCCGACATGAGTTCGTTGGGACTGCACTAACAGGTTATCTAGGCGACTGTTATATCTGCAGGGTCAGAGGGGGCGCTTGAACCCGTCGCCGATTGACGAGTCCTCAGCAGAATGAAGTAGATGAGACAAGCTGAGACGATTCAGAGAGCATGGGAGTAGATTATGACGGCGAATGAATTCGGCTTATGAACGTTGGGATTACAGCGTCTGCATTTTCTGGCGTAGAGATACTATTTGACAATTGAACATGAGCTTACTTCCATGAGTGTCACCGTCTCGTGCATTTGCACCACGCAAAATCGATTCGTTGCTGTTGAATGGGAACGATTCTACAAGGCATGCATGCCACAATCTCCGGGTCACAGTGGTTCACAAGAGTTGTCTACAGTTGATATGCGAGGTACTTGTGTTTGAGGTTATGTTTTGCATTTAAGCGCCGACATCCCTTCCATTCTGAAGAGCACGGTCAAGTCTCTTTCATGTCACATCCCTTCCATCCTTCCAGGTATGTCCAACTTGCTCCCATGCTCCCAAGGCCCAAAGTCCTCCATGGTGATACTCCATGGTTGTCATCCATTCCCTTTGTCCATGGTAGGCAGCTTCAAGTCTCTCTTCAGCGGCAAAAATGGCCAGCTTTGTCGAGCTCTGCTTTGTCCTCCATGTCCTTCCTCCCCTCTCTCTCATAATCCTCCTCCACTGCACTCAGCCAACCGAGACCCGACTCAGCGGCAAAGATGGCCAGCATCGTCAAGATCTGGAAGTTTGAGTGCATCCTCAACTGTTCCTTTCCTCCTCCCTCGATCCCTTCGTCTTCCCAGTTTCCTTCCCTTGCGGCAACTACCTCCTAGTAGTTCAACGGCCTCTCCTCGCGCAAGCGGCGCGCCTCAATTGCCGCATCCCTCCGGGAAAGGTTGCGGGCACGAGAAGCCTCCACTTCCCGCTGGGCAGCCGTGGGACCTGCGGGCGGCGGTGATGGGCGGTAGCGGTCCCAAAAGCGACCACCGGCGGCAGGCGGCATTTGTTGGCGGGGGCGAGCAGCAGCTCGCTCCTTGGCTTCCTCCTCGGCTTTCTCCTCGGCCTTCTCCTTGGCCTCTGCTTCGGCCCACTTCCTCGCATTCTCCGCCTGCTCATTCTCGTACGCCTTGATGGCAGGAGCAGTGGCACGCTGGAAGGCACCAATGTCGAACATGGTGCCAGCAGCAGTGGCTTCTCTTCGAGCCTGCTTCTCTTCGGCGCGGACCCAGGGACCGGAGCCAGGAGCATAGCTGGGTTTCAGCTGGGACATGGCGTTGGCGGTCGGTGCTTTGGCGCCGGTAGCAGGGCGGCGAGTCGACTTGTCGATGCTGGCGTTCTGGGTGCGATGGAGGGGTTCCGGCTTCTGGTTTCGACGGAGAGGCTCCGGGCTGGAGCGACGACGTTGTGCATGACCGCCTTGTCGATCTCCGCGAGGCTGAGAGCGGGAAGACTGCAGCTGCTGACTGTAGCTGCCGAACTTGATCTGACAGCCCGCCACGATGCCGGTGATGAGCCCGCCTTTGTTCTCCTTGCTGAGACCATTTGCAATTCCACCGCCGATCTCCTTCGCCCAAGCCCAGATCTCGGATCTAGAGAAGTTATTCAACTTCTCCTTCAGAGTGCCGTTCTCAAAGGCCTTCTGTAGGTCCTTTGCGGACAGCTCAACCGGTGGTGACCTCGTACCCGCGGTGCCCTTCTTCTTTTTGGGCTGAGCCGCGTTCTTCGCCAGCACGGCCGCGAAGTTGGCTTCATCGATCGCATCCTGAGCAGCATCACCGTCGACGTCGTCGAGGAGGGTGGGATACTTCGTGCCTGATTGCTCGACTTCGCGGTTGGCGACACCCTTCTTCGTGGCTTTCTTCGTTGTCTGGTGCGGGCCATGAGCGGACTCAGACGAAGTGGGCTGGCGTCTCTTGGCTGGAGGCGCTTGATCCGCATCCGAGGCCTTTCGCTTGGTGCCTTGGGACGTAGTTCCCAGAGTTGCGTCATCGTCGGAGACGGTGGTGCCTGATGTGTCCACATCAGGTGCGATGTGGACTGAGGTATCCGATTCATCGGCAGTATGCTCCGGCGACTGCTCCGAAGACTGGCCCGCGCCAGTGACATGATCCATCTCGTTCTTCTCAGCGATGGGCTCGGGAGAATCTTCGCGAGCAGTGACTCTCTTTGCGCTGGTCGTCTTCGTCACCTTGACCTTCTTGTTCGATTGTGACTGGAAGTCTTGCTCGATGTGGGCTTCATCGCTCTTGCGCTTCATCGATTTCGGTGCCATCTGCTGGGTCGCAGCTGCAGTGGTGTGGACAATCGAAGGAGACTTCGTGGCGTGGCCATTGTGTTGAGGCCGAGATTCTGGACTGGAGATTGGCTGCTCAGTTGTAGCTCCAGAGGGTCCCTTGCGCGGGATCTTGCCAGCGTAGGCGTTGTGCGAAGGACGTGCGGAGGCAGTAGCCGTGCTGCTGGTGGTTGCAATTGGTGCAGTGCTGTTCCCAGCCGCCTTGCTGTCCATGGCAGCCTCCGCTTCCTGCTGCCTCCTCAGTCTGTGCCGCTCATCATCTCTCTTCCTCCCCTGCTCCTGCTCCTGGACCTGCTCCTGGAAAGTCTTTTGCCGCGCCGATGCGACTCTCGCAGCAGCCGCAGGGTGGACGGGCTTGAGCACCTTTGGTGTGGGTACCGAGATGGAAATCTCCTCCTGCTCCTTCGATGCAGAAGCATTGGCCTTAGCCTTCTCAGCCTCCGCATCAGCATCTGTCTTGGCCTTCTCTTCGGCGACAGTGCCCTTTGCATGCTCGTCGGCAGCTTGTGCCTCTGCCTTGGCCTGCTCCTTGGTGGCGGATGCCTTCGCCTGTGCCTCTTCGGCATCAGCCTTGTCCTGGGATTCTTTCTCGAGGGCAAGAGTCGTTGCCTGCTCAAGCTTCTTCTCATGCTGAGCGGCGAGCTCTGACTGCGACGCTTCGACAGCGGTCGGCACTTCAGCATGAACCTGCTTTGTTGCTGGCTGACCGGCCATGGCATCGGTATGCACCTCGTTGGTCGAAGCAGGTGCTTGACTCTCAGTGTCCTTATCCGGAGCAGGCGCCTGGCACTTGATGTACTTGTCAGTAGCAGGCGCAGGAGATGCTTGACCTTGCTCTTTCTTTGCCTTGGCCTTGGCCTTGTACTCAGCCAGAGACAAGCGCTTTTTCGGCTCCTTGACCGGTGTGTCCTCGGCCTTCCGCTTGACCACAGTCTCCGCCACCTTCACCACCTCTCGCTTCTCCTCAACGAACCCCATCTCCTTCTCCCAAATCGCTTGCCTACCGCCAGACTTCGCGTCAGCAAGCTGCTGCGTCATAACTGGCTCGACCGTAGCATCGCGCAATGGACGACCTTGAGGCACCATATGGACGTGGTCGCCCTGAAGGCGGTAGCGAATGCCGTGCTTGCCCTGCTTCCACTTGATGGCAGCGGCAGCTTTCTTGCGCTCGGCTTCCTCGAGCTGAGCAGCTTCACGCTCCATGGCCTCATGCTGCAACTTGGTGTCGCGATCAAAGGTCACTTTGGCCAGGATTGCTTCTGCAGTCGGTGCCTCGACTTCATCACCGAAGTCGTTGACGGTTGGCTGGGCGCCAGTGGGTTGCATCGGAGCTTGTTGTTCCCATGTAGGAACGCGAGCCTTAGCAAGCAGTTCGCGGAAGTCTGGCATTGGCACGTCGTGCAGCGCAAAGACGTGCATGTTTGTGTTGAGGTTGCTCTTTGGCAACTTCTTGCTCTTGGTCTCATTTGCCTCGTCATTCACAGACGCGTCGCAGTCAGGCGCGTTGGTGTTTGCTTCGGACGTGTTGAGCGCGCTGTACGCACCTGGGAGAGAGCCCATGATCTCGTAAAGCTGCTTCTTCGAAGGTCGCTGCTTCTTTGAAGGTCGCTGTGAAGACGGAGCTGTGGAGGTGGAAGCCTTGCGCTTCTTCTTCAGAGGAGTCGTGGAGGTCGGTGGCGACATCGAGGTTGTGTCGCACTTCACTTCATCAACTTCCGCAATCTCCTTCTCGAATGCTGCAGCGATGGCAGCTTCGACTTCCAACGCAGTGAAGTCGTCTTCATCGGAGGTAGTCGTGCCAGCTGGGACCTTCATCATGTCTTCAGAGACGGACTTGGCCATGTTGAAGCCCCACATCCTCGTCTTGTTCTCGCCTTTGACCGCGGCATCCGGTAGCAGTCGAACTCCAGTCATCGTGGCGGTGATGAGAGAGTCGTCGGAGATCTTCACTTCAAGGACGAGGTGCTTCTTGCTCTTGTAGTCCAGGAATCCAAGGACGCCATCGACTTGACGACCATAGGCCGACGCAGAGAGCTGACCCTTCTCGGTGGACCTGCCAATAGGCAAGAACTTCTTGAAGATGGCGGTCTTCTGCTTCCTGCCGATGGCATCGGAGAAGTGTTCTTGTCCAGTGATCCCGAAGATGTCTTTCTTGCGGTCAGCCATGTCGGCGCCGAAAGAGGTACGCTTCTTGGAGAAGCCGGAGCCGGTGATTGTGATAGAGAAGTCGACGTTGCGGGTGATGGTCAAGATGGCTGTAGCCATGTTGATGTTAAGGTTGCTGAAGGCCTTCAGTGCTTCCGAGCCGTGGTATGTGTGGCTGGCTGTGGAGGATGTGGTCTTGTTGGTTTGCAGAGTAGAGATGTCTGCCGCATCAGTGGCGGACTTGTTGATGATGGCGGTGGTGGCGGTGAACTTCTCGACGGACTTGTTGCGCGCCATGTATGCACGCTCTTTCTCCTCCGCATCTTTCTTCTCCTTCGCAAGGGTGAGTGCAGGCGTCTTCTCTTCGGCGCATCCTTGACTGCGATAAGTTGCGTTCGGGTCACGCTTGCGAGGAGCTTGTGCCGACTTGTGCAGGAGAGACGACATCAACATGCTGCCGGACGTCGTCTGATCTTGTGCGCTGCGCACCTGCGCAGGCTTTTGTGGTTGACGAGAGGTCTTTCTCAGACCGGACGAAGTCTTCTCCACGTTGTTGTCGAACATGGACTCCATCGAATGTCCAGACATCTTTGCTGATGGTTGCTATGAGGCGAGTCAGTCTTGCGAAAGAAGGAGGTGTAGAATGATGCGCTGTACCTGGAGGATAAGATGAAGTGGATCGAGTATGCCTCGATGTAGTTGCGCAACTTGATACCGGCAGCTGATGCGCGATATGAGTGGCGGCCGGGTAGGCAAGCGGTGCGCTTCTTGGTGTGAGACGACTGTTGTTGGTGCAGTTGTCTTGGTGGATGGCGGTGGGAATCTTTGGGATTCCTTTGGGTGCGGGGAGGGAAATCGAGGTGGTGGTTCGGATGAGGAAGGGTGGAAGCAGGAGAGGGGACTTGAGAAGATGGAGACGGAACGGGAAATGGAGTAGCCGAAGTGAAGTGACTCGCGCGCTAGTAACTTGCAAAAGGTGTTTTGTGCCTGAGGAGACGATTCACTTGCGCCGATGATCTGGAGGGGTAAATTTCGACAATACGATGGTTCTGTTGTGTATACAGGTTAGTCTATACTTTGGGAGTTAGATCGGAGGATGACGCTGACGGACCGACTGCGTCGCCTGCCAAGTCGAAGGATATGTGTATTTTGGCACCAGTACAGTGCTCGCAGGAAGCACATACCGAGCGCATCGTCCTGTCTCACGCTTAGATATGGTTCGTGACTGGCGAAGTGGTTCAAGTCTCGCCCAGCACTTCCAGTCTTACACACCCATGACTTGGAAGTCGGCAGTTGTATGCTCCTCGAACATCTCATGCTCGCTGGTGACTGTTCAATAGACAGAGAGGTTGGACCATTTTGACAGCGTAGTCTTCATTGAATATTGTCGAAGGTTCCTGTAAACTGCAAGAATGTCTTGCTCTCACTGCCTCTCTGTTTGTGCCTGCGTCAGTCGAATGTGACAGCGGCGTGCGAGGTGAGACATACCTTGCTATGCTGATTTCTTCCCCAGAAACATGGTCAATAAGGAGCTCGGTGCGTGATAGGCGTGGTTCTGCACCCTACCCTCGCCTAGGCATAGATCTCTCGGTCATCTTCCAGTCATTTGAGCTGAATTAGGGTGAGTCCATGGTGGCTGCAGGGCCGCCATGATTCATTTCAACGTCGTACTGGGCAAGGACAAGAAATCATGCATCGTAGAAGAGGCATGATGTTGTGATACTGTGATCTTTTGCAGCGGCCAGGACAGGGAGGCCTGATCCAGGAGGGCGAGGCTTGCGAACCTCGGGATGAAGACCGGCCATTTCGGTCTCTGTCTGAAGCTGCTTTTGCCAAAGTTTGTGGAATTCGTAATGAGAATGGGCGTTGGACCCAGCCAGACAATGCATTTGTTGTCCGGTCGCGACGAAGACCTCAAAAAGTTGCATGCATATCATGTGCCGCCTTTCTATACTCCAGCTGAGCCAGGCGAGTACCATGCGGAGGCATATCGATGGTTCGAGCTGGACCCGATTATTGTTCGGCCCTGTGTGTAAAGAATGCCCTGCAACCCCACTCTCAAAACTACCGGCGTGGCTTGTCATGACCGCTAGAGGCGTGCCTTCAGCTAAACACATTTTCGTGTATCCACGACGCCGCGACCGCGTTCAAAGATCAGAACGCTGGTACGGCGATCCGAGAAGGACCAGTCTTGCATATTTCGACCCGAAGGCGTGCCATTCGCCTTTGTTTCGCTCATCGAACTTGCATGGTCTCTGTATGTCTCCTTTCTACAATCTCTTCGAGCCGGAGATGGATACCGGCTTATATGGAGACATTGTCGACAATAATGGAGGTTTCCTGTCGGATTTGAATGTCGTGTTGCTCGGGTCTCGAGCTGTTTGTGTTAGCAATCGCCGGATCTGAGGGCGAGAGCGGACGTCCGAGCCGGGAAACCGTGCTTAAGCTGATGGCTCTAATCTTTGCGGCGCAGCCACTGGAGATTGAGGGCATGCCATATGCCGTCGTCCCGTTTCGGACATGGCCGGGCGTGTGCTGTTTGGACAATGGACATCCTTCGATTCTTGTTGCTGGCGTGAGCGTGCTTCGCCGGGTCTTCCATCGCCGTTCCACCATCGTCTTGCTTCTGATCTGCGACATGTGTATCTCTGGCCGCGGGCAGCAGCACATCTGGGACCATGTCAGTTGTAAATGGAGTCGGAAACCCCAGCAATAGCGAAGTGAAGTCGTCCGCCCAAAGTTCTGCCTCAGGCACCAACGAAGCTGAAACCATCGTCGCGATCTCGAAAAAATCCCAAGCTCTTCCTCACATCCATCCTCCGCTCTTTGCAGACACACTCCCAAATACACGACAATGGCACCCATCCGCCCCGCCAAACGCAGCAGTATCCGTGCCCGCGCCTCCAAATCT